>NW_026623347.1:879513-887871 GCF_030028575.1 Malurus melanocephalus | reverse complement strand
CCCCACCTGGCTGCACCCTCCTGTCAGGGAGCTGTGGAGGGTGAGAAGGTCCCCCCTGAGCCTCCTTTTCTCCAGGCTGAGCCCTCCAAACCTCCCTCAGCTGCTCCTTACCAGATCTGCGCTCCATTATCCTTCTCTGGACCCACTCCAGCACCTCAAAATCTTTTCTGCAGTGAAAACTGAACACAGGATTTGAGATGTTTTTTCTTGAAGGACATGTGCCACCATGAGCCCCCTGGCTTCTGCTTGCCCCAATTCCCACCTCAGAGCTCAGCTGGAAGAGCATCCCTGGCACAGAGGAAGAAGCAGCTTTAGGGTTTCTTTTGGGATATGCCCCAGCAGAGCATTTCCACGSAGAGCAGAGCTGTGTGCAGGGAGTGCAGGGGGGGACGGGGATTATCCCCCTGTTATTTTTAAGCACTAGGCTAAGAGGATCTCTGCGATGATACAGGAAGCCCTGGGTTAGTTAGCATCACGTGCCCGTGACTTTCTTGGGGTGAAAGCCAAGGAAACACCGGTGTCCTGCTGCTCCCCATCCAGCCCTGGCACACAGTGRGAGCTGCAGGATTCCCTGTGGGTCTGACCCTTTCCGTGCCCCACAGCCCCTGCCCTGCACGTGGGCACCATCCCTGCAAGGCTCTGGGTGACACCTCATCCTGTTTCACAAATTGTCTCCAGAAAGGACCACAACAAGGCTGGAGAATGACGATTTGGGATAAATCGAGCAACAGGTTGGCAGATGGATTCTGCTGGGGGAGACTGATGTTGGGGAGCAGTCCCTGATCTTCTGCCCGGCTCCCAAAGAACCTCTGCAGCCCTGACATGGGGTAAAGGTGCAGTTTTCCTCCTGCTCAGGGGGGTACAGAGCTTTGCTCAGCTCCATTTCCCCCAGCCTTGCCCTTTGCATGCCAGCTGGGGGGGAAAAAAAACCAAAAACCGCTTGAATTCTCCATTTTCACATGGTTTTGTACCAGATACGTTGTGCTGGGTGCCTCCTGCCTCTCCCCGCAGGCAAAGATTATCAGGAGGCAGCTACAGCACCAAAATGATCTTTGAGCAAGTGGCCACGTTTCAGCCAGCTTTTGGATTTTCCCCATGGGACACCCAGACACCCCATGGGACATCCAGACACAGCTGATGGCTGCAGGGAGTAGCAGGGTGGTCTCCTATCCTCACCCACCCCAGGCAAACACCCCTCGGGGATCATCCCGCCTGGAGCAGGTGAGAAATACCATCACAGCTTCTTTCCACGCAAGTTTTTCTCTGGTATCTGCCCCCAACAGGAGCACGGGGAGTGTGGAAGTGGCAGCACAGAGCTGAATCAGCCCGTGGGAGCTTCCACAGCCCGAAAAACATCCCCACCACAGTCCAGGGGGACTATCCTCGGTGCTGAGCACCCCCGGGTTCTGTGCAGCCCCCGGTGCCACCGGACTCACCCCCGGCCACCCCGGGAGCAGAGGGCTGCGGGCGTTGTCCCCGTGTCACCTGCCAGTTCCCTCCCAAAAGCCACATCCGATCCCGCAGCCGCGCGTGTGCCCGAGCGCCCTGTGACCCGYGCTCAGCGATCCTCAGGTTTCCCCCCGCGCAGGTAACGCCGTGAGGTTTCCTGCTACACCTGGGCKTTTAAAACAAGCCCCGGCTGCTGCTGGAAAACCTCCCCGGGGGTTTCATGGTGGGARAGAAGGATCCACCATCGCTGCATCCCATGGGAACCCTGTTGAGCCTGCGGATCCAGGCGGCGAGAGCCATCCCAAGGGGGTTTCACCGGGGTGCAGTGGGTTCCTGGACCACACCGGTGCCTCCGTGGGGAATTCGAAGCCACAGCTGGGGTCTGTCCCCCAGGAAAGACAGGATCCTGCTCCCCCTCTAGCCGCGGTGAAGTTAAACCCAGCGAGAGGCAGCGAACGTTCCCAAGGATGCTCAGAATCCTTTAGGGATGCAGAAAAGCAGGTAGCCAAAAGCCCAGCCCGCACTTGCCCCTGGCTTGGAGGCACTCAGCAGCTTTTAAAGATCCTTTCCAGCTCCATCCCAGCGGAGCCGAGCCCGGGAAGGGGCTGGGGCTGTCCGGGGGCTCCGCGAGTACCGGGGGTCGGGGAACCGCCGCGCCGAAGGATTTACCTGGCGTAGCGCGTCTTCTGGAAATCCAGCAGCCGGGACACGAACATCGCGGCGGTGCCATGGGGGTCCCGGGGGGCGGCGGCTGCTCAGCCCCGGCCCGGGGGGAAAGTGCCGCCCGGGGGAACGGCAGCAACTCGGCGAGCTCCGGCGGGCGAGGAGGAGAAGGGGCGGCCGGTCCAGCCCAGCCCAGCCCAGCCCAGCCCGGCCCGGCCCCGGCCCCCTCCCGCCCCCTCGGCTGCTCGGGAGAAGCGACACCGGGAAAACAAAGGCGACCTCCGGGAGGGGGGAGCCAGCCCCGCTGCCGCCCTCGGATGTGCAGCGAGGAGGAGGAGGAGGAGGAGGAAAAAAGGAAAAGGGGGGGTGGGAGGGGGGGGAATCCCTTCCAACTCTTCCCGGCCACAGCAACCTGCGCGATCTCCCTCCGCCCCCCGGCAGCTTTAAGCACAGCTAAAAATATCCCCCACCCTCCCCGCTGCCACCCCCGGGGGATCAAATAGCAGCAGATTTGAATTGAAAATGTGATTAAAGCATCGGGGGGGTGGGAGAGGGGGGAGCGGCGAGTGCCAGCAGACGGCCCGTCCCCCCGGTACCCACCGGCTCCCCACGGCCCCGCTGCCCACGGCCGGGTCCYCCCGAGGGTCCCCGAGGCATCTCTGCCCGCCCCGGAGCAGCGCCATCCCCAAGGAGCTGGTTTGTTTGGCTTCGCTTTTATTTATTTGGTTTTAATGATTTTTTTTTTTCCCCCATTATTTTCCAGAGGCCCCAGCAGGGGTGGGTGGCTGTGCCTCAKCCCCTTCGCTGCGTGGTGCCCCTGGGTGGGGACACAAGTCCAGCAATGCCACCATCCCTCCCTGCTCGGGAYAAGAGGGACACAGCGGCACCACAGCGAGAAAAGGACTAAGGACCCCAAAATCCTCAAYGCAGCTCAACCCTAAAGCCTTAATCCCTCCCTCCTCTACATCACCCGAGGGGAATCCTACAGGAGGTGTCATCCTGAGKTCGGGCAGCTCAAAGAGGGGACACAAAAGGTGATGGGGGCTGGTCTGGGGACAGATGGGTGCCACCCTCGCTGTSCCAGAGACTGCAGGCACCCTCAGGCCAGCAGCCAAGGGACAAGAAAGGTGACATCAGCAGCAGCTGGAGGAGCAGCCTTGGTCACCCCAACACAGCCTGTCCTTGCTGAAGCCGTGGTCAGGCTGAGGACATCTTGCCAAGAAGGTTGTGCTCATATGGTCATTTCCATGGGAAATCAAGATCTTCCAAARGCCAAAGCAGATAAAAATTAAGGAATCCCTTAATTCAAGGCTTGAMTTAATCCTGGCACCCTCTGTAACCCCTTCCAAAAGCAGCTCATCCCCTCAGGGGATGTGAAAGGGGCGATGCTGCAGGTGCAGCTAAGTTGTGGGGTGTCCCCAAGGCACACACCCCAGGAGCCAGCAGCAGGTCCAGCCTTCCTGCACAATTCCCATTGTGGTTGGAAGGCACCAGTGGGGACCAGGCTGGTGACAGGAGGATCCAGGAGGTGCGGGGGCAACAAAATAAACCCCATCTCCAGTAGGATATGTGGGACAGCCAAACCCTGGCTGAGAGTGGCAGGTCCAAGCCGAGATGCWGAGTGAGATCATCTCCGAAAACCTCTCCCACGCTCTGCCACTTAGCCGGGAAGATTTTTTCCAAATTCCTTCCCCACATGACGAGTTTTGGCAGGGGCTATGTCGYGATTCCTGTGCCCTGCTGTACCTGTTCTCTGGGCCTGRASAGGAAAAAAGAMAATAAATCACATTTAACAAAATAACCCCCACGCCCAAAGCCCCCAGCCCACAGCTGAGRCTGCTGGCAAGGGACACCTGAAGCAAACCATCCATCCCAAAATAGACCCGTCTCAGAGGGCAAAAGGCAAATTGAATGAAAAATAAGTTACTATTTTTGAAGCCTGAATCCAGTTGTTATGGCAACCAAAGCCTCGAGCATCGTGCTGGGGAATGGCTCCAGCCCCGGCAATGCCTCCAAACCTGGCAGACAGAGAATCKCAGGATTGAGCAGCCAGGGGCTGCTCCCAGGTGGGATATGGGAATGTCCACGCTCACAGCACCTGTACCCCGCTGGRATCTGAGCCCTCCCTGCACTGCAGCTCCCCTCGAGTGCTCTGCCCACCAGCCCAGCTTGTTTTTCTCTCCTCTCCCCTCCCTGGTGCACTCCCCACCTCGCAAAGATCTGAGCATTTGTAAAGGCGTTAAGGAGAAATTCTAATTTTTTGGGGTGCCCTGAATGCAGTGGGGTTTTTTTAATGTCACCAAATCAAGGGGGGCTTGCAGAGTTTTCCTTTAGAGGAGGAATGGCTCATGAAGCCTGGRGATGTTTTCTTCCTTCCTTCTGATCTCACTGGTGACCAGAGACAGGACCTGAGGGAACGGCTGGAGCTGTGTCAGGAGAAGTTCAGTTTGGATATTGAGAAAAAGTTCTTCCCCCAGAGGGTKCTGGGGCACTGWCCAGGCTCCCCAGGGAATGAGCACAGCCCCAAGGCTGTCACAGCTCCAGGAGAGTTTGGAAAAYGCTGTCAGTCACAGGGGGGCATTGTTGGTGCAAGAGAGGAGTTGRACTCTGTGATCCTTGTGTGTYTGTTMCATCTCAGGATATTCTGTGATTCTCTGCAGGAATCCCACAGCTGGAGACTCCTCTGTGCAGTGTCCCCAGTGATGGGTCCCAGGCGGATCCCAGCAGTGAACAGTGTGAATATCCACACCTTTGGCTCTAACAATGGGCTCTCCTGTCACCCCATTTCCCCAGGAAGGGACGCTTTCCTGCACATGGAACTGACAAAGCCAGCAGGTAAGAAAAGAGACAATTTGGGATTAAAATCTGCCATCAGCAGGGAAAGTCTCCCCGGGAGAAAAGAAGATTTGATTGGGTAGGAAGAGTACAGGACAAAGAGATGGGTGGACAGCAGGTGTAGTGGAGGCAGAGGTGAATGTGGGGGGCAGTGTGGGGGACAGGACTGGCTCTGGTGGCCATCACTCATGATCCCTCCGGAGCCAGATGATCCCAGAAGCACAAATCCAACACCTTGTGGTTCATTTTTGCGAGATTTACYATTTTCTACACTAATCCATTGATTCTGATCCTGTTTCCAGACAGTTCCTTGTTCAGTTCCCTTTTATTTTTTTGCCTGTAATTTGTGTTATCTCCTGAAAGTTTGTTCCCTGGGTCAGRACTCCCCTTGCTCTGAAATTCACAGAATGGGTCAGGTTGGAAGGGACCACAGTGGGGCATCTGGTCCAAATTTCCTGTTCAAGCAGGGTCATCCAGGAGCACAGGGCACAAGATTGTGTCCAGAGGGTCTGGAATATCTGCAGTGAGGAAGACTCCACAACCTCTCTGGGGAATCTGTTTCCCCAAGCTGGGGACCCTCACTGGACCCCTCAAATGGCCAAGATAATTGAGAGCTCCCAGAAAGAGACTGTGCCAGGAGCAGTCACTAATTCACAGAATGTGAAASGGTTGGAATGGACCTTAAAGATCATCTACTCCCAATCCTGTGCCACGGCAGGGACAACGCCCACTAGACCAGGATGTTCAACCCAGCCTGGGTGTGGACATTGCCAGGGTTGGGGYATCTGCAGCCTGTTCCAGTCCTCACCACCATCACAGGAAAGAATTCCTTCTGCGTATCTATTTTCCTTTTCTGTTTGAACCCACTACTCCTTGTCCTATTCCAACAAATCCTGACCAAGAGCTCCTTCAGATACTGATGGTTGAACAACCTAAGTTCCTAAGTCTCCACGCAATTTTCTCTTCCCCAGGCTGTGCAGCCACAACTTTTTTTTTCCTTTTTCCCCCAAGTCCAGACCCCCGCACGCTCATTTGCTGAACCTCGGAGACATCCCGTGGCACGAAGCGGAACTGCAGAGCTACGGGCGGGCGCGAACAGCGCGGGGCGTGACCGTGTGGCCACCGTGACAACAAACGCGGTGGCCGCGCTCAGCGTGGGGACACTCCGAGCCGGGGACTACCGGCTRCGCTGCGAGTCTCCCATCCACGGCCGGCCGCGAGGGATCCTGCTTAGCTTCAAAACGCGTCCCTCCCGGCGCTGYGCGCAGGCGCGGTGTCCGTACGGCGGCCGGGAGGAGGCGGCAGCGCGCAGGCGCGGGGGCCGCTCCGCCGCCCGCCGCGTAAACAAGGGCCCGGCGGGGATGCGGCGGGGCCGGGGCGGCCGCGGCTGAGGGGCAAAGCCTTTCCGAGGTSATTCCTCGTCCTCCCCCCGCCGGACGGGGGTGGCGAGGTCCGTCCCGCCATGAACTTGGCCGGTCAGAGCGGCGACGCCGGCAGCGGCCATCTGCTCTTCGCCAACTTCAACCAGGACAACACGTAAGGGCGGGGGGGGATTGGCGGGGCGGGCTGAGGGGGCTCGGCCGGGGAAGGCGGGGGTCTGAGGGGACAGCGGCCTGAGGGGCTCCGGGGAGGCCTGGMCGCGGGGGGGAAGGCGTGGTGGGGTCTCCCCGGTGCCGCCCCTTCCCGTGGCGGGGAGCGCTGCTGGAGCCGCCCCTTCCCGGGGCCTCGGGGCTGGAGCGGGGCCGTGGTCCCTCCGCGGGGAGGAGGAGTGGGAACAACCCCCCTGTGCCCTCCGGCTGCAGTGTGGAGCCGCGGGGACAGGCCTTTCCTCCCGTGGGGACGGGGTTCTGGCGGCGTGTTGCCTTCTGCCTGCCCCCGAGTCGCTGCCCCGGGGAGCTTCTGCTCCTSGGAAGTGTCGCTCGCTGTTCCTTTGGGACAGGGATGGAAGGAGGGCTCCTGCTGCTCCTTGATGATGTCCAGCCTTAGGAGGGCCTGACATGAAGCCCCAGGTCTTCCAGGATGTGCAAAGACTTCATCCAAAAGTTCCTCACAGCTGTCTTTTTGTACAGCTATTTTATTCTCACCTGCTGTGCTGAAACAGTGAAACTTAGGCTTGAAGGTATTTTTATAGGCCCGTGCTACTTTTGGTTTTGATTTTGAAGAGGCCTTTCGCTGATCCTTGAAGCTACACTTACTTGGGCTTCAGATGGTCCAAACTGCACGTTTCACAAATTACTTAATCATTGCAGCGTATTTAAATCAATTAGTGCATATTAGTTTGTATATGAGGTATTATAAAGAAGTATTTTAAATTTAAGAACCCCCTATTAGCTGGGATTGGAGCACTGATGATYGTTTAAAGAAGGATTTGACTGTCTTAAATACCTGAGAGATGAAACTGGGGAGTAAGAACCGAAAGAACTTGTACTCAAGAAAAGAGTTTTGTTTTAGGAAGTRAGTAAGAGGAAATGATCTCAGGTCGGCATCACAGAGTGTAACCCACGTGTGTGTGGTGGAGGATTTTTTTTTTTTTAAACAACTTGTTCTTTTTACAAGCAACAATGTCTTGCCCTCACGAGGGAGATCTGTGCCTGTCCTCAGCACGTCCTGTAGCATATGGGAGTTGTGAAGGTGAGAAGGTTATTTCTGGTGACTGCCAAGCTTGAGCAGAGTTACATCACCGCAGGAGAGACTCTGTTTGCTTTTGTAGGTTTTGTTGGGGGTGAAGAGATGAGGAGTTGGAGCTGGATAGATTTGAGACATGAGACTCTGGCAGTGAATAAGTTATGGTAAATGATGGAGGGGAGCAGTAGTGCTCTGTGTATTTGTAAGTAAATCATTATCCGTGTATTGATTCAAGCCAGAGACTTTTGCAACTGCTTTTCACATTTTTTCAGTGAGTGCCATATAGAGCTCACTCTGTCTCTGTCCATATAAAACATCCCCAGGTCTTGCTCAGCTACTGTTCATTTTTTACCTATTAATGGTAAAAACCAAGCCATAATAACTAGGATATTTGTCACCTCTTTCTTCTGCAGTTTGTAAAAGTCATAAAAGTTTTTGAAGTTCAGCTCTCTTCTCCAGTGTGACACCTCTGCATTTTCAGTTGCACCTTAGCTTTGTGGAGAGCTTTATGTGCATAAAGGTTACTGAGTTTTACCCAAAAAAAACCCCACTTATTTTGAGCAACAGAGTTGCAGGTTATCTTGAGAGCAAAACCAAGACAGAAATAAGAACAAAGCAAATATAACATAAACTTACCTAGGTGTTTTTTGGCTTGTACACCTTGAAATCTTTCTTCAAGGAGAGTAAAGGTGATTCCTTTATAATTTTGAGTTTATAGGGAGAAAAAAGGGWCACCTGCCTATTGATTTCTTTCCTCAGTTGTGTGTGCTACTGCACTGCTTCTCC
>NW_026623347.1:845296-879394 GCF_030028575.1 Malurus melanocephalus | reverse complement strand
AATTTGGCATTCTAATATCCATTGTGTGAATAAATTATGGGTTTTTAAAATATTATTTACATATAAATCACCTTGAGATTAGCTGATGAGAATTTTGGTGATGTATCTTATATGTGACTCAGACCTGGCCCACAGATCTTTGCAATTCCAGGTCTTGGGTTAGTGAATCTTTTGTGTCATTTTTGAATATTTGTGAATACAYATATCTGTTACATAAATGACAGTAATATACAAAGGCTCCTGTTCATATTTTTGTCTCAAAATTCTGAAAATAATTGAAAGGCCACTTACTTTGAGATAGGTTAGGTAGTTGATGATGTGTAATAATCTTTTCTTACTAATAGTGTTTCAAATAAAACTCTCTAAGAAAAGTAGTAAGTAGAAAGCAAGCCTTGCAGATGCCTTTGTGATCAACTTCTCAGTGAAACACTTGTCTGATGTGSTAAGTGGCCCAAATAACCAAGTTACATTCAAGTTCTTAAACTGACTAGTGGTTGTGGTTGTGTACTTTCTTGAAACGGACGTTTATTTGAGTTTTTGTTTTTCCCACCCATGATCTCCCCCAGTTTCTTGTTAAGAGTAGAGAAACAAGAAGGCAGCTCTCTGTGTTTATAGCAYACTATTCTATATATGCAGGAAATCACAATTTATCAGGTGAGAAGAACTGAAAAGARCTTGCTAGGAATGACTTAGACTTTCCCATGCTGGGCCTCAGAAAGCTCACCTGTTTTCAACTTTTACAGGTAACTGGAGACCTTTTCCAGACAGGCAAGGTAAACAAATGTATATTCTTTCAGGCAGTATATGAAAGGCAAGCTTTGTTTATGTCTGCCCAGTCAGTAGAGCTCACATCATGCTTTAAGGTGCTTCAGTAATTAGAAAAATTGCTGACAGACAAAACTGGAAAATAAATGACATGGGCTCATTGTTGTTACTACTTCACCTTAATGAGGTGCCAGTTCCACTCAGGCTTAACTGTGTCTTGCTTGCCTCCACAGCAGAGCCAGTTCCTTGTGTTAGGAATTGTTGCTGCTAATATCAAGCTAACTTTTCCTGGRTTTTGTGAAGAGTTGGTAATTAGTTACTCTGTCCTGTAGGAAGATGAGCTTTGTGGTGGCTCTCAGTCTTGGGAAATTGGATTGCTGGTAGTTGGAAGAACGTTGTCACCATGAAAGTTTCTTTTGCTTTTCCCAGTTGTTGCAATCCCTGGTGACTGAAGCAGATATCCTCAACCCTGCTTTTAGTCTCTTGGTTTTCCCAGACTTTACTAATGTTCATTCACAGATGCTGTGAGTAGTGACATTGTCTCTAGGGACAGTACCTACATTATTGCAAGTGTTGTCTTGCCTGTTTGTCCCACATTGCCCTAAGCTTTATTTACATGAGAGTTTTGAATTATTGGCTGGGCCTGGAACTCTGCCTGAATACACTTCACCTATAATGCAGCAGAAGCGGTTGGTTTGTGGCTTCTCTTTGATATAATGTTTTCATTAAGTAAAAACACAGAGAAGGGTATTTTCAGAAGTTAGTGTGCTTGTTTTGGATGTAGCCCTTTTCCCCAGTGAATTTATTATTGCACAACTTGGCGTAACTGGCATTCCCTGATGGAGAGGCAGAAGCTCCAGCTTGCAGATCAAAGTGGAGCAACCAATTGGAATTTGGGTGTCCCAGCAAAACCAGGCAGTGGAATCTTGTGGGTGGCCTCAGAGCTAGGTAGGTTTTATGYTTGTAAATCTTTAACAATGGATACTTGGGAAGGAAAACCCGAGTGCAGTTTGTGTTACTTCTGGGAGAACTGCTAAAACTGAGCACAGATACGTTTATGAAAAATTAAAYACCTCACAAACTCACAGAAGCTTTAAAACTCATAAGGGAAATGCTAATGGATTAGAAGTTTGTGACTTTTTAAGCAAAGCATAACTTCCAAGATCCCAGAGCTTGTATGTATCTATATAATAGATAAAATTTCCAGTCTTTGAACTGCTGCACAGGTATTTTTTGGAACTATTTACAAATGGTGTTCAGATTCAATTTATAAATACACACCCACTCCCCCCCAAAAATAACCCCACCAAACAACCTGCTTGTGAAATAATGCAAGTGGGCAGACTATAGAAGCTTTTGTCACCTTTTTTAAAASTAAGTAGTTGTGTGACAGTGTTTGGAAACAAAGTAGTAGTCACTGCGGTTTTGAAAACAGACTTTTGATGAAAGGGACAAAGAAACTGTGTTTGGACTTTTGAGGAAAACACTGGCATATGCCTTTTTGTCAAGGCCTTCTTCAGGCTTTGCTTTTGTTTGTGTGGAGTTACACATGACACATGTCAGTCCATATATTTCTTCTTTCCAGTTTAATTCTTCCCTTTATTTCCCAAATAAATCAATTTCATTCTATACTGTGAGCAGATGCTGCTGTCTCTATATACATCCAGCATGCTTTGTGTCCCAGAAGTTGTATTCTCATCCCCTTATTCTTTGATGTTTGGATCTCTGTAGTAAATGGCTTGTGGTGGGAGGAACAAGGGTTAGGTGCTGAGCATTCATTCCTCTGCCTTTGTTTCTCCTAGGTTCAGGTGTCCTTCACCCGTGATCCTTGAGGACAGGAGAGCTCTCTATTCCAAGGAGACTTTAAAGCTAAACACAGACCAAAAAAAGGAAGGACAGAGCGGTCACGTAGCTCCTACACTCAGGGAGGATAGCTGAGAGAGACAACCGTATGTTGTGTTTCTTGCTGTTGTTGCAGAGGGCACAGCAGCTGAGGGGGGCTGGCCAGAGGAACTGTTCCTCAGTGTGTGACCATTTGGATGGGGATTTGGCCCAAGAGTAGTGATATTTACTTGAATTTTGGACTTTCTGTTGTCACAGTGTTAAGTGATGAGCAGGCATGGTCTCCTTTTCCTGTARCAGTTTTAAGTTTGTGGGTTTTAATACAAGAATAATGGGAAAATCTCCTGTGGCTTGTCAGAATGTTGCTGATAGTTATATTGGATCTATGAAGCTCTCTATCTCTTTCCCAAAATAATGACCTTTGATATATTAAGACATGTCCATGAGCTTTGGTTTCAGCAGATGTTTATAAAGCAAGGTACATTTCCTTAGTAATTCCTTAGCAATTCTTAAGTCTTAATTGATTTTTCTATTATTATTATTATTATTATTATTATTATTATTATTATTATTATTATTATTATTATTATTATTTYCCCCCTCTTCATCATAAGCCAAAGTGTTTTGTCTGTGGAAATTTACATTGGTTTTGAAATGAGGTGGAACATTAGTATAATGAGACTATATCATAATGAAAGTAGGCTTAATTAACCAGTTATTTAAAGTAGTAATGACTTTCAGAGTCATGTTTATGCTGCAGCTGCTATTGATTTTAATCTTTGAGAGAGCTGCCCTTGTTAGGAGCTTTCTGATTCATGTAGAATATTTCTGATTAATAGTTAAGGTCMTCTGCGATATGGAAAGGGAAAAACTGGTTTTCTTCCTTCTCTATGTATATTAAAGAAACAAAAGAAAGCCTTAGGATTCTAGCCCAGCTGAAAAAACTTGTTTCTAAAGAGCCAGAGAGATTGAAGCAGCTGATTTCCCACTTTAGGTGAGTGCACTTAGAGTGAATGTCAGCATCCTCCAATGACTGTGTGAAATCTCACAGCCCTGTTTGCTTGATGAGGCTGGTTTTAATTATTTATGACAGTCACTCTTGAAAATACTATCAAGATTTACGTAGTCTTGGATCAGACTACAGCATTATCTCTGCAAAAGGTGGGTAAACACAGTGCCATAAATCATGGCTGTATTGATAATTTTGTACTGAGGAGAAAACCTTCATGATAAAATAGCTCAGGGTCTAAAGTGTGTAATAGAGGCTACACACAATAGAGCTAAAAACCACATGCCTATAGCATAATGTTAGAAGAAAAAAAAGGCAGTTTTAGAGAATATTTATTTTATTTTCAATTCCAGTCTCATCAGCTTCTGAAAATCAGTGATTATAAAGCATAACACCTACACTGTAAAAGGAGCTTCTAATAAACCACAGCGGCTTCTTGTTGGCCACTGTCTATCTGAGCAAGAGCTGAATGGCTTATTGATCATATTTCTTCTCCATATGGTTKCACATTTTTTCAGAGATGAGGTAATTTTGGCTAGGTCCTTGTTTTGTGGATTTGGCCATTTAGATGGCTGTGGKGTGTCTTAAGGGCTTAAGTGTAATATCAGTGCGGGGGAAGATGGGAGATTTAAATCACTGTGATTATGCTGGTATAATTCAGCCTAGTGGTTTTTTATTACATATAAAAAACCTTTTCCCAGTAGTTTCATAAGAAGTAATTTGAGAGTACATTTTAGAAAAACAAACCAATGAAAAACAAACCCTTCTAAAGCAAGACGCGGTTCCAGGAGAAAAAGGGGTTATTTTGCAGTTACACTTGTACATTGACTTTAATTATTTTGTCTTGAACTGCTTTGTGTAAACAAATAATTTGTGACTCCATCACCTCGATCCTGAAATAAATAAGTAAAAGTGGYTGTCATGGATGGAAAGGTCCATTCTGTTCTTCTGCATTTTGGGACCTACTCAGTCTAATGATTTGTACTAATGGTTGTAATAATCATGTACACAATTCTTGTGTGCCATTGCCTGCAGCTCATTTTGAATGAGGTATAGTTGTAGGACAAGAGGAATGGTTTCCTTACTGCTTTCAGTGATCCAGTCAGTAAAACAGTGATTCAGCAGTATTCTGTATTTAAAGCTGTAAGTACAATACAGGAATCAGTTCTGCCTAGTCATACAAATAGTTGCTCTGTGGGGTTCTCTGTGAGGAAATCATCCTGTGTCTTTTGTGGATCGTTTATATTGCAAGGAGTCTTGTGACTCCATTTATTTTTAACTCTGGAGTGCTTGTTTACCTTTGCAAAGTGACGGTTTTAATGTCATTCTTTGTTAAACTTTCTTTTGAAGAAAGCAGTAGGTATAAGAAAAGCTGAATCGTTGCTTTGTTTTACCAAATTAGAGTTTTGTGGGTTTTTTTCACAGAATGTGGGTTTTCTTTGGGTTGTACAAAAGTAGTTGAGTAAAACCACTGAAGTGTCTTTRGTGATTAATCAGATAGAGACTGCTGAACATACTGATTTTGTCTGAAGGAAAATTAAATTCAGTGTTTCTAGGGTGACTTAGAGGAACAGCAACAAAATTTTGTTTTATGATTGCTTCTCTATCTCTAAGTCTAATATGCTTTTTTAATATCTTGGTTATTGAATCTGTGGAATTGAATCTCTTGCCTGTGTGGTGCATATTTTAATTTGAAGGTTTAAACCTTCTCAAATATAATTTCCTAACCAGATTGTGCCAGTTGTATTTTCTTCTAGAAGAGAAGGTCATGCCATCCTACGGAAGTTGATTTTATAGCTTGGGATCTTAATTTCAGAGGGTGAATCATTTGAGGAGCAATTTCTAATATTTTGGTTATGCTGAAGTTTAAAAAAGACTCATTTTGGAGCCACGAGTAGAAAATATATCAAGAACATGAAWTCTAGGAATCTGCATTGTGTTCCAAATGCAGCATTAATTGTTAGTGCATCTGAATTGTAGAGAAYCATCTTGCTGAGTTCAGAAAGGCATTTTGGCAGGCTGATTGGCAGGGTTGGATTGRAGCCCTGTGTTGAATGACTTGCCACAGTTTAGTATATCAAAATGTATTTTATTGGAATTTAATTAGTTTTTCCTCCATGTCTCTTGGCAGTAAGAAATATATGAACTATAAGCATATTGATGCACTTCTGTACAACTGTATTGACTGTTAATTTTCTTTATCTGTGGCATAAAATCGTCCTCCACATGAGGAGGGGAAACAAGAATGAGCCATTGTCTGCTGCCTTAATGTGTAAAGACCTGCAAGACAGGCTAAAGGCTTTTCTAGCTTAAAATTTAAGACCTGCCTTTGACTCTGGCTGGAAAAGCAATTAAATGGTCTGTGAGCTAAGTGTGAAAATTGAGTAATGGAGGAAAGAAGGGTTTGTAGTCAATTTTTTAATGTTCTGCTATTGTTAAATCTGTTTAACATCAGTGACTGGCACTTTTTCGAGGGTGCCTCTGATCAAAGATTCAGTATGAATATTTGTAAGGCTGAGACCTAACAATGGAGGTGCTAGAACATCATCACATAAAGCCAGAGAAAATTAGAGTTGGCAGTCTTTAATTACTTTTTTTTTTAATATGAAAACTCTTTTGGGATGCTTGGGGACGGTTACACTGTAAAGAACAAAAATCCCCAGACRGCCCAGTTTAAAAGGTCTTGGAGGTCACCTCTAATGATGAGGCAGTGATGTAATTGGTTTGCATTACATTATTCAAGTCATCATCTTTCCTCCACACTAAAGCTTTTAGCCTGTGTGAAGAAATCACCGGTGAGAATTGGGCAGTAGGTTTACTTTGGGCTGTGAACTCTCGTTTCATAAATGTGAAACAGAATTCCACACCCAAATTCTGTGATTCTGAATYTGTTTGGTCTAATCATAGTTGAGGAAGCTGTCTGTGTCTATTGTGGCTTTTTYGGACAAACTGTTTATCACTTTGGTTACTGAGCTAACCCAGCTGGAGGTTTAGAACAGGGTAAGAATCTKTCCAAGGGTAATCAGAGCTGATGCAGTTCATGTTCCTGACTGGCTTGTTTCTTTTGCAGATCCCTTGCAGTTGGCAGTAAATCAGGCTACAAATTCTTCTCTCTTTCTTCTGTGGACAAATTAGAGCAGATCTATGAATGCAGTGAGTATCTTCTTTTCTTTTATTCTTTTTTTTTAATCCCCTCAGTTGGCCTAATGTGGGAAGAATAAGACATGTTTCATTTTTTCACAGGTTGTTTCAAATGAAAGGAACCTTAAGTGTAAATATCACACAAATACAAAACAGTGATTGCAGGCAGGGTAAAATTATAAATCAGTGTTCTGTATTTAAATTTAGCTGGTATGGTGTGAAATTTGGTAGTAGCTATGAGAACTCTGCTTTTCTAATTTTAAATATGTTAGCCAGGTTGCATAGCAGCTGGGCATAAAAATAATAATTTACTACTCATGTGAGATAGTGTCTTTTGGGTGTTTATACTGGCTGTTGGGGCATGGAGGCACTAATATGCCTTTATTAAATAAGAAAACAAAGCCTTAATTATATATTTTTTTAATCCTAATATTTTCTGTTAGAAAGTTACTCTTTAACATGATAGCTGCAGGTTTGTTCATCCAAAAGGGCGAATGACTCAGATTCCTACAACGTCTCAATACTGATCACAGTTGAGTAGGATCTAAGATGAAATGGAGGTATCCCCTGTTCTGCCAACAGTTCATAGACTTCCCTTCTTTGAGGTGCTAATAAGTCAACAATGAATGCTATGCATGAGTATCCTTGCTTTCTTATGAACTCTGTGTGAGCAGGTGATACCAATTGCTGTGATGTCAGCATTTATAGTGGGATCCCATGACAGAGTTGTCCTGAGACTCCATTCCTGAAGTGACCTGACCCTGTGGCATCTTAAGTTTGGAAATGGGGTGTGATTCAGATCACCTATTACCTGGGATGACAGCTTGGTTCTGTACACAGTCAATGGAGAGAAGTAATTGAGGGTCAAATTAGGCACCTGTGGTCAGGTTAAACTGTGTTGCAGCTCCATCTTCCTTTTTGAGTCATGGTCTGGTTGTGCTGGTTAATAAGTGGCTTGGATTCCATTTTCTGCCGTGGAGTTTATGTACCTGACCTCTGCAGTATGTCAGGCACTTACAGTATCTGGCCTGATATCACCCCAGGAGACTCAGTGAAGATGATTCCTGTTACAGGAGACACTGAAAAATATCCTGAGAGGTCAACTGCACTGTGCAGGACTGCATCCTCTGGGTATTCCTTGAGAGAAAAAGTACTGATTGGATAAAGCACCTTGCTCAAAATCTTGCAATAAACTGATAAAGCAGCTAGAATTGGGATTTTGACCTGCTTATTCCAATCTTGTCTTCAAACCATTCTGGGATGGTTACGTTGACTTAAACTCTTTGCTAATTTCAGTTTTCTGAGTGTTAAGTCCATAAAAACTGAGCRCAGAATATGGGGTAGCATTTAGTAGAATGTTTTGGGTTGGAAGGGACCTTAAAAGATCATCCAGTTCCCACCCCCTGCCATGGGCAGGGACACCTTCCCCTATCCCAGGTTGCTCCCATCCAACCTGGCCTTGGATACTTCCAGGGATGGGGCAGCCACAGCTTCTCTGGGCACCCTGTGCCAGGGCTTCACCGCCCTCTCAGGGAAGAATTTCTTCCATATACCAAACCTAAAATTCCCCTCTATGAGTTTGAACCCATTACTCCGTGTCCTCTTACTCAGAAAATTCAATGGTTCGGCCTGTGGAAGCCAGACAGCCTTGGCTCAAAGCAGATCAAAATWCTGAGAGGCCTTCGTTTTCTTTGTATGAGTCAAATAATTTTCARTCTTGGACTTGCAAACCATGCCTGTTAAAACCTGATATGAGGGTGGAGGACTTCCTGTGCATTGGGTACTTCCTTTCCACAAGGAAAGGTATCTTGAGGCCTCCCAAACGTGGTGCCTCCCACTTCCCAATTTAGTTTAAGTGGGTCTAAAGACTTCTTGTGTTGTTTTGAGTGCACACTGTTAAGGACCCCTCCCTCTCCTCTGGAAGACTGATCTGTCAGCTCTTGTGTAGGTGTTTAAACTGAACTGCAGAATATGCCTCAGCTGTCTTGTGTTTGAGAGAAACAAAAAAAAAGATAAGAGATTTGGCTGCTCCCATCACTGACTTCTGTGACTGCAAATCTCCCTGTGCAGTTGATCCCACTGTAAAAACAAGCATTAGATAGAAGGGTGCTTTAAGGCTTAATGAATGCTTCTGACATGCTTCATATTCAGTGGATTAAAAACTGAATAAAGGCACAGCTGATCATAATCTAGCTGGCTCTAACCAGCTCTTGTCTGTGATGCTACATGCTTGTGTTTATGAAACTAATCTTGTTATGTATTTGCTTGTTCCCCCCTCACTGCTGCTACTTAATTTGTTTTGCAGTTCTTTTTGTTCTTACTCTGTTTCGAATCTGAGTTTCTGGCAATGCTCAATTGTGTAGTGTAAAGGAGATAATACTAATAGAAAATAAAACCTGTGAGTAACARCATTGCTATAGGGCTTTAGTGCTGCTAAACATATGATTAATTCAGGTCAGCTGAATGTAGGATGGGCACTATAGCCTGGTACTCTCTTGAATAGTTGCTGTTAAAAAGCATAAATTACTTGGCAGCAGTGAAGAGATTTTATCTCTTCTTCCTGTTAAAGGAAGACAAAGGAGCAGAGGTGCATCCTTTATTTTTAAATGAATTTAATTAAATGCCCATCACAAAGCTTTTCTCTAAAGGTAACTGTCTGTATTATAGTCTTTTTATGTGAGACTGAAGGATTATCAATACCTTTGAGGCATTTTGCTTATTGAAAATTTTTTCTTCTGTCTGGTTGCTGAGTTCTTGATAGYGCTGTATGCCTTCCCTGGTGCCCAGCCTTCCCATCAGTGCAGTATAGGACAGCACTTTTTCCATATGAATCTTTGCTGCTGTTCCTCTTCTGAAATACCAGTTCTCCTGCCTGYCTGGGAGGGTGACAAATCCCAGAAGCTGTGTCTGAATTCTGTTGTCCCTGGATGGGGAAAGAAACTGTGCTCGCCCTGGAGCAGGGARCAGTCAGACTGTGGCTTTTGGGTCTCTGTGTGCTGGTCTTCTGACTCTTGTGAAAGGATGTCATCRTTTTGAAGGACTCCAGGCTTAGATGGAAAGCTGATAACCCATCCTGTAAAATATTTGAGAGTCTTTTATGTAACTACTCTGATTCAAGGAACACRGACCTTTGAATTTCAAAGTCTCTGCATACATTTAATGAAGCAGATTTTTGTATTTCTTTTTCATGTGTTTTGTGTGGTATCAGGAAAATGGAGAACAATTCCTTGGAAACAAAGTAATTACTAAAATGCATTATCCCTATTGCATGAGAAAATTGAATTTTCAAAGCCTCTGTGAGCTGTTATGTCTTCTCTGGAAAAGTACCATATTAAATAAAAGATGTAGATAAAAGACAATTATATTGCATGGAGTACTGAAAACGCATAGTGTAAACCTGCTCCTTTTTCATAAGCAGGYTGTTTCTCACAAAAAAGTGTAGAACATTAAATATTTTGTGTTCATTTTCTTGAAATAACTGCCCAGAAAAAGCACTTTGAAAGCAGATGTGTCACACACCGATGGCAGCATCATATACTGAGAATGCTGAACAGAACTTTTTTCATGGAATTTCTGTCACTGGTGATGGGAACCATGCAAATTGATTACTTAATGTTTCTCTTGGCCGAAACAGAAGCCTTCAGAAAGGCGCTCTTTTGGGTTGTTGTTGGGGTTTTTTTGGTTTTTTTTTTACTGGCAGTTTTATGGTTTGGAATGTGTTAAGCATTGAGCTAATCCAGAAGCTGACTCCTGAAAAATTTGTTTTGATGGATCAAGGCCAAAGACTCAAGTCACTTGTCKTGRTTGGGTTCTKTACTGAAAGGRCAGGTGTAGCCAGTGGCTGTKAAAGAACTGCAGAGCKTGGTAAACTCTCTCCAGCTTCTTCCTGCCTTAAAAACTGTCCACTGTGTCCCTGGGGCTTTTGGAGAGGAGCTTCAGGGGATGGGAGTGTGAGGCAGAGATGTCAGGATAACTGATGGTGGAACTTGGCCTCTTGCCAGCTCAGTCCAGTGCTGTGCTATAATCAAAGTGTTTCTTTGCCAGARATCCTGGACTCTCCTTCCTCCTGCTGCCTTCTTCACGCAGGGATTTGTGTTCCTCCTCTGCTTTCAGTRCTCCCAGAGTAGAACACTTGGCAAATCTGCTGTTTTATGGCTCTGCATGAATGCTGGGCATCAGTGATTCCTGCACAAATTGCTCTTAGGGCCTGTCAGGTAAAAGATGGTATATGTGAAAATGCTAATTGGTGGCTGCAGCGGTGTTGTGGCAAATGAGTTTTACCAGATTCTCTGAGTGCTATAACCTTTCTTTCTTCGTAGARAGGGTATGTGGCTCTGCCAAGGGTTTTGGTCATCAAAAAGCTTTTCATGCATAGTATAGCTTTAAAAACAAAACAAAACCCAAGCACATGTATGCAAAAAGCCAAAAAAACATTTGCTTTTCTAGACATCTGCAGAGATAAAAAGATTGTGAAATTCTGGAATTCTGTRTTTTGTAGCTTTGGGATTTTTTTTCTGTTGGATTCTGGGCAGAGGGCGTACACACTGCTCTGAAACAAACCTGTGTGACAYTTCAGGCTGGGGGGAGGAAATATTTTGAAATCAGCACTCACTGTGTAGATTTTCTGCTTTAAAAGCCTGTCCTGTGTCCCACCTTGACTCTGAGCTGTTGTGGCAGAATGTTTGTGGTATTAGACTGCATTTTTACATGGACTGAATCTATGATTTATGATTTTCTTAGACAGTATTTCCTGTTGATGTACATCATTCTTCTTCCCTGAAATCTCCCTCTGTATTTTTCCCTCGTTCCTGTGATCCCTCAGCTGACACAGAAGATGTGTGCATTGTGGAGMGGCTCTTCTCCAGTAGTCTGGTGGCCATAGTTAGCCTTAAAGCTCCACGCAAGCTGAAAGTTTGTCACTTTAAGAAGGGGACAGAGATTTGCAACTACAGTTACTCCAACACCATCTTGGCTGTCAAACTCAATAGACAGGTGAGTGATTTTGCCTAGGTRAAAACATGGGAAAGGGGTTGTGGATCTTATTTTGGCACTTCCTCTGCTGATTGATGTCTCTTCCTTTGGTGACAGAATTGCTTTTTCAAATTTAGTTGTACTTATTCAACTGTGACTTCTATGGCTTCAGTATTTATATTTAGTTGAGTATTTTTGGTTCCGTGTTAATGTATTTAATCAGGAAAATGCCCTAAGCTGGGCATGCTTTGAGTAGGAGGTTGGACTAGAGACCTCCTGATTTCCYTCCCAGTGTGAATCATCCTTTCATCCTAAATGTGAAAGTAAGACTAACAATTTCTCTTCAAATTTAAAATTTAAAGTTATCTGTTAATTTCTTGTATTTTTAAATACTGTTTGCTGAATTCTTTTCAAAACATGAAATCTAAAAAATGCGTCACTCAGCTGGTGAGTTTTGTAAGTACCTGGAAACAGTTTGCTGTATGACTAAATCATTAGTAGGCTCTTCAGCAAATAGGCTTCTCTGTCTTTAGCTGGTTCATTCAAACTGAAGAGAGTGGTATCTGAAGGAAAAAATATTAATGTCTGTCTTTGCCCCAAAAAATTGAGTGTGAGAGAAGGGGTTTACTGTTTGAATTCATGAGAGTAACAGTGGGTAATTTGATTTCTGGCATAGGAGTTAGTGTTAAATGAGTAATGTCTAGTTAGTCATCCAAATGTAGATTACAAAGTGTAAATGAGATGGTGAAGAACGTAACAAGAGTTTAAAAAAACCCACCATTCACAAATGATTATGGATTAGTAATAGGCTTTATGAATGGTCAAAAAATCTTGTCTGCTTTTTTTGTTCAGCAAAAGCAGAAAGTTATTTCCAATCTTTCTACATGTAAATTGGCCACTTGGTGGGGGCAAATACATATGTGCAGGTACAGAATAAGAATTAAGTGAATGTTTATGGCTTATTGACTTGAACTGCAATGGGAATGACTTCAGTTTGGAAGAAAGTGGGGTGCACTGGTCCGGTCAARTCACCAGGTGCAGTGTTTGTGTCAAGAGCTGGATCTTGTGTRTCTTCCATCAGACACTTCTCCCCATCTGGCAGGTACAGCCTTTTCTCTGTTGGAAGGTACCTGCTGCATTTTTGGACAGAACTTTTTAGGATTGATAAATCTGTATAAACTCCATTTCCATGTCACCATTTTGTCCTCTTTTGCTTTTCTAGAGGCTGATAGTATGTCTGGAAGAGTCTCTTTATATACACAACATACGAGACATGAAGGTATTACATACAATCAGGGAGACACCTCCCAATCCTGCAGGTAAWTATGATGGTAGAATCCAGTTCAACTCTGAAAAGTGCTTTCTGTGTCACTGCATGAGGTTCCCTACAGGGAACTGTAGTGTTGTTAATTCTGCTTTCAGCTTGAAGTAACAAAGATGAGTGTTGTCTGAAAGCCTRTGTGTTGGATCCTGCTGAGAACAAGTAGCAGAGTCTGCCTTAAACTGCATCTTCCCAATATTTTGGTCCCTGGAGTGGACTTGTTGAAATATTAGAAAGAAATAGGAGWGATAAAAACTGGATTTTGACAGCACTTGGTATAGTTCAGGACTTTGTCAGGTTAATGTCTTAGGAATCATGGCAGACATGGGAAGTTCTACTGTTTAATCAGTTACTGTAACTCTATTGGTATTCTTCCTTTTCAGTTTTATATTAAATTTATGCTAAATAGTTGAATATATTGTAGGTTGACTGAGATTACTCATCCTTGGTTCTATTTCTGTTGATAATTTGAGTTTATTTTTGTGACCCTCAAGCACAGAAACCCTCAAGAATCAGAAAGTTTTACTGCATAAGTCTTGGAATTTGCCTGTTTCTAATTCTGTTTCTGCATCCTTTCTAGGGTTGTGTGCTTTATCAATAAACAATGATAACTGCTACCTGGCYTATCCAGGAAGTGCAACTATTGGAGAAGTACAAGTCTTTGACACCATCAATCTGGTAAGAAGCTTTGAAAGCTGTTTCCACCTCTAAAGGGGCAGSTTTTGAAAATTACTTGACTTGCTCAGAGAGGCATTACTGAACACTTAAGTTTCTGTGCATCAATTTGCAGCATCTCTTGTAGCTGGGCTTCATGGAATGTCAGCAAAGAAAATGCAAGTGCTAATACTAGATTTGATGAGTAGAATTGGGAAAATGGGTGGAACCGAGTTATTTCTATTTGAATTATGTTCCTGCTGCTTGTACTCCCCATGCATATGCTTCAGTGATAATTTTATGTACTTAGCAGTTACTGAAAAAGATATTGAAGCTCTGTTTGCTTTGAATGTGGTTAAATACACAGTCTCAAGCTGCACACGTGTAGCTTTTAACCTGCACTGTTCTAAGGTTCTRTTTTATTGATTCACTGCAGAGAGCTGCCAATATGATCCCAGCTCATGATAGTCCCTTGGCTGCTTTGGCATTTGATGCAAGTGGTACTAAACTTGCCACGGCCTCAGAAAAGGTAAGGGAGCTTTGGATTGCCTTGCCAACAGTGATAAAAATCACATTTGTCGTTTTTTAAGTTCAAGTGTGCACAGTTCCATGGGCAAGTGCCAAAAAAGGAGGCTTACAGTTACAATGGGAAGTCTAAGTTAAGATCTGTTAATGATATTTGACACAATTTCCATGCTGTGAAATATTGGATAATAAGGTTATTTAAATAAAACATTTTAATCTGGCTGTAATTAGGGCAGTCCTCTGAGTGTTCCTCCCTTTAGTGCAGGATACTTATTAGAAATTAGTTGCCTTGTTTTGATGCTGTCTTCCTAATGAAAGCAAGACAGTTAAAATCAGAATAGAGAGAAGTGCCTCGCTAGTCTTTGGCATGTGATGACAAATTGTTCATGTAATGTGCATAAATTAGAGAGTCTGAAGCCTCTGTGAGTAATAAGCTGAGTCTATAAAGGTATAACTGATTGCATCTGAAAAAGRTACAAAGACATCCAAGTGACTGCACTCATGGTACTTGTCTAGTGTGGTCGTTTTCATGATCAAATATGATAAGAAGGGCTGGGTTTGATGCACAGCTTGTACTCTACATTAGTATCTCCCACCTCTTGTTTCTTACTCTTCAAACACATCCTACAAATAAGGTCCATAAATACTTCATGTAGTATCTGGGGTGCATCACAGCGATGAGTTAACAGCAAAGTGGTTTGCTGCTTCTGGTTGTACTCTGCTCACTAGAGCTAATACACAATGAATGAACTTGAAATGAAAAATAATTTATTTATTTTTTTCTTTACAGGGGACAGTAATAAGAGTGTTTTCCATTCCAGAGGGACAGAAACTCTTTGAATTCCGAAGGGGAGTGAAGAGGTAAAGTTCAACTGGGTTAATTACCTGACATTCATTCCWTATGGTTGATTTCCAGTATGTTCAGCAATTGAGCTGGCATCCTGATTTTTTTTGCTTGTTTTCATCTTCATTCATCCCTGCATGTATGCTTATAACAGTTTCAGCTTGAATGTTTTCCAATTTCATTCCTTTGGACTTGGCTATTCCACAAATCAATCCTGTCAGAATCGTACTCCCTCTTGCCTTTTAAACATTTATTGGTGAGGGAACTTGTTTAAAGTGGGTCACTTTTTGTAGGATATATTGTATTCTATGKCAATTGGCAGCAGTACATCTAATATTCTCACTCTCTTCTAAATCCTTTTAGTGCTGTGGCCATTGATAGCCACTGTGAAATGGTATTGTGGTTTGTGGTAGCAGTAATTCTGTAGTTCTACTGTACTTTATTCAGGGGTAAGACTGAGTTCATATGGATGCTAATTGATCCCCATATCTGCCAAACATCAGAGCTGAGCATCATTAATCTTATGCTTAAATAGCCTCAAGAAATTATCAGAGAATTCAGAATGCTTATTATTGAAGGTTATTTTTTTTTCTTCTTTGCAAAGTAGTGGTGACTTTAGCAATCTGCTTAATTAAGCCAAATACTTTGACTTCAATGTTTTTCTTCGGTTTTCTTTTTTTTCCCAGGTGTGTGAGCATCTGTTCATTGGCTTTCAGCATGGATGGCATGTTTCTGTCTGCATCCAGTAACACGGAGACGGTGCATATCTTCAAACTTGAGACTGTGAAAGAAAAGTAGGTTTCAAAGGYGCCTTAGATTTTTCAAGGAAAAGGCTTAAAAGTTGACTCTGCTCAACAGGATGAGTTCTCAAAAGTGTGGACAGACTTCTTTTGAACACTTCTGTAAAGTAAAGGGCATAAGAAGTCACTTATGAATCAGCAACTGCAGCTGAGCTGTGTACTKTTCTCCCACTGAGTAGAAAAGGTGTTTTTCTGCCAAAGAGAACTTGGCCATCCTTCACAGAGGAATATGGAGCAGTTTTAACATTTTCAGTTACATTTGTTTCACCTCCTCTGACATTCRTATGGGAAGAGCTATCTCAGCAATGCCTTCCAGCTGCATAAAGGGGCTTTAAAAGGCACCAAGTTGTAAAACGCTCCTATTTATGATGTGAGAGGACAGTCTTAATTGCATTTCGGTGAAAGTTATTGGAAACAATGATTTGCTTAGTGATAAACRGATTAATAAAATCCTAAAGCATGGTACTTTCTGGTAGGTTCTACTCTTGCATAATGAATGTTATAAAATGCAGTCTTATATGCAGAAGTATCAGTTTACAACCAAACATGCTTAAATAACAGGCTGAGGGTAATTAGAGGACACATTTTGTCCTATAGCACAAATGAAGTGTGTTAGAATTCTCRAGGGTGTTAGTTATTTCTGTAGAGAAACAAACAGCTGCTTAATACCTTAAAATTAAAAYGTTTTAAAGTGTTTACACACTTTTCTCTCTAAGGTGAAGGCAAAGTCGGTCACTTTTCTCTTCTGACTTGTAGACCTCAGGAAGAGCCTACAACCTGGACAGGTTACTTTGGAAAAGTGCTGATGGCCTCAACGAGCTATCTGCCCTCTCAAGTAACAGAGATGTTCAACCAGGGTAGAGCCTTTGCTACAGTCCGTCTGCCCTTCTGYGGGCACAAAAACATCTGTGCACTTGCCACGTGAGTACAGGAATGGAGCCTGAACTCCCCACCCTGCTGGGCTSTTTGGGCTCTGGAGAGGCTGCAACTTTAAAACACAATTTCATCTGCAGCAGAGCWGTGTGTCAACTGCAATCATTCCAGTTTAAGAGCAGCATCTCAGAGCTAACACAGTTCTGTGGRTGAAGGAGGAAAGGGCATAATGTTTGGATAGGAATAGCCCATTTCTGTGTGTTGTTTAAAGATGTCTTCTAAAGATGTCTTTTAATTTAGAAACAAGAATATTGAGAACAGACCCATRGGCTTTTATGGCATTTGTTTCCATTAGTGCTATGGGGAGTAATGCTGTATGTTGTTAGTGAATTGCAAAATTAGGCAATCCTGCCTAACCATTAAAGAAGTCTTTGAAAGCAAGTTCATATAATTCTTGTCTCTAAAACAGCGTAGCATTCATTAAAGTTAATTTTGAGGACTAAATCTAATCTTTTATGCTGTCTTCCTCAAAGGCAGGTCCCATTTGGCACAGCTACCAAAGCAATAAGCTGAGCAGTAGTAAACTTATTTTGTGGGGGTTTTATAGTTTTTATGCTAAATTGACTTAATGTCTSTACTCTCACTCCTCTGATCTCAAAGCACCCTTTAAGCAATAATTAAGCTTTGTAACATTTCTCAAATAAGTAAATCCTTCCCGTTAGAATATTTGTCTCGGGGGTTGCACAAAGCTTGGTAACAGGATGGTAACTTCTGAATCTGTTTCGCTGAGTTATATGTAATTGCTTGACTCCTGTGGCATCCTGTTAGCCCAAAATGTGGTTATGCAATAATTTTTTTACACACAGTTCTTTCCTGGGTGCTTGGACTGTTAACAGCACTCTGTGTCTAGGAGCAAGAGTGTGGGAAATAATGCCTTAAAGTCATAGAATCATTTAGATTGGAAAAACCCTCYCTAAGATTGAGTCCAACCACTAAATCATGGGAAGGGAGGAGAGTGAGGTTTCTTAAGTTATTTAATAATCTATTATTTATTAATCTCTCCTCTAAACTTTTCCAGAATCCAGAAGATCCCTCGTTTGCTGGTGGGAGCTGCTGATGGCTATCTCTACATGTACAACCTAGACCCCCAGGAGGGAGGCGAGTGCACACTAATGAAGCAGCACAAGTAAGTCCACGTTAGCTGAGAACTGTCGTATTTTATTTCTTGTCAAAATCCAATTGGTTCCTAAACTTAGTTCTGTTCTGGAAAAGTCTGACTTAGAACAGCTCATTTCTTCAAACTAATCTTATTCCAGACCTTTGACATGAATGAGTAACTTCAGAATCCCCCTGAGCCTTCCTTCCAGGTATCCACTACACCAAGCAGCACTTTACCAGCAGAAACTTAACCCTGTCCCAGTGCAGGGAGGGATCAATCGCTGTTCTCTGTGTGCTCCAGTTTCCTCTTGGCACTTTGAGTTGAGTTACTTAAACAAGAACTTGAAACGAGTGACACCGTTCTCTTCATCAATAAATGAAGTGGTTACAAACATGAGAAAGATGTTACTCTGACTTCACAGAGGGGACTCTGGCCTATGAAATTATCTGTGTTCTCTCTCTGCTGATGTCCTTATTAAACTTCCTTGCATATAGGCCAGGCAGCTGATGTTCTGTAATAGTACTGTAGAGCACTTAGAGAAATAGGACAATGCACTGTGTTTTTCAATAAGGGTTGGCAGGAAAAGCTAGGGTAATATASTCAAATTACTCCATCAATCATAGAATTAAAGATAATAACTCATTATGATAATTCAATTTTGCAGCTTTGGTCAACCTACAGTTATGGTCAGAAATAATACATTTACCTGAACATTTGAAGGCATGACCTCTGGTTAGAGATGAAGCCTCATAGAGGGAAGCTTTTACCAAGTTGTTGATCTTTGAAATGCTCTAATACTTTCTCTGAAGAGTTTTCTAGTATCTATGTATGAAGCAACCACTTCTGTTGTGGATGGAGCTCAAGACAACCTACAGTATTGCTGATTGGAATGGGTTTTTTTTAATCATGCGGTCTTTTTTTTGAGTCTCTGTAAGCCCCGAGGATTTAGATCTTGATGTTTTGTTGGAAGCAAACATGATGCTGATGAGTCTTCAGAGAAATACCAAGCATTGTCAGGTGCCTTCTTGCCTGGCCTCTGGAATGGAGGGACCAAGTTCCTCCTGTTTTATTTCTCTATATATTATTCTTGCACATCAGATGGAATAGGTTCCTCTAGCTGCCAGCTAAAKCTGTCTTGTGCCCAGGTAGGTCACCTCTCCAGCTAACCCCTCTCTTCCTGRCAGGCTCGATGGCAGCATGGAGCCAGCCAACGAAATTCTGGAGTCTGCATCCCACGACCGGCCGCTGGTAGCGCAGACGTACAGTGCCGCTGTGACTAAAGGTACATATGTGCCTTCCTCACCCACCAGGCATGGTAAGGAGAAGGCTGGGAATGGGGCAGGGAGCACCTCTGCCTGTTGCTTCCTTCTAGATGGCTGCGTGAGCTGGTCCACGTCCGCACCGAGCTTTGCGTAACCATGCGTGCGAGGTGGAGCCTTGGTGAGCAGTAGGAGAAAGAGCACTCGTGCTGTGCAGTAGCTTTCTGTAGATGAAWCACTTGTCTTTGCTACTTTCGGGGTAGAATTTTGTCTTGAGTTGTGGTTGATTGCTGTAGTGGTAGTTTCAGTACTTGCCACATGATTCTTGAGGCAGTTCAGCACCCAGACCTTGTGCAAAGCCTCTGAATTATAGCCCTTCTTCCTTTTTAAATTTTTTTTAAGAAAGGTTGATAAATGCTGCAATTCTTCCTTTATGGGAGCAGYGACCTTTTAGTCTGATTCACTGCTCTGTTAAATCAAGAGAATGAGAACTTGGTTAACACTGCAGCTCTCCAAATCAGTGGAGCTTTTGCCAYGTCTGGCTCCCAGGTTAGTGCCTCGCTGCAAAGAGAAGTCAGYACATACCACACCTGTACTGCACTGCATCAGCAGAGACTGAGAACATCAGCCTGCACAAAGACCAGTATACACTGCACACAAACACAGGAGCTTAATTGTGATCATGAGCTGCTCTTGGCTTGGAGAAACACAGCCATGAAACGGAGTCATGATAAAAGCAGACATAGGGTGGCAGTGAAACTATTTGAAGTAATGCCTGGTACTTCAGCTCTACTCATTCGCTCTGGATCCAARCCTTAGTTTGTTGCTGCTGATTCCCCAACTCCTTGTTCCTTTCTCTCCAGCCTATACGGATGACCTGGGTGCTGTGGGTGGAACTTGCCTGGAAGATGAAACCAACTCACTTAGATTGGACGAAGACAGTGAGCATCCCCCCATGATCCTTCGGACAGACTAAACTTGGACCTGTGAACTCACTCCTGAAGCAGAGAACACTGGCTTGATGTTTCTTGAGGAATCTCGTGTTATGCTGCTATGAACTTTGACATGAGTTGGGAGAGAGGATGACAGACTCTTACAGTTTTAAGTCGTAGCTGTAGTTCTAATTCTATACAATTGGAAAAATATATGGTTTTCAATTCAGTGGCTTTTAATCTTGCTTATCTATTTTAGCTGTGTTTATTTTTTTTGTTGCCAAAACCTGCTGTTTGTGCAGCCCTCAGAGCCTACTTAGCTTTGCATGCRTTCATGTGCCAAGCAAGCATAGGAGGGGGAGAGAGAGAGAAGCCACTTTATAACAAACTCRAGTTTGTATTTTTTTTATATATGTATATAATATTTAGCCTATATAAGGAAGGAGTAGAGAAGTGGTTCTGGAAGCTGAGACTAGTTCTGCACTGACAAAGGTCCAAATGGTTTCCTGTGCATGGGCTTGCAGGCATACCTAGTGACTGACATGCAACCTTTCAAATGCAATGGCCTGTTTTTTTGGGTTCTCCCTTCCCTTTCCTGGACCATTTTGTTAATTAAAATTCCTTCTGAATGTTGTGTATTTGTGGGACTGTTCTGTTTGTTGGGATGGAAAACTGGAAGTGTTTCCCTGCATAAGGATATAGAATATAGAAAGTGCCTTTAAAAGGAAGGAAAGGAACTCCTGCAGGAAGAAAAGGTAGAATGAGGGAAGGATTGTTAGAGGATCTTGTCTGTACACCTTTGGTACTTGGGTGTCTGTAGCCTGTAGTGGCTGACAACYTTGTGGGTTTTTGAGAAAAGACTTGGAATGCACTTTCTTTCCTGTAGATTGTCCTATTTCCTTGGCAGAGTAGCAATAACCTCTTTTTATACTTTTTTAGATTATCCGAAGCAAGGATTCTGTCAGGCTGGAGGGAAGTCCTTGTAGAGTTTGGCAGCCCCACTCTATAAACAGCCTTAAGGTTTCCTGCTGGAAGGCTCTCAATTCCTGCTTCTTCTCAGTCTGGGCCTGAGTGTACTGCTCTAATAGTGAAAGTTTGTGATTTTTTTTTTTTCAGATATTGATGTAAATATAARTGATTTTGAAAATTTCATTTACTTCTGGGTTCTCTTCTACTGCATAACAATGCTTTTCTTTCTGGTTTTTTTTTTCCTTTCCCCTCTCATCACAGTACCTCTTAAGATACATTTAAGGACTGGTTGTCTCTTTRTCAGTTTTGGAATAAATCCTTAACTGCCCTGACACTGTCTAGGGCTTTCCAAGGCTGAGCAGTGCTGCAGACTATTTTTAGGGTTGTAATGTGCCTTCTCTTAAGTCTTGGATAACAGTTAYTGAGCAGGTGATTAGTGGAGTACTTGGTGAGTGTTACTTCCCTTTGCCAAAATGAGCCTGCTTTGCCTTCTGTGTAGCAATGTGGATTTCCTTTCCCTCTACTCACTGCTTGCAAAGAAGTAAAAATAAAAAGAGGCAAGGAAATTGCAGATCTTGAGAGGAGGACAGAGGCTGAGTGTTCCCGCTATGTGTGAACTCCCTTCCACAACCAGGCAGTGATGTTCTTTTAGGATTTGGTGCCATGAACGAGTCTTCCCTGGAACAAGAGCAGGCAGTGGGCTCTGTCCCCAAAGCCCTGTGTTGGCAGGTGGGCTTCTCCTGCCTCTGCAAGTACAGAAGGAGGTGGCAGCCCCTGCCAAGAGAGCTCTCTGTCAGAAAGGCTGCTGTGAGTCCGTGTCAGTGGAAGGTGTTTGTACACAAGTGTGTGTGGGAGAGAAGGGATCAACCTTGTTTATTCACTGCAAACTCTTGACTGTCCTAGGTAGTTGGTTGGAGTGGCTTGTGGTGTCCTCTCCAGAACCCAGCACATTCACAGCAAACCTCTGAGTCATGCTGAAAGCTCACTTAGTCTCTTGACTTTAAGGTCTGGCTGACAACTCAGTTCCATGGTCTGCAGTTATTTATTTGTTTTCTGCTTTACTGCTCTCAACTTTGCTATGATGTTCCAAGCTGCAGAGTGAAATACAAGTCTTGAAGTAAATATAAGCTTTGCTGGCACACTGAACCACCCAGGAGGTGTCTGCTCATTCCAGACTAAAGCTGGTTAACATTCCTGATAACATCCTTGGAGGCTTGGCCTAGGCCCCACAAGCACAGTTAGCAGTAAACATGCACCAGCAACACAGGTCTGCTAAGCACACAACTTGTACAACTACTGAGAGTAACCAAGGCCATGCTACACCCCTAAATGTAATTACTAACTTTACTGTTAAGAATGGAGAACATTTATTGTACTGATTTTATCCCCTTCTTAATTTTTACACCTTATTTTCCACAGGTGAATTGGAGATCCCATTTTCAGTGTATTTGTCTTTCATATGCTGTAGTGTGTTCCTGCTCCTGAGCTACACACCGTGGAATTGCTGTGCCCTCTTGGTTCACTCTTAAATAGAAGCTGAAAGCCAGTTAAAGTATCTTCTTGCTGTTGTAACTGGGAAAATCTTTTTATAGAGCAAAAACATTAATGTTGTGAGATTAGTGACCAGCTAGTAGGGTGGAACAAGTTGTTTCTGGTCCCCACTGGATGTGTGTTTAAGAGTGGTGATAAAAGTTTGTCTTAAGTTGATTGCATGAAGATATRAACTTTCTCTCAGATAAAACATGACCAATGTAATTTCCCTGTGATGGCCCTAGCCCCTCAGTAACCACCCTGTTGGGGTATGCTACCAAAGTTYGAAGCCTTTCAGGTTGGGGGTTTATCCCAGTGTTACAAAGATGTATTTTTTTTTTTTTTCTKTAAACATAACCAGAAATGCTGTTTGCAGCTGCATCCTCACCTGAGTATGGAGCATGTGATTGCACTGTTGTTCTCTGTGGATCAGGTGGTGTCTAAACATTTCTTTTCTGATGCTCTGCCCTGTGCTGTGGCCATGGGCTCCTGGTCACAGCATATGGGAACACCTTTGCAGCCCCTCTCAGTTTAGACTGACCTTCCTTGGAAGGGCAGTGTTTGTTCTGTACAGTCTGTCTCTGTCTCTCCATACGGGCTGCACTTCTTGATAGCTTTTAACTCAGTGGAGGGTTGGGGCAGAGAACTGAAACAACCAAAGCTGGGGAGGGGGGAACACTGAAAAACTTGGAATCCTAAACTCAGGTCTTAGCTTGCAGTGGGATCAGTTCCCAGTGAGTACCGTAGGGAAGGAGCTGTTTCTCTTGATGTGCAAATGGGCAGCAAGTGCAGATCCTCGGCTGCTGTCTCGACATCTGTTTACTCTGTATTTCAAGTTCTGAGGCAGAAAGMTTTTATCTGCCCTGGTCTCTTCTTATGTCACTGTTTCCAAAATACAAGTGATAGATACGAATCTAGCAGTTAAAAGGCAGGGCCTGGCAGAGAAGGAGGAGGAGGAAGTAGAAAGCATCAAGGGGTTGGTAAAAGCTGTTTTTTCTGATGCCCTGTCGAACAAGACATTGGCAGGAGCACTCCTCTGGGATCAGGTGTGTGCTTGTGCCTTGCTGCTGTGGGTCCTGCACGGCGAGTTTCTTGGCTCTGTGCTTCACAGAGGGTGAGGACAGAAGTGGTGGCTTTTCAAGTCTGCCTGAATGCAAATAAATCCCTGAGAAGAACCTTTAATGCAGTGACAGGTATCTGCACAGAGGAAACTCCGTCTGACCTGTGTGGAATAGTGAAAAGGGAACAGTGAGCCCMAGCCTGGGTGAGTGGGTTAGCGCTGAGCCCGAGCACAGCCCTCTCTGTTATGTCCCATGCTGTGCTTTCTTGGCTCCAATAATGGCATTAGCACCAGAGCAGCATGCACTAGGACAGTAGAATCTTTCCCTGTGGGTTGCTGAGCTGTGCAGTATCCCACTGGTGAGTGCAGATGCTCTGTTGCTGTCTGCAGAGCGACAGGACTCTTTGTCCAAAGYGTTGGTGGGGATTAATCACTGCAGAGGTTTGGGAAGTTTTGTTCTGTGCTCCAGCTGTCCTGGCTAGCAGTCAACTTTGTTTAACCTGTTAATATCTGAGAGCAAGGCCCAAGTGTCTTCTCCACATGTGCAGAGCAGGCCTTTCTTTTCCTGGAATCTGCTGGGCTGTGAAAGGCTTGCAATGAAGAAAGCATGGCTCTGACTGTAAATAAATCCTTTCAGATTCCAGTTGTACAACCAAAGGAATTCAGCAAATTCCTATTTTTCTAATCATGACATGCCTTCATGTTAATGCTCTTCCGACTGGCAAATCTCATCTTACACTGCTTTGAAAATAACGGGCAGGAAGTTGTAATTYTGGCTTGCAARCAGCTGCCCTTGTGCTCGTTACAGGTGTCAGTGCTGTGGCTTTGGCCATGYGGCCGCAGGGACCCTGCATGTGTCCGACTCAGGAGTGGGGAGTTCTTCCCAAACCTGTAGCTCTGGGTTTCTGTGGGGCGTTGACTCAGCCCTAGATCTACCTGGATCTATTTGCTCTTGCATTTGCTTCCTTACCTGGAGAAAACCCTGCATCCTGCAGTGCTCACTGACTGTTTGGTATCTGTGTCGATAAGTGGAAAAATCTGTCTAACATTCCACCTCACCAAGTGTCTGGCTCTCACTGCTAGCCCGTCGCTCTTTGTAATTTTATAACTGCCTAAGAAATTAAATCTGTGTTGTGATAAGTATTCTGTGTCTTCTTCCTTTTGTTTGCTACGTGGAGGTGGGGCCGGATAAGATCAGGATGATGCTACATGGCCCAAATCAAAACAGCAGCAGTTATGAGCCCTCAGTCCCGGCTGTGCTTCGGAGCTGCTCTTGACAGACTGTCAGCTTGAGCTTTGCAGGGACTGGGAAAGGACWAGCTGAGTTTTTCCTGGCACATTTTGCTTGCAAATGTAATTTTCCCTCTTGTTCCTCCTTAAAGCTGCTCTTCCCGGGACTTGCATTTGTGTATTTTCCTCCTGCTGCTCAGGTGAGTTCCACAACTGCCTTTATTCCTTTTTTCCATGGGATGCATCTCAGACAGCTCTTTCATACCCACCTCACTCGCTGTGCTGTCGCTCCAGGCTCCTTGCTACTCACATTCAAGCCCTGGAGGAAGATGTGGAGCGAGCCCATGCAGGTGGGAGAGGAGGCATCTCCTGCTGCTGTATCCTTCCTCCTGCAAAGCAGCAACGAGAGCTTTGATCGGGGTGGACAAGAGGAGAAAAACCCTTTCTGCTCTCGCTGGCAGTGTTGGATGAGACGGGGATGAGACTCTCCCTGTCGTCCTGCGTGGCTGTTTCAAGATGAGGCCTCAGCTGAGGAGCTGCAGGCACCTGCTCCCCTGATCCAGCTCTGGAGGGCAATGCTGCCCTGTCGCTGCTGCTTTGTGCCTCCCTTTGCTCCAGGCAAAATAGGCTGTGTTAGCTCAGAGGAGTCTCTAACGCTTCACTCGCTGCTGGGGATGTTTCCCTGTCCCCTGCCTGCAGCAAACTGAAGATCTGAGGGAAGCTGCTGTGGATTCAGGAAGCAGCAGCAATTTCCATCTGCCGTGGTGATGCCAACACCTCTGTCCCCTGTGTCCCAGGTGGATGGAGTCATCCAGACCCACTGATGCTTTGSGAGCTCCAACAGCCCCTCTGCTCCTGCCCTAGGGGAGCAAAGCAGAATATTCTCCAGCAAGCATGGGGGAAATTGTGAACAGTGGGTCATACCCAGCCCTGAAATCCTTCAGGTCAGCAGTTTTACATGTCTGCTGGTACTGAGTTTGGCCCACTGAGTATGAGTTTCCAGGGAAGGGACTGAACAATCCCATCTCCACTTATTTACCTTATTACAAGGGTGAACAGGGACTTGTGCCTGTGTTCCTTCCTGGCATGCTTTCTCTAGATACTGAGCAGGCTTTTAGGTTTCTCTGTGATGATCTGCCCTGAGACCCTTTGCTATGCAGGACTTRAGTCCGAGTTGGAATAACAGCAGCACAATCCTGGTGTGAGCAGCCCCAGCTGAGTTGAGCACAGTGCTGTGAGTGAGCAGAGGAAGGAGTGAAGCACCAGGCAGAGCAGCTCCCACCATCCTGGCTCAGGTGGTTTGTGAGGTGGATGGATCACTCATTTTTAGAGCTACTGGGCAGAAAGGACATGCTGGGTCTGTGCTGGGGTCCAGCAGCCAGAGGGTGAGTGCCAGCACCCCTCTGACCTACCCAGGCTTGGGAGCAGCTCCTCCCTCCCTGCAGCACCCACTCTCAGCTTGTGCTGAGCAAACGCCTCTCCCATGCCACATCCATCCCACACAAGTCTCAGACAGGCCCTTGGCAGAGGCATTTTTGGCTAATTAATGATGCATGGTGAGCTGAGGAGGGCCTTGTGCCCAGCTTGCTGGAGCTGATGCTGGCTCCTCCAGCACCAGGYCATGTTTTGAGTGTGGTTTTTACCAGAAGCTTTGACCAAGTTGCAGGTTATAATAAAAAATKTGGAGATTGCTGTGTCCAGGTAAGTCCATAAAGTAAGCTGGAGGATTTTGGCAGTATTTTGATATTTTGGATACTGTTTTGCAGGGGCAAGGATGGCCTGGGAGAGAGACTGGTTTCTGCACCAGTGTAGTCTGGAGCTGGGGAACACCAAGGGATGCAGGGGCCCGCTCTGTTCTGTCCACGCGATCACATCCACCTTGTCCACACGGTGGGTACAGAGTCACTTTGGGGTGCCAGCCTGGTGTGTGCCTTGCCAACATCTCCCTTGTCACTGCTGTCCCCTCCTCGCTGCTTGGGGCAGGCTGATGACACTGGCAAAGCCCTTTGTCAGCCACTGCTCCTCAGCAGCTCCAGATCAAGGCTGATAATTTGTTTTATCTGTGGAGGGCAGGCAGAGGGACGGGCCAGAAGCCTGGGCCTGTGGCTGGGGAAGGGAAGGCGTCTGGGGGCCAGAGTGGGGGGCTGTGCTCTGCTGTTGTGCAGCTGCTGGATGGAGGTGCAGGGCCCTGGGGCACAGAATGTCCTGTCCCTTCCCTGGGAGCATCGCAGCCTTCTGTCCCCAGAGCATCCATGTTCATTCTTCCCTTCTCTTGGACCATCCCATGGCTTTCCTTTCTTTTCTGGGAGTATCCCTGCTCCTTCCCTGGGAGCATCCCAGCCTTTTCTCCTCCAGAGCATCCCTGCAGCATCCCAGTCTTTTTCCTCCCATAACCTCCYTACTCTTGCTGGCAGYATTCCASACATTTCCCCTTGATGCATCCACAYTCCTTCACTTGTTTATTCCCATAACATCCCTCATCCACTCCTTCAATAGCTCTGCAGCACCTTCTGTGTGAGCTGAAGGTGTCTGCCTTGCTCTTGTGCTCCTTGACCCAGAGCAGAACATGACAGGGAAGAAAATCCTGGTCTGTGTTTGCCTTCCCCAAAACTGCTCAGGGARGCACAGGGTATACAAACTCCTGCCTGGAGCTAAATCCAGCCATGCTGGGATGAGGGGACTGTGGTCCAGAGCAGAGTCTTGTTTTAGCTTTGTGGCTGTGCTGCTGCTCTGCGATGTTTTCCTGAGCAAACAACGCTGCAGCTTTTGGAATTGGGCCCAAACCCTGAGTTCTTCTGGGCTTCACCCGGCCCCAGAAGCTCTGCTGGAAGCCTGGAGCAGGGCTGGTGTGAAGACAGACAGACCCTGGGCTGTGTCCCCTCCCTCTGCACAATAAGGGCACGGGGTCTCTGCTCCAGGTGTCCCCTGAGGAGCCCCCTGCTCTCTGTGAGCACCGAGCACAGTGAGATCGTGCAGAGCATCTCTCCTCTCCCCTCCCCACCCGAAAACAATTCCGAAAATGAAAGCCAGCAGACAGAGCCAGGGACGTTATCTCACCCCTTTTTAACGATTCAGGTAGGAAACAGCCCTTCATCTCTCCCAGGGTGAAAGGCAATTTGCATTTCAAGAGGTCAGAACGAAGCTTTTTCTCTTCACCATCCGAAATCCGTTATTAAAGGTCTATTTGGAAACAAAACAACGCACACAGRGGAAGATGGCCTCTGCAGGCTCAAATTAACTGCTCCTGTCATCCCTGATTTCCCCGGCTGCTGCTGGAGGATGCGGGATGGAGGAGGAGGAGGTGCGGGCACTGCTGGAGCTGTGAGTGGAGCAAACCTGTGAGCTGCTCTGGGGCTCGGGGGTCTCCCCTGGGAATTGGGGGGGCTCCAGCCTGGCTCAGACAGATCMCTGCCCCGAGGGTAACCCCACACCCACCTCCCTGCACACCCTGCTTCCTTCCAGCTTCCAGTCACCCTGGACTGGGACCTCAGCCTGGCTCCAGCAACCCAATCCTGCCCGATAAAAAGCCTCTGGCAGCCTGGAGCTTGGCTGGGGCTCGCTGGGCGCTGGTGCTTTGTTTTCTCAGCTGCTGCCTCTGCCCTCACCTCGGCCACTTATTGATATCGGAGTTTGCATTAGCAGGTGCAGCTCTGGGATATTCAATTACCTGTRAAGAGCTGTAGCAAGGTAAGACATCGCTGGAGGTATAGAGGCTGTTGGTTTTAGGGCTTTGCCCCTTGGTTTGGGTGTTTTGGTCTTTACCTTGCATTTAAAGGAGATGTGAGGATGGGTAAAGTGGTGCTGACTAAATAAAAAAAAAAAACACTAGTAAAAAGCAGAGTCAGAGAGAAATAAATAAATAATCCTGTTTATGAAATGAAACAGCTGGGTAGGAAAAAAAATGATCTCCGGGAAGAAAGCAGCTCCCTGGGCTATTTTTAGCTCTTTTGTTTCTCCCCACTTTCCACCCCCACCCTCCCTGCACAATCTGAGRGTTTGGTGCATGTCAGTCCTGCTGTTCTCCCTCACCTCCTGAGTGCCAGGTGATGTGCTCTTTTCTTATTTTCCTTTTTTTTTTCCCTCTCCTTTTTTTGCATCTTATTTATAGCGTGGAGGTGGGGGAAGGGCAGCAGCATCAGGAGAGGCCGCGCAGAGCCCTGGCTGAGGAAAGGAGGGGGCAGCAGGGGCTGAGCCTGTCCTGCAGCACCCAGGGCTGGACAGGACCCTCCCTCTGCTCCTCAGCAGCCCCAGGAGCGGCTGGAACCCCCTGGAACTTGGCTCATCCTGGATTTTGGGGCTGCAGTCTCTGCTCACAGCAGCTCCGGAGCAGGGGCCACCCTTGGTGCATTCTCTCTGCTCTTTCACCAGCGGGGCTGGAGGAGCCCTGGGTTTCCATCAAGCCTTTCTCCCTCTAGGCACCAAAATTCCTAAATCCATCTCAGCAAAGCTCTCCACTGCCCAGAGGCTCTCAGCCCTATAACCTTCCCCTTTCCCAACCATCACTCCCACTTTTCCTTTCGCATTCCTCCTGGATGCTCCTCCTGCCCAAAGTCCCCTCTCCTTTCAGCTCCTCTGCCACCAGCTCCTCCCTCACTGAGCATCCTCGTGGGCTCCCATCTCGGTGCCGTTATGGAAGAAATACATAATTCCTTTATTATTCAATTAGGAATTTAACACACAATCAGGTGATCGCTTTAAGAGGATTTCCTATAAGGCAGGATTTGAATAACGGGGCTATGAGTAATATATTCCCTTAACTGGTTTATTCCTTTATCAGATTTTTCTCCCCCTCCCCTTTAAGCACTTTAATGCATTTACTTTCCCATTGTCGACACTTTTCTGCGGCGCTCTTCCTCCCTCCCACCCCGAGCTTATGCAAATCCCCCGTAAGGCGTTTAATGCGCCGTGTGTGTCAATAGCGCCCAAATCTTGGCCACGGCATTAGGCTTCATGCATGCCCCGGCTGATTAACAGGGGTGCTGGGGCCAGCCTGGCTGCCCAAACCCCCTTCCCACCCCCACCGTGGGGCCAGGGAAAAGGGGCCTTTGCGCCGGGAGCTGCATTTTTTCCGGAGAAAAAGGCTGGAGTTGAAAGTCGCTTTTCTTTTGCAGGGCGGGCGGTGAATAGGGAGCGCCAGGCTGACCCGTGCGCCGCTGTTGCTGCCCCATCGCTCGGCTCTGGGGGTGCGTGGGGGTGTTCAGYCGTGGGAGAGGGGTGGCTGTGGGTGGGATGTGARTGGGGYAKGGAGAGGAARGGGGAAAAACAAYCCCTGAGYYCCATYTGAGCGCKCACGATGGATGTGAGCGATCCTGCRGGGTGRTGGGTGCTCGGGGAGAGTCATCTCTGGGTGCCCAKGTGCCCCAGATCCCGCTGGAAATGCAGGAAAAGCAGGGTATTTCTCACTTTTTGTGCCACCAAGGATTGGCTCTCACCTGCTGTGGGTTTGCATTCCTCTGGCCCCAGTTTTGGGGTTTTACAGCCTTCACAAATACGGGGTGGGGTGTAGCTGGTGACTGGGGGAGCCCCGGCTCAGGGGGTGTATTTGCCCTGATCCCCTTGGTGGAATGTTCACTCTGACCCTACAGACAGTGCTGGGACCCTGGGGAAAGGGGAGTTGGGGGAGCAGGGCAGCAATGACCCCAACAACAAAAAGGGTTGGCCTGGAATTCCAGGCTTTCCCACTGCCTGAGGCCCTTTGTGAGCATGGCATGGGGGAAAACACCCCTTCCAAGGGCAAYTGTCACCATTTCTCCTTCCAGAGCAAAATCCCTCTCGACCTGTGTCTGTAAATAGCCCGGTGAATGGGAGCGAGCCCAATCGGCCCTTCCCGGCGTTGTTTCCTCTACGCCCACCCCTGATTGTCTCCTTTTTTTATCCCGTCCTGCCACTCTGCCTGTGCGTGCTGCAATTATGCAAAGTTGCAATCAAGGAGCTGAATTAGGAGCTCATCTTGGATTAATTAGCGATGGATGCAAATCTGTTCCAACAAAGAGGAGCGAGGGGAATGCAAAGGCCATGAGTATCCTCCCAGGGTTTCTCCAGCTCTCCCAGGCTGGTTGGAGGGCAGGAGGGATGCAGAGGAATGCCTTGCAGGAGAATTTGGGGCATCCACGTGAAAGAATTTGGTTCTTGGCCTYGGGACAAGGTTTGGGTGCCCCAAAGCTGATGCTCAGCTCAGCCCCTGCATCTCTCTGGAGGTTTTAAACCCCAAGCTTTGGGCTTAGAGCATCTCCTCCCACCCCAGCCTTGCTGCAAAGCTTGGGGGAAAACCAGTTAATCCCTGCGGCCTCCAGTGCTGAGCTCTTGCCAGCACTGGGGATTTCTGTTCGCCTGCAATCGGATTGTGACAAACCCCTCCACTTGCATTGAACAAATTCCCTGGCTACTCCCCGCTCCTTGCAGGCCCCCGAGTAATCCCCCAAGTGTGACTCTGGCCAAGAGGCAACATCCCTGATTAATCCCCGCCGTCTCCGTGCAAAGCCAAGGATGCTCCTGGTGCTGGCACGACACGCTCGGCCGGAGTTGGGAGCCCACCCCGGGGAAGGATGCAGCACTCTTTAAAGGAGCTTTTCCAAGAGGGGATTGCAGCCTTGAGAGCGGCCTCCTCTTCCCGTGAAGCGGAAAAGATGGATGTGCTGCACTCCTGGGAGGGGGTGGGAGGAGGGGTGCAGGGGTTTCACCCCTTTGCCTGAGCCCCCCCAGTGTCACCCATCTGGTGACAGAGGGGACACCCCTGGGCTCAGAATGACCAGAGCACCCTGGCAGGGTTAAAGAGCTCCTTACCCAAGGGATGGCTCGTGGCTGAGCCCACAGGGATGGGGACCGTAGGGACAGCCCCTCCCCATGGTCCACAAGAGTTAAAAGCCTTAGCTCGAGGATTTTGGTGTGCAGACACCTGAAAGGTCTCTCCTTCCTCTCTCCTCTGCAGCAGCAATGATTAATAAAACCCGACTCGGCTGGAAGGGCAAGGAGAAAAACAACAATACAGGACATTTCTGGAGAAGGTCCTAATCCAGCATCTCAGAGCCAAATGAATCAGCAGCTTCTTATTGTGCCGGCAGGATTAGTCAACRTCCATCCAGGCTCCTGGGAAGTGAGGTGAGGCCCTGCATAGCAAGGAGCCCTGGCGAGGTGGCCACAGGGCATTTGTTGGCTGGTTCATGGAGCCAAGCAAATCCCTCCTTGTAATCCTGAAAAAACTGTTGGGATGCACCCACTCATGCTGAGAGCCATGGGACAGCAGGGAGAGGTGGGAGAAGGAAGAAAATGCCTCTAAAATCAGYRGWGTGGGTGAGCAATGGGGCTGTTGGATGTGGGGGGCAAGACTCCAGGCTGGGGCTGTATGTAAGGGATGTCCCTCGTGCCACAGGGACCAGGAGTATCATGCCTGGCTGGTTTTCCTGGCTCTTAAAGTGGGTCAAGCAGAAACCCAAGGAGCATCTGAGCTCACCAACCTTGAGCCAGCTCTGTGGAAACTGAATTATTCAGGGCCAGCTTGAAATATTGAAGAGCCCAGCAAAACTCCCGGAGAGCCCAGCCCATGGGACCCCCATACCCTTGTCAGGCTGAGGCAGCTGGGCCTGCCCATGCTCAGGGGGCACCTTGGGCATTTTGGGAAGGGGGGGACAGTGTTGTTTGGGTCTAACATTGCCCTTGGGGATCAGGAAAGCAGAGAGAAAGCCCCCAGAGTAGTTCTCACTGGTGGATTCATCTCCCTGTGCTCCAAGCTGTATGAGTTTCCTCGGATATCCCAGTTCTGTCATACCCACAGCAGGAGCAGTCAAAAAGGAGCCCCCCTTTTCCCCTGAAATGGGGATCTCCTGATGATTTTGGAAAGGATGCCAAACTCAGCCTCTCRATCTTTACCCTCAGGTGTTTGGTGGCATCGCCCCACAGCCCAGAGAGCACCACATCCCTCGGGGAGCTGAAATGCTCCCCTCAGCCTGGCTGTCTTTAAAGGACCACCCCTGGCTCTGTTCCTGGGGCTTTGGAATGGGGAGAAGCRGCTCCTGGGGGGAATCCCTGTGGTGAGTAATGCTGCCTGGCGAGCGCCGGGAAAAGGCGGGTGCACATATGCTTCAGCTCATCCTGCTCTTTTCATGGAGCACTCTCGCTGTCTGGGTGCCAGCCAATGGCAGACACGGCCAGGGAACCCCAATCACGCTCACCCCCCTTTTTTTTTTTACATTTCCAAGGTTTCTGGAAGAGGGTGATGGGGTCTGGTGTAGAGCAAGGGGTTGTACCCCAAAGAGAGTGAGGTGCTTTGAGATTTTRCAGTGACAGTATGAAATCAGAGCCTAACAAACGTGCCAAAGCTAACAGCCCAAAAAAAAACCCTTTGCACCAGAGGGCCGAGCTGTGCAGGTGCTCAGCCCAGAGGGGAGCAGGGAAGGCTGAGCCTTGGCACAGCAGTCAGGTGCACTTTGAGCCAAACTCCAGCTATTTCAGCCAAGGAGAAAAGATGGAAATTTCCACCTGGCCTGTTTTCTTCCCTGTGCTGAATTTGCAGGAGACCCTTTTCTCAGCCCTGCTCCCGGCACAAGGGTGGCTGAGGCAGCCCAGGCGCTTGTGTCTCTAATTTCCTCTGGCAGCAGCAGCAACAGCAGCATCCCCCAGCCCCGCACGCTGATTTCACAACGCAGCATTTATTGACTGCAAGGAGATTGTAATTCACAGCCCGGCTCGGTGCAGCCACAGCCTGGCAGYAGGGATTGTTCTTCTCCTCCTTCCTGCTGCCTCCATCCCCCCATGGTCCAGGTTGGACAGCCCAGCAAGGGTTGATCCCCCAGGGCTTTCTCCCAGTTTAGTGGGAGGGGGCACCTGCTGTGTTCTGTTAACCAGAGCATCCATCCATCCATCCATCCATCCATCCATCCATCCATCCATCCATCCTTCTGACCATCCATCATCTGTCTGTCCATCCACCCATCCATCCTGATCCTGTCACCCCCTTCTTACCACAAAACCCTTCTCAGAGCAGGAATGACCCTGTCCCCGAGAAGCTCATGCCCTGAATGAAATCACCGGGGCTTTCTTCCTAATTAATCTCTGTTTGCAATTAACTCCGGACCTCCGAAACCCCTCTAAGCCATCTCTGGACAGTGCCTATAGGCGGTACCTATAGGCGGTGCCTATAGACAGGGGCATGGCCGTGCATCGGGAAAGCCTTTCCCGCGGCCCCGGGACCGGCGGGGGGGCTCGGGGGAGGAGCGGG
>NW_026623347.1:783242-845136 GCF_030028575.1 Malurus melanocephalus | reverse complement strand
GGGGAGGCAGAACGGGGGGAGGCAGAGCCGGGGGGAGGCAGAGCCGGGGGGAGGCAGAGCCAGGGCCGCCCCCGCTGCGCGCCGCCGCCGCCGCAGCACTCGGTGCCGGCCCCCTCCCGGCGGACGCTCCGGTATGGCGGGGCCGGGGGCCGGCGGCCGCCGGGGCTGAGCGGGGCGGGCCAGCGCTGGTGCCGCAGAGCCGCCGCGGCGGAGCGAGGTAAGAACGGCCGCGACCTGTTGGGCTCGGCCGGGAGCGCCGGGGAGCGGGGGGAGAGGAGAGAAAGCCGCCGCCCCGAGCCCCTGCCCGCCCCGGCCCCACGGAGCATCTTCCCCGGCCCCTCCGAGCATCCTCCGGGCGCGGCCGGAGCCGCGATCCCCGCCTCCCCCCGGCCAGCAGCTTCTCCCGCAGAGCGGGGACGCGGGTTACCGAATCCCCCCGTTCATGGCAACTTCGCCGCCGGCAAGATGTCGGGGAGCCTTTGGGCAGAGCAGAAAGCGCTTTTGTGCCCGAGCAGAGCGGGGCTGCGGTGCCCGGGGGTCGCGCAGAGCCGGGGGCAGGGGGTGAGGGCTCCTCTCGGGTGAGACCCCCCCCATCCCTTCCCGCCATGGAGAAACGCCCCCGCTCCCACCCTGGGGCCACAGGGTGTAAACCCATAGGGGCAGACGTATGTAAATCCATCGGGAGGGGAAAATCCAATTTACGGCGGCGCAGGGATGCTCGGGGGARCGAGGCGGAGAGCGCCGGAGGCTGGTCCAGCGCCGCGGCTGTGCGCATCCCGCTCCGCTCCTGGCCCCGGGAACTTTGGGCCACACGCAGTGCGTACGAGGCTTTTCCAGCTGGTGCGTCCTCCGGCTGGGATTCCTGCGAGGGAAGAACCTGGCAACAGGCTTTCTGGCATCCCGGGAGATGCTTCCCCCAGGGGTTTATTGCCTGGGGGGCAGCAGGCGCAGGAAGGCGCTGGGTGAAGGGATTGCAGAGAGCTCCCGTGGGAGCAACGGCATGGAGCGGTGTCCCCAACAAGCCTGCTGCCTTGTTCTGCCCCCGGGGCTCTGGGATGGGGGTTTTGGGGTGAACCCCAGCACGGTGCAGGAAGGGAACCCCATCCCATCCCCCAACAGTGCTGTCACCTCGGTGCAGCCTCAGGGCCGTGGCAGTGCTGCCCTGTGCACCCATCCCTGCTGTAGGAGAAGCATTTTAGGCTTCAAGAATTCACTCACAGGGTCTGTGGGCACCACGTTTGCCCCCTGCCTCAGGGCCCTCCAGCATCCCACACATCCTGGCAGCTGGAAAACCTCTCTGCTCCTGCAAACGCCATGTCTGGCAGGGAGACCAAAGAAATCACTGTCATTGATTTTTCCTCCCTTGCCTGACTCAATCTGCTGCCTCGGAGGAGATTTTTTCCACCACCACCCCTAGATGCCAGGGAGATGTGCAGGAGGTGGGCTGGGGGCAGGTTGGCATCGAGCAACTGGCACAAGGAATTCAGAGCAGCCCCCTGGCTGGGGAGGCCTGAGGGATGAACCCTGTTTGGGGTGGCTCTGGTGGGGTCAGTGGAGGATGTGAGGTGTTTGGAGAGCTCATTTTGGGGTGCATTCAGTGTGGACCATCTCAGACACGATGCTTGGGTCTCTCTGTCAGCTCTGAGCAGCTCCGTGCTGGGCTGTGATCCCTCAGAGCAGCAGATCTGATAGAAGCAGGGTCYCATCCCCTCCCCTCCCTGAAAAGCTGCAGGACTGTGCCCAGGCCAGTGGCTTTGCCTCAGCTCCAGGCACCAGAGACGCTGAAAAGGGCACAAAGCAGAGCAAATGTGCTGCCTGCAGGGAGCGAGGGCTTCCCGAGACAGCCGGGATCTTCCCCGCAGCCCTGAGWGCTTTTCATCCATTCATTTCTCTGATTGCTTTTGGAAATCACAGTGGCAGCATCCCGGCGAGGTGCTGAGCCAGGCTGTGGCTCCTGTGGGTCCCCCACAAGCGCTGCTCCCCACCCCAAAGCCAAACTTCATCCCAGAAGGTCGGTGGATCCCACTCTCCTCAGGGAAATGATCTTTCCAGGTGGAAAAACCATCAGAGCCGCTGTGATAGAGCGAGGAGGTGAAGGCTCCGTGCCCTCCACGTGCCATTGTCCCTTGCAGACCCCTGGCATCACCCAGGGGGACACGGGAGCCAGGCCCCAGCTGTGTCCCCAGGGTGTCACCACTCTCCATCCCTCCCAGGCTGGCCAGGATGGGCTCGGTGGGAGCCGAACGCTTCAAGGAGCTGAGCCCGGCGGCCACGCCGGAGGGGAACGTGGTGATGAGCTTCAGCTTCGACAGCTACCAGCTGGAGGAGGACGAGCTGCAGCGGGGCAGCCAGGCCAAGGGGGTGCTGACCTTCATGGAGCCAGGTGAGGCCAGGCACAGCCCCTCTGACCACAGACAGGAGCTGGGCTCCCTGCTGCTTTCACACACATGTCCTGGGATGGGTTTAACAGCCATAAATAGCCTGAAATGCCACAAAATTCCACTTTTCGTTGCCACTATTCCCCTTTCATCCCTTTTTGTACCCCAGCACATCCCGTGACAATGCGCTCTGCAGGCTGGCCCAGAGGGTTGGTGCCCTGGTTCTCCTGCCTGGCTCACCCYCAGCCTGCAGCTTCACCTTTCTCCACACAGGACTCAGGGATTCCTGGGATTCACCCCAGCCCTGCTGCACATCTTGTTTAGCTGCAATTAAAACTCATCATCCCCCAAAAGCCCAGTTTTTTTCCTGCCTCCTGGGTCTCCCAATGAATTGTTTTTATTTAGGGAAGGAGTTTATCAGCGTTGGGATTGCTTATTTGTAGATCTGCAGGGTGCTGGACTRTAGAAGCAGCTTTCAGTGCCCCAAGGCTGGGGTCTGACRCRGGYCCCAGGGRTGCAGCAGTGTCACTGTCACATCTTTTTCTCTTTCTTTTGGGGCAGTTTCTGAGGATCCCGAGCCCCAGGATCGATACCATGGGATTTATTTTGCCATGCTGCTGGCTGGGGTGGGATTTCTCCTGCCCTACAACAGCTTTATCACCGATGTGGATTACCTGCACCATAAATACCCAGGTAGGTCTGCAGCAGTTCCAGCACTTCCCTGACACCCCAAACCTGGAAGGAGCTCAATCCCACTTCCAAGGGAGCTGGACTCYAGTCCCCCCATCTCCTGCCTCTCTGCAGGGACCTCCATTGTCTTCGACATGAGCCTCACCTACATCCTGGTGGCCTTGGTGGCCGTCATCCTCAACAACGCGCTGGTGGAGCTGCTGAGTTTGCACACGCGGATCTCCGTGGGTGAGTGGGGTCCCCACAACCTCAGGCAGTGCTGTCCCCGTGCTGTCCCCCTGCCACCACCCCTGTCTTGCCCCCACAGGCTACCTCTTCGCCCTGGGGCCCCTGCTCTTTGTCAGCATCTGCGACGTGTGGCTGGAGCTGTTCAGCCGCAGACAAGCCTACGCCATCAACYTGGTGGCCGTCGGGGTGGTGGCCTTTGGCTGCACAGGTACGTGGGAGAGCAGCTGGGGCTGGGACACGGCAGGCAGGGCTGGGAAACAGCCCCATCCCGGAGCTGTGGGCTCCCAGAGTGGGACAGTCCCCCACTCTGACCCCCATGACCCTCCTGTCCCTGCTCCGTCCCCTCCGCGTCTGACCAGGCACTGTGGGACCGGCACCAAACCGTGCACTGGCCACCAACACCACCGATCTGGGCCACCACGGTGGCATCCCGAGCCCCCACACCTGGTGGCCACTCGACACAGTGGAGCATCCAGGGAGGGAAAAAAGGCTCTCCTGCTTTTGGGCAGCAAGGCTGCGGGAAGGATGCAGGTCCTGGCTGGCACAGCACATGGGGTCCCACTGGGGTTCCTTGCTCCTTCCCCCAGTTTTGGCTGCAGCAATAATCCCTCCTTCTCCCCTCTGTGCCTCTCTCCTGAAGTGCAGCAATCCAGCTTCTACGGCTACACGGGGCTGCTGCCCAAGCGCTACACGCAGGGAGTGATGACAGGCGAGAGTGAGTACCCACATCCTCTGCCCGTGTCCACGGCCCTCCACAGGGGCTGGCACCTTCTCCTGGGGCCCCTCTGAGTCACATCAGGGTTGCCATCAGATCAGACACCCCAGGGTGCTCCCCAACAAGCCGGGATGTTTTATGGGTTTTAAATCCCTGCACGCCACACCAAGCTGGGGATGGGGATCTGCCAGGAGCTTCATCACCCCAAAATCACTGCTGGTGACTCCTCCATGCCGGGAAGCACCACATCCATATCGGGGGGATGATGGGGATCCCTGAGCCGGGATTCCGTGGGGCCCGGCGCTGACATCTCCCCCACCCCACCAGGCACCGCCGGGGTCATCATCTCGCTCAGCCGCATCTTCACCAAGCTGCTGCTGTCCGACGAGAAGGAGAACACYGTCATCTTCTTCTTCATCTCCATCGGCATGGAGCTGACGTGCTTCATCCTGCACCTGCTGGTGAAGCGCACCCGCTTYGTGCGCTACTACACGGACGGTGCCCGCAAAGGGCTCCCCGAGAGCCGCGGGGCCGGCGACCCCGGCACCGGCTACCGCGTCCACCACGACGTCACCTCCGAGGACGTCCGATTTGTAAGCCGTGGGTGGGTTTCCCCGCTGCTCCCCRCTGGGGTTCTTTTCCACTGCCCCTCAGCACTGCTGGCCCCTCTCCCCTCATCCAGGAGAACCGGGAGCAGGGGCAGCCGAGCTCCCCGCAGGGCAGTCCTGGCCCCGAAGCTGAGCTGGCCGGGAGTGGCACCTACATGCGCTTCGATGTCCCTCGGCCCAAGGTCAAGAGGAGCTGGCCCAGCTTCCGAGGTGAGTGCTGGGCTTGGGCAAAAGCCATGCCCATGGGGTGGGTTTGCTGCATTTTGCGGGGTGGATTGGTGACCCAGAATGTTGGGGGAGGATTGTCCCCAAGGCTGGAGAGGGACTTTTGAAAAGGGCATGGAGTAGCAGGACAAAGGGAATGGCTTCAACCTGACAAGAGGATGGTATTAGATTGGATGTTATCAAGAAATTCTTCCCTGTGAGGGTGGGGAGGCTCKGGCACAGGGTGCCCAGAGAAGCTGTGGCTGCCCCATCCCTGGAAGTTCTAAGGCCAGATTGGAAGGGACTTGGAGCAACCTGGGATGGTGTCTGCCCATGGCAGGGATTGGAACTGGATGAACATTTATGGTCCCTTCCAACCCAAACCATTCTATGATCCTTTTCCTAATGATGTGCCTAAACTGTGGGGCAAGCTCATTTTTGGGAGGCGCCCCTGGGGTCAGGCCAGGCTCCCAGGCTCTGTGAGGGGAGGGCTGCAGTTCTGGCTGAGCTGTGCTGCCCCTCCCTGCCAGACATGCTGCTGTACCGCTACGTYGTGTCCCGCCTCATCTGGGCCTACATGCTCTCCATCGCCATGACCTACTTCATCACRCTGTGCCTCTTCCCCGGGCTCGAGTCGGAGATCCACAACTGCACGCTGGGGGAATGGCTCCCCATCCTCATCATGGCCATCTTCAACCTCTCCGACTTYGTCGGCAAGGTAGGGCAGAGGCCAGGGCCAGCACAGTGGGGKTCTGTCCTCCTTTTGTGTCCTTTCTAAGCCACTTGGCTCCACCAAGGGTCATCTCCACCCACGGGGGTCTAACCAGTGTGAGGCTGGTGCTCACCGCCACGGCCAAGGTTGGGTTGGTTTTTCCACCACCTCATGTCCTTCCCTTCCTGCCCCATTTTGGGCACCACATGGCCCTCCCCAGCCTCCTCCACCCCAACAGTCTCTGTCCCTCACTGCAGATCCTGGCTGCCCTGCCCTAYGACTGGAGAGGGACCCACCTCCTCGTCTACTCCTGCCTCCGCGTGGTCTTCATCCCCCTCTTCATCATGTGCGTCTATCCCAATGGGCAGCCCACCTTCGGCCACCCCGCCTGGCCCTGCATCTTCTCCCTCCTCATGGGCATCACCAACGGCTATTTCGGCAGCGTGCCCATGATCCTGGCCGCCGGCAAAGTGAGCCCGGAGCAGCGGGAGCTGGCAGGTAGGACCGAGCCCTCCCGGGAACCCCACGTGGTGCAGGCAGAGCACCCCAACAGCCCGTGTCCCTCCCCRCAGGGAACACCATGACYGTGTCCTACATGACGGGCCTGACGCTGGGCTCGGCCGTGGCCTATTTTGCCTACAGCCTCACCAGCACGTCCCACAGCAGCTGCTTCTACACCGAGACCTCCAACGGCTCCTTCACCTCAGGGTACTGAGCCCTGGGATGGGGCAGCGGGGACACCATGGCACCTGCTGCCACCATGGTCCCACTGTCCCACATGTCCCTCTTTGGGAAGGGAGCCTGGAGCCAGGAAGCCGCCCCAGGGTGGACAAGGACTGGGATCTTGTTGGCACAGGGCCATGGCATCCCAAAACGGCCTATGCTGTCCAACCACACACTGGCTTGGGGTGACATTCCTCCCACCCCAKGGGACAGTTCTTGTTGCTTTTGGGGGTCTCCCCATCAGCAATGTGCAGCTCTCCAGTGAAGGCTGGGGATMTTCTGTTTGAGCCAAGCCATTGACAGGAGGAAGAAACTACTGCCAAATCCCAAAGGGAATAGGACCAGCACTGGGGAGGAGGGTGATGGAGGGCTGGTGAGGAAGAAGAGGAGCAAGAGAGGAAGGAAACACTCCTTCAGTCCCCAGTGGCTCTGGGAAGGTGGGTCTCGACTTTCACCGATGGTGCTGCAGGTTTTCACCAAGAATGGCTTGAAGTCATGACCCCTCCCTAAATAATGCCAATCGCTGTGTAAAAGTCCCAATTCAGTTCTGACGGTTGGGGAAAATGTTTTTGKTTTTTTTACTGTGTCTTGTTTTACCCCCCTAACTGTGAGAGAAGCAGGGTCTTGCCTCCCCCCACCCCACACTGTGAATCTGCCCTGGCAAGGGGGAGGGGGGGTCCCAAGGCTGCAGCACTGCCAGTGCCACCCCCAGRCCACTGCTGAGCTTCAAGGTTTATTGCACAGGACGTAAGTGAAGCTGATTAAATAATTAAATGTCTTTGCAATGATGGCTGGTCCTTAGCTGGATGCTGTGATGGGCTGGGCTGGCAAACACATGCAGGGTTGTGCCTGCTGCCTGTCCTGTTGGGTCTTGGGGTGCCCCTTGTGCTGCTCTCCATCTCCAGGGTCTCCTTTGTCAMCTGGGGCAGCTGAACTTGTCACCGAATCAGACCAAACCCCTGTCAGCCTGCAAACTGCCATGGGCAGCACACAGGACAGGGAATGGGCCAAGAGGAGCAGAAAGCAGCAGGACAAAGTGCCAACACCACATTTTGGGACTGGCTGCACCTCACTGTGCCAGCTGGCAGGTGCCACCACCCAGGGAATGGGGCTCAAGGAGCCAGGGAATGCCAGGCCTGGTCCCCAACCCAGCCCCCACCACACCGGCAGGTCTGGCCATGCCAAACTCCTGCCTGTATGCAGTGCAGCTCACACCAAAAAGAGCAAATCCAGCATTTCATCCTCACCACACGGTGCCATGAGCGTGGTGGCAGGGGGAAGACTCACACCTCCAGCCCACAGGCCCTGTTCAGCACACCTCTGCCCCAGTGTCCATTCTGTCYACTGGTGCCACCATGTCACACAGATGGGTTCTCCCCAAAAAGCCGCCAGGCACCTGGGTTRTGTCTTTCCCCAGGGCAGGGGCTGAGCCAAAAAGCCATCGTTGCCACCAAGAGGAGAAAAACCCCTGCGGCCAGGACAAGCGAGACAAAGAAAGATGCTTCGTTGGGTTGCTTTTTTTCAATTAATTTTTTTTTTTATGAAAAAAGATCACACGGAGTTCTCCAACAAACAGAATGCCAAAAAAATTGTTTTAAACAAAACATAAACAAAACAAAACAAAAAGACAAAAACCTGGCTCTCCTTTCCTCTCGATTGTCTGAAATATCCTTGTGTTCCATAGAAGGCAGTGGGTTTTAAGTGCTTTCTATTTAACATTAGCATAAAATCTCTCTCGCGCGCTCTCTCTCGCTCTTTAAAATATGCTCACACAATTTGCTTCTAGAAGTACAGTACACTTTGAGCGTGGGGGGTGTGCCTGTTCCCAGATCATTTACAATCACAATCCAACAGGAAATAAAAAATAATATTCTAMACGTCAGACTGTGTTCATTTCTGCCGCTGTGGGTTTTTTTCTTTTTTTGTTTTTTATAATTTCATAATTTTTTTCACAGTTTTAAAAAGTTTATATTTATATATATATATTTATATTTATATTTATAATTAAAAAGTTGAATCCATTTAAAGACTTATAATACAGGAGGGCTAAAGAGTCTTTTGGTACATTAAAACTGTACAGGCTAGAACCGTCACTGTCCGCCGTGCCGAGGCGCCGGTGGCCCGGGGTGGAGATGGTACGAGCTCAGCACCATGTGGTTTGTTTAAAGGACGAGGGGTAACTCTGCGGGGCTGCCCCGGCCTCCAGTCTCTGGTACGCAGCCGGCACCAGGGTGGAGAGTTTCCAATCTGTCCTTGGCTTAAGCGTCTCCCCAGCGGAGCCTGGGCCCCGCTGCGCGTCCCAGCGATCCGTAGTGCGAGGCGGGAGTTGCAAAGATCAGTGCGTCTCTTGGAGTTTTGTTTTAAGTGCAAGGATGGTGCGTCGTTCTCCTCAGGTTCTCCTCCGGTGTTCCCTCTGGCCCTGGAGCAGCAGGGTCCGGCGTGTGCCCAGGGGAGCTCAGCTCCGCCGCGGATGGAGGAAGATGAGCGGTGCTGTCCCTGTGCCCAAGGTGGCAGCGGGGCTCTGGCTGTGGGAGCGCTGCAGGCAGGCACAGCCGGGCTCACACGCTGTCCCCATTCCCTTCAAACGATGGGCAAAGGCTTCCCAGCAGCGCTGTACCTCAGCTCAGCCAAGGCATGGCGGGTAAAGCTGGGTGAGGGATGCTGGAATCCAGGGGCCTGTGATCTTCTCTCCGAGCACGGAGCAGCAGCTTTTCCCAGTCGTTTCCTGCCCCTTCACTGCATGCGCCAACACGAGGTCTCAGTTTGCCACRTGTCACCCCCGTGTCACCTGCTTGCTCCCTCCAGCGCCGATGCAGGGCAGAAGGGGTGCAGAGCTGCAGARGGCTCAGGCTGTTTGTTCAAGGCAGTGGGAAGGCAGCATTCCAAACCCGATGTTGGCTCCTCTTCCAGCTGGCTCCTCCCAGCCYGGAGGATTCTCTTCTGCCATCTCTGTGCTGGGGCCAGCCCTGCCCCGCCGTGCTCCACACGCTGCCCGAGGGGCCTCCAGGGAAAGGGAACGGCAAAAAGGCGCTGAGAGGATCGAGACGAGGCGCTGAGAGAGACTCATCTCCTTTCTCTTTCACCCTGTCCTTCCTATAAAGGGTCATGCGAAACTAAGCAGGAAAGGGAATATAAGGACGGAGAGGAGCGCACGCAGAAGGCACAAGAGGGTCCTTCCACGCACGGGCGGCTTCCGAGTTATTGATGGGGGAAAATGACACAAAAGGGATCCCTCCTGCCGGGGGGGTCCCGCTGGTGAAATGATCACGAGACCCATGTGCTTTCCTGGACCAAAAGGAGGAAGGGAGAAGTTGGTCAAGTGTCACCTTACTTAAAGCCACTTCCAGAAGAGCCTTGGGGTTCAAGCACCACCATCACGCCCCATGGCATCTTCCTCGAGTTCTGTAAATGCTTCCCCAACCCCTTTCTTCAGCCCTCTCCTTCCTCCTCGCGTCTCTCGCGCTCTCCTGTCTGTAGTGTGACACAGAAATGAGCATTGAAAGAAACAATCATGTCGTCTGAACAGGCACGTCCTCAGGTTTGTCCCGTCCCTTCCCAGGGGKTGGCATGTGTCCCCTGGGCGGTCAGCAGATGACAGGGACCCCGTCAGTGTTGAAGATCATGCCCGTGGTGGGCTCGTAGGTCCCTGCAAGGTAGTAGAGGTCCTCACTGTCTTGGTATTTCTTTGTCTTTAGCATCTGCTCATATTGATCCAGACCAACAACAAGACACTTGTGTGAGATGGTCTGGACATCATTTTCGTCCACGTGAGAGGACTGGTAGAGGGCTCTCTGCACAATAGAAACAGAAAGAAGGAGGTGGGAAGAAAAGGAGCCATTAGATCGCACAGCATTTACAGCATCATCTTCAAAAAGTAGGAAAAACGCCCATCAGAATGGGAGAGGGCTCTGCTCACACTCAAGAACTTCCCCCTCATTCCAACAGCCAGCCMAGGGGAGGGACACTGGGAATCTGCACAGGCCCATGGACAGCCTGGACGATCCTGAGGACTGAACCCGAGCCCTGGCTTTCACCCAGCTCCCACTGATGGGAATGCTGTGCCTGCTGAGCACACATACGGGGAAATACGGAGGCCAGGAGTTTCATCCTCATTTCAAGCATGAAAATGCAAAGATGGGTGCTGGATACCAGCTCCCTAATCCTTCCCATGCCCAGCACCTGCAGCTACTCCCACCCTCCCAAAAATATCCATCCCAAGTCCTGGGCACTGCAGACTGGGTAGTCGAGGCAAAGCGCAAGAGCCAGAGAAGTTTGGGGGGCATTTTGCGGCAGTATTTATTTGTTACAGGGTACCCAGCATTCCCTCCCAGCCTTCCCTCAACCTCACCAACCTCCATAAAGTCCTTCCTCTGGTTGGACGCCTGCAAAGCTGTGGACAGACTCCTGCCCGATTTCTGATCCCAGCGCTGTGCCCAAGCAGARAAGAGGAAACAGAAATGAAAAGGTGGTGAATTTGTTGGTTTTTTCCATGCCATCACCTCCTACCCACCACACGMTCCTTTGGAACTTCAACCCCTGCCCACAGCCCCTGGGAATAAATCCTGCTGTAAACCAGCAGCTCACGTATGCAAAACTCAGTGGTTTTGAGCACCAGGCCCATCATTCTGACACTTCAAAGACTTGATCTGACTCCTGACCCTATTTATGGACCAACACAGAAATCTTTATTTCCTAGTACCAAAAAAAACCACCCCTCCCTCATTCAAGAGGCCAACACCAGGCTTGCCCACACCACAGACAGCCCCTGCAGGATGAAAGGATGGTACCAGTAAAAAACTGGGCCTTAGGTATTCTCTTCATCATTGGAAACAAAATGGAGAAAGGAGCTTTCCAAACCTCTCAGCAAAGGAGACCAGCYTACCTTGCCTTCATTGAGCTTCTTCCCAGGGTTGGTTTCTTCTGGGTGATAAAACCATTTGACTCGGACCACCATGTTGTTCCCCCAGGATTCCCACATGCTCTGGATCCGGCCAATGTAGGGCAGGTTGGGGCGGCCGGCGGAGAGGAAAACAGCGCAGTCTCCGATGCGGATTATCTCCTTGCCCCGCACRATGGCCTTGTAGAACAGCTTCCTGGCCTTCCCTTTCATTCCTCGTCTCTGCCAAAAGAGGATCATGCAAGTGGTCAGCCAGGGATCCCATGTTTTTCTCTACACACCACTGCTTGCCCTGTCCTACATGYGCCCCTTTGCTGTTGGCAGAGCTACAGTATTCCCACAGAAATTGGGGCAGAGGGATGCACCTGTTGGAGGATGGCTCCCCCAACACAGTGAAASCCAATCCCATTCTCCCTGCAAACCGGAGACCTCAGCTGAGGACRCAGCACGCCAGCAATCCCACCACCCCAGCAAAAGGGGAAGAAGCAGCASAAGGTGAACTGTGCTGCTGGGCACTGGAGTGCTGGGAGAGTCTCCAATTACCTGTGTGGGTTTCCCGAACCACTTCCACAGCTGCCGTGCCGGCAGGAAAGCGGCGATCTTGGGCCTGTTCTCCACGGAGGGCAGGCGCTGGCGTTTGGCCAGCTCCTTGGTGGTGGGCAGGTGGATGCCCTCGCGCTTCTTGGGCCGGCTCTTGTTGCCGCTCTGTGGCGGTGCCGGCTGCTGCGCCGGCTGCTGCGCCGGCTGCTTCTGGCTCTGCGGGTGGGAGGATGCCCGGGATTTCCCTGCCTGCTTGGTTTGCTTGGGTGGGAGGGTTTGCTGCACTGAGGAACTCGGCTGGGCCTCGGCCACTTCATCGTCAGAGCTGCAGGAGGAATCTTCATCCGTAGTGGAGGAGGAAGAAGAGCTGGAGCTTGATGAAGAAGAGGTTGATGAGGTGGATGAAGAGGAGGAAGAGGAAGAAGAAGAGGAGCTGCTGCTAGAAGAGGAAGAGGAAGAGGAGTTGGAGGAAGAGAGAGGGGTGGATGCTCTTGAGCTGGCTGAGCTGCTGTCCTGGGCTTCCCCTCGGTTCTTCTCAGTTTCCTCTTCTCCCTCTGACTCYGAGCTGCTGTCACTGCTGTTGCTTTCAGACTCCTCCACAGCTGCTGGAGCTGCTGCCTTTTCTTCCTGGTCCTTTGAAGCAGCAAGGCTCTCTGCTGAGGCATCAAACTTTCCTCCAAAGCTGGCAGAAGAAGGGTCTCCCTCAGCTGCCTTGGCTCGGGAAGATTTCTGCTTGCCCTCCACACTCACTGCAGCAGAATACCCAAGCCCCAAGAGACTCTTCCCATCTCTGCGACTGGCCAGGTTTGAGTCCTCCAGCATCCTCATCGCCTCCTTCATCTTCTTTGTCTTTGGAGACATCACACCCTCATGGTCCAGCTTGATCAGGATTTCATTGTCATGCTTCCTCTGAGCCTTGACCATGGTGCCAAACTCCTGTGTCTCTTCTGTGGGTCGCCCTTTCTTGGCCTTGGCTTTGGACGCCGAAGCATCGCTGGAGCCGAAGGCCGCCAGCGTTCCTGGGAGGTCGCTGTAGGGCTCCGTGCCSAGGATGCTGCCGAACACAGCAGGCTGGTAAGAGGGCTGTGAGGGGCTGTGCAGCTTGGTGGAGATCTTCATCTTGCTGGCTTTTGACCTCTTTTCCTCCGTGGGAGCGGGAGAGCCTCCAGCCGGCAGCGGTTGTGATTTTCGTGACCCCTTCATGCTTGGCTTGCCCAAGCAGGCTGACTTCTCTGGGACTGAGGAGGTAACAGGTGATGACTCCACCTGATCCTTCTCTTCAGGCAAGGCAGCCTCTTCTGCAGAGAGGAGGAAACACAGGGGCATCTGTTATCCCTCCAGATGGGCTTTATTAGCTCAGACACAACCAGACACTGGAGCTGACTGGTCTCCGGCCAAGCATGGCTTGTTCCTGCCTGCTCAGGTACCCCCAAAGGGACCCAGGTCCTGACTGCCCACTGAACAGCCTGGCCTGGTGCCAGCACCTGTGAGCAGTGATGGGCAATGCCCAGGGATGCTGCTTACATTTCTGAAGAACCAAGCTACAAATCCCCTGCACCTCTGGCCCTACCAATGGCTGCAGAGATGCTCAGCTGAAAAAGAGATTCTGCTCCACATCCCTGACACAAAGAGGCTGTCACAGCACAGGCCAGCTTCTGAGCCAGCCTCCTGCAAACTGTAGTCACAGCAGAGAGAGATGATGCATGGCTGCTCTGCACTCAAGCAGTGCATCTATCCCCATCTAAATCCTGCTCCAAGCAACAATTCTAACTTGAGGTGAACAATGGGGAACCATGCAAGGATTCCCTCAACTCCACGCCTGGCAGTGGGGGCAACTTACCAGCYTTTGCCTTGACACTTGGCTTTCTCCCTCGCCCTTTGCCCTTTGACACAGGCTCCTCTGACCCCAGTGCAGCTCCCTCTTTTCCTTCTCCAGTGTCTTTGCTGGATTTACGGCTACGGCGCTTGGTGCTGGGCACCAAAAGGGCAGGGGAAGGCTCAGCRCCTGAAACAGGTCAAAGAGATGTTCAAATGCAGTCAAATAATACAGAAAACAGAGATATGATACAGGCGAAATATCCCAAACAAATCTGCAATAGGGACTGGGCCTTTTTCTTTAAGGGTGATATCCCACCCCAGCTCTGTGTGTCCCTAATTGATGGAACAATCTTTGCAACTGAAAGTCTTGTCCCAAAATCTGAGGAAAGCAGCTCAAAACTTCATATATTTCAGAGTGGGAAGCATCTTGCAAAAAACTGAATGGAAACACTCACACTGGATCTTGTAGTCAGGTGGGAGAAGCCGAATGTGAGACAGTGGGATGCGTCCCGTGTCCCCGTCATCGAACTCTACTGTGATGAGATCACCATCTTCCTCCAGATCCAGGGTTCCTGTGGGATGGGGGAGCAGAGCATGGGATTAGGAACAAACATCAGAGTAYAAACCCCTTGTAAGGGAAGTGGGGACATGGGGAAAGACAGGGCTGCTGCACCAGCTCCAAAGCATCCCACTCCACCTTTCCCAGGCTGTGCAGGGAGGGCACAGAAGGCTCACTCTGCAATGGAAAGTCCCTGGTGATACTAAACCAGCCCACTCTGTGTGAAATTCCCCATCAGCAGAATGTAATGGCCATTCCAGTTTGACTTCCCACCTCTCTCCACTATTTTCCTCTATTCTTGCAGAAATTCACTTCTCTCCTTTCACTGAAATATCTTTTTTTACCTGTATTTTGTAACTATTCTCAGCATTAATAAACTGCTGCTATTCACTTTCTCCAAGAGAAACAAGCTGTGCTCCCACCCTCTCTTCCTGCATCAACATTACTGGTTTATAAATCATAAGTAATTATTGCCTTTTACACATATAGTGTGACCAAGAGCCCAAAACCAATAATAGCTATGATAGAATTGTCCAGAGCCATTCACCAACTTTTTAATAGGACCAGATCAGGGAGTTATGTCAGAGCAAAGTKGTGAGTGTCCAGATGATTTAGAAGCATCCACAGCCTCAGAAATCACTGATGCCTGGAGTCAATTCTGACCTTCTGAAATATATTAAATTTCTCTGATATTTTTAAGCTTCTAAATTGCTCAGAACCTGCAGGATGTTAYTAAATCTGCATAATTAATAAGATGSACATGGCCTGAAGGAGAGAACGCGCCAGGCTCTGATCTCCAGGACACCCACAGCAGAGCTCAGGGYTTCCCCAGACATGTGTGACATCCCTGAGGACACGCAGGACTGAGGCATCCCAGGTTCACAGAGCAGAGCAGCCTGGGTGGCCTTACCTCGGACAACTGTCCCTGGGTAGAGGCAGCGGTACTGCTGGCTCCAGTAGGCTGCAATCCTCGTGCCCTCRGGCAGGAACCGCACTGAAGGAGGTTTCACATCGATGATCTGCTCAGGGCAAGAGAAATGCAATTACTGACCACTGTGGCACCAGCACAGAGCATCACCCACCCCTGGCATAGAGCAAAGCATCTCTGGAGAAGGCAAGGGACAGATTCTCTGCTGAGAAATGGCCTCCTGCAGGCAGCATGAATCCTGCTGGAATACAGGCCAAGTGCCTGCTGCCAGTGGGGGWGCTTGGCCATGGGCAGAGAGCACACCCAGGAGAGCTTTGCCCACACTGACCATGGGGACAGGACCAGGGCAGCCCTGCAGCTGGAGGAGGAGAAAGCATCCAGCTTCCCCACCCCAGAGCAGGGCATGGGCACCGAGAACAGGCAGCCTTTGGCCTCACATACCGCTTCCTGCAGGAGCTGCTCCAGGCAGTAAATGTGGGGACGGTTTCCCCTCTCGCCTTCCACCACCACSCGGTATCTGAAACACAAAGGCTCGGTCAGACACAGCGCATGGGAGACACCACCCCGACCAGGTAATGCCTCCCTCTGAGGATGTGAGAGCACTTAATGTGAGACAATTGGATTTCCCTCAGCGCTGAAAAACCAGAGTGAACCCTCCTTCCCTCCCCRCCAGGCTCTGTCAGTCTCTGGGCAGACAACTCTGCACAACCCCCAAACTGATCTGAGCAGCAGCTATGTCCCCATTTTCTGGCAGATCCCAGGTGGCTAAAAGCACCCCCTCAACTCACATGTCTGGTGAATGCACTGTCTTGACATGCCCAGCATAGAGCAGCTTGTCGTCCATRGGGATGAGGACACGCAGGCCATCTTTCAGCTCATCCTTGTCAATGATGCAGGAGCGGGGAGCTGTGAGGTGTTACAGCAAGATGGGGATTAGAGAGCACCACACATGGAAAACTGACAGCGAAGGGAGAAGGAAACTTCATATTCCCAGCATCACTGTCCCCTAGGAAAAGGCCAGTAAGCACTTTGCAGAAAGAGATCTCTCTCTGGTTARCTCTTGGTAATAAAAACTAAAAGTGATAAATATTAAGTCCCCCCTCTTGGTAATAATGAACATGTCAGTAAATAGAAATAGGGCAACTGAGAAACTGGGCTTCAACTAGATGTCACAGTGAGCCATGCTGATCAGGCTTAGTTTTCATTGAATTGACTGAAAAAGTGGTATCTCCACCTCAAGGACTCATGGCTTTGGATGAGGAATATATGCAAACAGAAGAGCTGTCCTTTGAGCAGCCCGGGGAAACCTGCCCATGTCCTCCAGCTGTAAAATCCTGCCCTCACCTGGTGTGGGTGGCCGCTCAACCAGCATGCTCAGTGGGATGTTCTCATCCTCCGAGAAGCTGCTGTCTTGGTTGGGTTCAAAATCCTCCTCTGCTGCCATGCTCTCCATGAGCTTGCTGACAGCTCCTCCTTTCCCTCGGYTCTGCAGGARGGGAAGCAGCACATCAGTCTGATCMCATCTCACCTWCCTCTRGCAACAAATAACCCGAGGATATCRAGACAAACCTGTCTCCATCCTCATGAACTGTTCATCTCACAAACATTTAAATGGGTGTACCAAAACTTCTTGCTGCGTTTATCCCCAAGAATCACCAGCAGTTGACCAAAAGCTATTCCCCACATCCTCACTCCTGGAGGTTGGGAGAGACGCTGTGGAGATGTAGATTTGCTCTGCATTCCTCACAGTGTCCCCGATCCTCTGCCTTCACTGAACAGGCACCAGGCACTGTTCCTATCCCTTCTCCAACCCCCATGATCTGTTCCTTGCTGCTACACGCAGACCACAAGTGTCACACTCAGGAATCATGTGAGAAGAAACAGCACTGTGTGCTATGAGACATGGCAGGCTACAGCAGTGGAGCAGAAACCAGCTGTACCCAGTGCTGAGCAAGGCTGCTCCATCACCATCTCCTTGGTCACTGCTATCCATGCAGGCTCTCCCTCCACCCCATGGCAGCCTTAGAGAAAATCCTGCCCTTTCACTGATTTGGGGGACAAAGGTAAAATGGACACCAGATAGTAGCAGCTGATACAAGTTGACAGCCTTCCTTGGATTTYAGGCTTCTCAAACCAGCACTTTGTCTGAAACACACCCAGCAAAACCTGCACCTCTGTCTTCCTTCCCTCACACTGCAACAGTCAGGATACAGCAGGGCTCTGCCAGCCACATTCCAGTCCAGCCACACTAGAACCAGCCCCTCACCTCTTTTTTCACCTCCTTGGCTTTCACCTTTGCTTTGCTCTTCTTGGTGGAGCCCAGGGCACTTGCCAGGCTGACCCGAACATCAGAGGGGGAGCTGGGGATGCCAGGAGGAGACATGGATGAGGAGGAGGAGCAGCAGGGTGTTTCTTTACCCTTCTTCCGCTGCTAAAAATAAAAACAAAACACTTCCATCAGTAAAGAGAAGATTGGTAAAGATCTGGGCCCAAGGAAAGGGGAAAGGGAAAGGGAAAGGGAAAGGGAAAGGGAAAGGGAAAGGGAAAAGGTGGAGCGAGGCAGGCTATCCTATCCAACAGGTAGGATTACGTTCAGCCAGAAGTTCACTGCCCACACCACATCCTCATCTCCCAGCTCTGCTTTCTGGTTTCACACATTTTGGGAAGAGCTTTTCATTACCCTGAACAGCAACTCCTGCCYATCAAATCTTCCTCCAAAGAGCTCCAAGAAGATCCCAGTTGGCCTCATGTCACGACTAACTTGTCTATAACTCCCCCCATCAGTGTTCCTCCATAATACTGTCATGAACTGAACTGGAGCCAGAGGGAGCCAAGCGTTCAGCTGAGATGAAGAGCCAGTAACCCARAGATGACTGTCACATCCAGCCAGGGACAGCACTCYTAAGTTAYCACATAAAARYTRAACARCCTTAAAGGCCAGTCYAGGGSCCACAGCTCAGCAAGAAGACAAGGTCATGCAGAGAATGGGAGAGAGATTACACAGATGTTTGAAAGCAGAATCGTCCACTCTGGCCACCCAAAAAGAATGGACTTGGGACATGGAGGGTGACAGAAGTAACCWGTCCTGTTCAAACACAACAGGTTTTACTCCCTGCGAGTCAGATCCAAGTCTGACAGATCCTCCAGGTGTACATGGGGCTGCCAGGGGTGACAAGGGGCACCCAAACAACTGCTGAGACAGGACTAAACTCCTCTGCCTTAGTGGATTCAATTGCCCTTCTCTCACCCTCAGATCCCAAGCGCCCCAATACCAATTTGGCCAGCACATTCCTCACCTTGCTTAGCTCCTTCCTCTCCTTCCCCTTGCTGCCCTCCTTTTTGGGGCTCATGGGGGCCCCCTTGCCACAGCGCCCAGGTTTGGAGACAGGGGTGGAGCTGGCAGGCGCCGTGGATGTCAGCATGGCCGAGGATGTGGTGGCATCGTGGAGAAAGATCCGCTCGCTGCGACGCCGGTTCCACAGGTCATCATCACTGGCCTCCAACCCAAACTCAAAGCTCAAGTCCTTGGGGGATTTGAATTTCTTCAGCTTGCGGCCTTTCTCAGAGCCCAGCTTGGCCTTGTCAGCACTCCCAGATCCGGAGTCGAGGCTGCTGGGGGCCTGGCTTGGYGGGATGCTGCTGGACTCCAGCGGCCCCTTCTTTCCACGCAGCAGCCCTGAGGGYGACTTCTTCCTGATCTTGATCTCACTCTCCGAGTCGGTGTACTCGAATTCTGTCCCTAGGAGCAAAGGATTTAACCATCAGACTGAGCCAAGAGGGGACACATCCTGCTGGAAACTTCTGGGCTCCATGGGAGATGCTGTAACTGTTCTACAGAGCTCTTGCTTGTTCCCCCTTCCAATCGCCACATCCCTCAGATCTCCATTTCTGACCCATAAAACACTGTGGAAATTCCCKGGAAGTAAGCCTGCCCTGCTCCAAACCAGAGCCCAACCATTCAGGCAGTGTRGTTCAGTATGTTCCCTGCCTCCATTTTCTCCCTTCTGCCACAAGCAAACCCTGCAGRGAAGCTCTAAAGAGAAAAGATACTTTAGCACGCCCCTCCTCAAAAAGGAGCTGCTCAGCTGAAGCCAAGCATAAACTCCACAAGCTGATCCCTCCTTCCCTCCTGGTGGGAGCCCTCTCCGGTTTCACCTTTGTTTCAGGAGAACAATGTCTTTTAACAAATGGAATAAACCCATATTTCAAGCTTATTTTTTCCCATTGGCCAACAAACACCACCGATCTTTTTACTGGCTCAAGTAGTGACCCTAAAGTCAAGAGAGGTAAAGGATYTTTTGTCTGTGGCAAATGGAATTCCCCTCACATTGGCCTCTGCTCAGCACCACGGGCATAGCAGTACCCAGAGGCCTGAAATATTGTAATARTGCCAAGATGTTCCCCACCTTCACTGTGCTCCCCTGAACGTGATAAAGGACAGCAAGATCATGTTTCCAGGGCAGAAGGGAAACTGAGGCAGCACCTCCACACCCAGCAACACAGGCAGGAGGCAGGCAAACAACATTCAGGTGGGAAAATGGCAATGTACATGGCACAAACAAGGAGAGCATCTTCTCTTGGTCCTTCTCTCAAATACACACACTTTCGTGGGTGAATTCATTCTGCAGGAAACTGCTCTCATCTTCTGCCCAAACCTCTCCCTCTGAGACAGCCCCAGCACGAACAGAAAAAGAGCCAGSATGTCAAAAACAAAGCTGGCAAGGCTCAAAATTAAAAACCCACTGGAAATTAAAACACTCCTTCTCCTCTCTCACTGCTGCATGAGGTAATTTCTAGATGCTTCCAGTTTCAAGGAGGGCAGGTTACAAGACAATAAATTCTTAACGGAGGCTGTTGGAACAAGTTGGCAAAAGCCTAATATAGCATGGAAACAGTGCTAAAACAAGCCAGGCTCCCGAGGAGGACATTATTTTCTATTCTGAAGCATGCTATAAATTCCATTATCACTTAATAAATATTAATAGAGAATTTATAAATGGAATCCATASAGATCTGTCTGACCAGGAACAATGTCACCAATGGGCACTTGTGCAGCAGGGCATGGGGAGGGGAAGAAATGAAACTCCCAACACACTGAAACAGAGACAGGGCAGAAACCCAGAGTCTAGTACTGCAAACACATGAGCAGAGGAAGGAATGTTCATTTTAAGTCTCGCTGGCAGGTTTCTATAAGGAAGCTGATGGCATGGACTGATTGAAAGCTTTTTTCTTTCTGCTTGGGTGTCTCTGCTTCTCTTTGGTATCCCAGCTGCATTTAGCACATGCTTCCTTCCCTAAAATTTAACAGCACTTCACTGCCTTCTGCACTCTATCCAAGGGGATGCAGGCAGGCCTTTGAGGCATGTCTTGTCGAGGATGTGCCAAGTAGGAAAAGAGGAAACTTTGACAAAGCCATTGMTGYCCCCAGGGAAGCCATGGCTTGCAGYTGCTAAACCTGCCATGTCCATGACTGGCTTTTGTTTCTCTGAGGCCACTTCCTCCACCTTCAGCACCAGGACAAGCAGCAAAGCACAGAATGGGCAGCTCAGTGTCTGGGTGAACAACCTGCTCTCTTGCAGCACAGCTGGGACCTCCCAAACCTTGCACCCTGCCCTCACAGCACCACCCCAAACCATGGAACTCACCCATCAGGCTCTGCCGCTCCTCCTTCTTCTTTGCCTTCTGCTTGGCCTCCAGCTGGATGATGGAAAGGGGAGGGGGCACGATGGGGCTGGGCATGGCGCTGGCAGCAAACCTGGCCAGAAGGCCCAGGCCACTCTCATCGAGGGCAGGTGACGACAGCCTGTCTGTGCCATCCGTGCCATAGTCCTCTGCTTCCTCCTCTTCCTCCTCGTCATCGTCCTCCTCCTCCTCCGAGCTGGAATCTAGCACGCAGAAAACAGGGAGCCCGTTACAAATCTCATGGAGTCGTGCACCAGCCACATTCCCAACCCGAACCGCAACACTCCTGCTGCTCTGTGCCACCCAGGACTGAGCCACAAGTGTCACACACGTGTCCTTGCAGCCATAGAGCCGGCGTCACCCTGCCTGCCACCACCCTGGAAGGACACAGCAATACAAGGCATGGCAAAGACGACCCACTCAAGCCAAGGGAGGGGAGAGCAGGGTGTTGGCAGATTTGAAAAGGATGCCAGGCACCCCTTCCCTACAGCTTTCAGGAGGAATTAAAAGCTTAATTCCTTTGAAAATCCCAACCTGGGAGCTGTGGGATTCCCCTCCCACCCACCACTACTTCCTCCATAACGAAATCCATTAGTGTAATCAGAATCAGAGATCAGCATGGAAGGGGAATACCAGAGAGCAGCCTGTGCCATGGAGGGAGGCAAAGGGGACACAGGGAGGAGAAGGAGCAAGAAGCAAAAATGCAAAGAGGGGGGAGAAATAATAAYTTGAAAGCAATGGATTTGGAATGCATAAAGGAGGAAAGTGTAGGTAGTGCTGGAGACAAGGAGCAGTGCTTAAACACTCTGCCTCACAACTCTCYGTGCCTTTCATTTCCCTCTCTACAGCTCAGGATAGGGAAGCCCAGCTCAGCACAGGCAGGAAGAGCTGCCCACAGCCAAAATCTAATTCTGACAGAGAAATCAGCCTTGCTGCCTGCCTCGGCTGACACCTGCAGAGCAGTGGGTTGGGGGTTTCCTCTGGGGTGTGTACACAGCAGGTATTTTGGGGGTAGATGCTCCRAGAGTGGCACCTCTCCCTCCCTACAGTGCTTCCCAAGAGTCTGTCAGCAGCTCAGAGGCAATTAATTCTAACAGCATCTCATCCAGTGAGTGCTGGTGAGCCAGCCACTTCACCAAAGCACATACACCACACACACACTTATACACACACATATATGAGCACAAAGATCTATTAAAWATATAKATATATTTATATATTTAACTGCAAAAAGTGGGTCTGGAGAAGATATTTCATTTCTCTTGAAATTGAGGGCTTAAGTAGGATCATTGAGGCTGCTGGAAAATTTCCACCACTAGCAGGAGCCCTGTTCTGAGCCCACTCCCCAGCTCCTACCAGCCGCTATCCCTGCGTCTGAAATCCAGCCAAATGAGAAACCAGATCCCTTCAAAATGAGCTGGAATGAACATGAAAATCCTTTTCTTTTCACATATGCCCTCTGGGATAGATAAAAACGTCCTCAACACTTGGTTGCTCAGGGAAAAAAAAAATACAATAACACAAGTGTTATTTTTCCATGATATTAGAAAGAACAGGAATATCAGAAAACAATGTTCTCATCCTTGTATTTTATCAACTGAGGTAACTGGCAGCTTTTTTTGCTTCTTTTTTTTTTGTTTAACATGGATGGCTTATCTCTGTAGCATACATCTGATAGTCACAGAATACTAATTTTTAACTGCATAAAAATCCCTTCCCCATTTCAATTGCTCAGGCTGGTTCCTTGTGATATAAAAATGCTACTAAACCTACAGTCCTGCAGTCAATACCAAGAAATCCACAGCCCTGTTCACTCCTTGCATAAAAACCACATAAAAAAAAAATCCACAGCAAATTGGGATCAGATTCCTTCCTCTACCAGAAAACGGGGCACAACTGCTGTTTTTATATCACATTTTGCCAAAAAGAAAACAAATCCAGATGAACTTTATTCTGAGACGTGAAAACCACCTGCCTGAAAAGCAGCAAAACTAAGCCTGAGTTCAACGACACACTGTGGGGTAGCAAGACCTTCTCCACACATCACATCTAGCTCTGAAATTCAGCAATTTTCAACAAAAACATGGGGGGAAAAGAGGAAAAAAATCAACCTGTACAGTCTGGAGAACTGGCTGAGAGAAGAGTGGATCAGTGAGCAGCTGGGAAGGAAAATGGGGGGGAAAAAAGGGTGAAAGTTTGTAGGAAAATCCCTTCATGAGCAGTTCAGCCCCACTGGCTCAGCCACATTGACTGCCCAGCAGCACCTTCCCTTCAGCACTCAAAGGCTACATGTGCAATGGCAAAAAGGTGCCCAGAAGCTGCAGAATTTAAGCAGCACTCAGGTAAAACAGATTTAAAAGCCAGGATGGCAGTGGCTATTCCTCACAGTACAGAAAATACATGACACAATGAGGCACCTGGAGGTTACTGCAACCTCCTGCTCACACACAGCGTCACACCACGGAAAGACAACTGAAGACAGTCCCTTGTCGGCATTTTTACCACAACACTCATATTTTTATCTGCAGGAGATACAATTTCCAGCCTGAAAATAACCCCATTTTAACACATTCACAGCACAGACCTATCCTCCTCCACCTCTCATGGCAAGGATAGATCTTGCTAACCCCACTCCACATGCACCACAAAATCCCTGCTCCTCTTCCTTCTGATTTTCCAAGGGACAAAAAGTAACAAATGAAGCAAAAAGACATTTGGGACTCTGCTCTAAACCCACATGCTTCTAAACTGAGTCCCCAGACTTCTGGCCATGGTGGCAAGTAAGCTGCTGGTGCTCTCTGTCCATCTGCACGGCTCCTTGCAGAGACTCGTGGTGTCTGTTTTTAATGGCAAGCAGGAATTTTACTCCTACTGTACCCAAACTATGTGTGGGTTTAAAATTAACTATGCACAGATGCCTCTGCACAATTGAAGCCTCAATGTTTTTTTTTGTCCTGAAAATGCAATTTTTAGCTAGCAACGGGRATAAAGACATCTAAAAAATATATTTTTTTCCTTTCAACAGCAATTCTGTTAACACTGAGCAAACGTGAGGGGAAAAAATGCTCTAAGTTAAAAGTACTTTTTTTAATTGACATTTTTAAGAGCATGTATATGTGTGTATATACCAACACATGCAACCACACGTGTAYACACAACTCCATAGCCAAAACAAACAATGCACTCGTATTTAAATGCTACTGATGCCAGATAAACTGGAGCCAAAGTTTTGGGTTTTTTTTATTTTTACCTGCATTGAATTAAAACCCAAACCCAGTTAAAAACACTACATTTTCTCATTGTTTTTAACAGCTAAACTGCCACGGTATTTTACTGTAGGAGAGCAGTAAATGAAGATTTGTTAATGATGAACAGAAAATGGTTAAGCAATTTGGTTTTTAGAGACTGATGTATGCAACAAGACGAGTTGAGGAGGGTTGTGAAGAGGAAAGGTTGGGGAAGGGAGGGAGCAAAAACACACACTTAAAACAGTMATTTCACATTGTAAAAATAAATAGCATGATTTTCTCATAACACAAAGCAAGCCTACAGCATACAAAGCAGGCTAAGTACAGGCAGACTTTAGACAGCTACTGGGTCATTAACATCTGATTTCTGGGATCTGTCCAAATTCAGGAGGTTACNTTTTTTTTTTTTTTTTTTTACCCAAATAAGCCAATTCTCATCATTGGAAGATTTTCCCCCACCCATATGTGCTGTGCTGTTGACTCCAGAAATGCTTATGAAAAATTTAAAAACATTACAACTATCACATGGGAATGATTGTATAAGGAACTGGTTATCCCTTGCTGCTTTTTTTTTTTTTTAATTGGGGTAAAATTATCTTCCAAGTCAGGCAAAAGAGAACAGGGAAAAAGGCACTAAATTTTTAAGAAAAACAGAGTGTGGAGGAAGAGAACCTACAGGTCTTTGGTTTCAGAAAGCTCAAGGAATTACCTACCCTGGTGGGCTTTAACCCACATTAGCAGTTTCCTCTCCAAGGTCACTGGATWAAAAAACACAAGCCTTGCCCCTTATCAGAATGGCAACGTGATGTTTGGTCTGTAAGAAAGCAGCATGTCCCCCCTCATCTATCTCAAACCAGATGACAGAAACCAGGTCTTCCTGCAGCTAATCCCACCTCTGACACAGATCCTGCAGGGCCAGGGCCAGGCAAYATCCCTGACAGGGGAACATTTCTGCACCATGGTCCAGAAACCTTTCAGGTTTGCATCTCGGACCCATCTGCAAATCCTTCCACTRGCAGGGCCAAGCCATCCTCCAAAATCAGTTCTGCAAACAGTGAAGCATTTCTGGAGTCCTCAAACACACACACACATGTGCAAACCTTCCACGTGAGACTCTCCATGGACAGAGGAAAGTCGAAAGCAGACAGCAATCATCTTCAAAATTAAAATAACCAAGAGAATGCAAAAAGCTACGTGTCATTATTCATGGAGGCAACATCGAAACGTCTGAGGCTGACAGATGACATAAAGAAAAGTTATTTTGCCTACCTACATAACAATGGTCAAGGTTCAGGTTCATGGCTAGTGACCCTCGCTGAGAAGTGTCTGCCCTACCACCAGCCAACCACTTTGCTTCTTTAGTGCAGCGTGAGAGCAAATGCAAGAGACCGACACAGACATTCAAAGCATCATGGATAGGGGCAGGGGTGAAAGGGTTGGTCAAGCAGCTGCAAGGAGAAAGCGAGCACTTCTAGAAAAGCTGAGGTTATTAATCGGTTTAGTATTCAGGGAAAGCCATTAGAAACCCTATTACCCAAATATCCCTTCAAGAAATGCTTCTGACAAAAAAAAAAAAAAAAAAAATTAAAAAAAAATTCATTTGCAGGAAAAAAAACCCAAATTGCAACCAGTAATCCCTTCCCCGCCTCCCTCTCCATACCCACCTCCCACCCCAGGGGGTTTTGCATCTTTGGTTTCCCCACCATTAAGTGACACCCCAGAGGGATTTACAATKCATTTCCCCATTTGTTCCAGATTCCCCAACCTCCTCCCATATCCCTTCCCCTCCCCAGATTTTATCCCATAAAACTGGGATTTTTGAGGGATTTTTTTTTTTTTTATAAAGCAGACAGGTTACTTGAAAAATAGWCAAAGGGACAAGTTACCTCTCTGCTTACCTGGAGCAAAACCAAAAAGCAAACCCAAAACCCCCTCAAGAACTTAGCACCTAAAAGGGATTGATATCCTCAAAATTTCCAACAGCAGCAAAACAAAAGATGCAGGAAGGAACAGGGAAGGGAAGAATGGAAGTTAACGCAGACTCTTCATGGAAATGTGGCAATCTCAGCCTTACATAAAATCCACTATCCCCACAACTTTTAGGGTACTCTAAAGAACAATTTGTAATTTTTTCTTGACACATACGTTTCTCTTTTGGGTTTTCTTTGAAATGTATTCGTGGGTCCAGCCCAGAGCCACATCAAACCAAATCAACATTCTGTATCTTTATGCCATGTTTGATTTTTTTTTTGGTTTTTTTCAGCTTAAATTATCTTTCTTTGGAGGTTGGGTTCAGAGGGAAGAAAAACCAAACAGGTGCATGGAGGAAATTAACATCAAAAAACTCAGAAAAGAAAAAAAAACCCAAAACAAAAGGCAAACTATCCAGGCCCATTTTTCAATTAACAGCCCTGAGCAGTGTAAAACACTAAAAGGCTTTTGCTGGGCTAACATCCAGCTCTGCCATGTAACTTAGATAACAACTGGGGATGCTCTTGCTTTGCATTCAGCCCAGCCGAGCTACTTTCTTTTGGGAGCTGAGGGCTCATTAAAATGACCTTTCCCCATGATTATTATTTAATGAGTGCGCTCTAAAACAGAAACCCCTTGTGTCTCTGGAGGAAAAGTCTCAAGTAATCTCTTTTCCCACTGAAGTACTAATGACAGGCTGACAATAAAAAAAAAAGAAAAAAAAAAGCTGCAAGAAAAAAAATTAGGGTGAGGGAGGGAAACTGCAGAGTCAAATTTAATGCAGTAATTGCCACATCCTTGAACACTGTGGGTTATGTCTGGGCATCTGAAAAAAAAAATCCTACCACCCAAAAAGAGACACAAGAACTTGACAAATAGGTTTTAAAAAATTAARAAGAAAATTTTCTGGCTGTTAAATACACCCTGCAGCGGCAACAAGGAGCGAGTGCCTTCATGTTTTATGTGCCTSCCTAGAGAGACTCTAACAAGAAACAAACTGAAAAAGATAAAACCAAAAACGGGTGAACAAAATAAAACTTAAATTAAAGGGGTTGAGGAGAAGGAGGGATGCAAAGGCTTTATCTGGACAAAGGCAGCAGGGATATTTGAATAATAGAGAGTACCCCAGACTAGGTTAATTCCAGTTCTACTGATGGGGAGTGGGAGCAGGAAGGGGATGCAGAGCAGGATGGAGTGAAGCRGCAACCTAATCGCCTGATAAGAGACACAGCAAGAGAGACAAGGTACACAGGTTTAGTTAAAAATGAACTCGGTATGTTTAATAAAGCTTGGTAAACCAAATCGCAGTACAAACATCAAGTCACACGGCCACACAACAGTACCCCGGTAATAAAAGAAAAAAAAGAAAAAAAAAAAGGGTGGGAAAGAAAAGAAAAAACAGGGGGGAAGAAAAAGAAAACAGGAGGAAAAAAGAGGGAGGAGAAAAAAAGAGGGGGAAAAGGAAAAAGGAGGGGAAAAAAGAAAAAAGGGGGAAAAGGAGGAAAAAAGGAAAGTAATTTCAAAAGCTCCTTTCAAACCCTGACATGGCTCATGCCAAAATAAAATAATAATAATTAAAATAATAACAGTAATAATAATAATATAATGGTGGTGGTGGCAGCAAGGAAGGAAGCTGAGGTTAAAACTGAAGGGAGGAAGGGAACAGGAAAGCAAGGAGAGGTGGACACTAAAACCCAGTCRATATAAAAGCTCTAAAAGAGCCAGCCAGTAAAAATATCACAACGATACAGGTACAAAAAGGATTAAAAATAACCGTGGGGTGATAAAGCAGGCTACGCTGCCAAGGACAAAGATGGCCGCCCTGGCTCCGACCATCAAAATGGCTGACCCCGGCCCGCCAGGCCCCTCGCCCCCGCCCCGCTCCCACACGGGCACCGCTGCCTTTGGGGGTGCGTTTGCTATAGATTAATAACCTTGATCGAACGAGTCCTCCGAGGAGTCGCTGAAGGAAGATCCCGCCTCGGCCTCCCTCAGCAGCAGGCAGAATGGCTGCTTCCGCCCCGCCGCCGCCGCCACCTTGGGTCTCAGCGGCCGCCCGGCCACCACGGCGCTGCGCGGGGCCACCCTGGGGCCGCCGGCCGCCCGGCCGCCCTTCCTGGCCGTCGAGCTGTACAGGCCAGGCGGACGCGGCTTGGCGGCAGATGGGGGCTGCGCCGGCCACTCGTCCCTCAGGGATCCCTCYTCCTCCTCCTCCTCCTCCKMSTCCGAGTCCGTATCTGTGGTCAGAGCGGGTGGGAAGAGCGTTACAACAGCGAGCAGGGCTCAGGGCTTTGGGGGGCTCGGGTATTGCCATTGTCCAGCCCTGCCCAGTGCTCCGTCACAAGCCTCGCACTCAACAAACACAGAAATTCACATTTCCTTCTTTCCATCGCTAATGGATACTCTGCACCTCCTGTCCTCCCTAAGACAAGGACACGCCATCAGCTCCACACCATTACAGACATTGCGGCATCACTCCCCAACTCTACTGGGTTGTGGGAGAGGAAGGCACGAAGGATGGCAAGTTTAGGAGGCCCAAATCTCAAACATGCTAATTTGGACGTCTAACTTCTCTTAAAATCTGTGGGAGTAAGATACTCATCACACCTTTTGTATCTATGCCCAAAGTTTTCAGGACTCCAGGCAGAAAATCCTGATGTCAGGAAGCAGAAGGACTTGGCGCCAGTCCCCSTTCTCCTCCACATGAGCAGCCCACCAGTCATGGAAGGTGCTGCCATATGCTCGACCTGCCTCCCCAAATTCACACACCTGAGTGACCAAGTGACAGGCTCAGGCCCTTCCCTTGAACCTGCACACAGCTGAAAAACCAAATCTGAGCCATTTCCTCAGTCCYAACAATCCTGAGCTGACACCTGAGTAACAAAGGGGCACACTCCTRCACCTGGAGACTCACTGGACAGAGGTCAGACAGAAGCTCTCTTAGGTCTGGGAGGGAGTTTTTGCTCATGAAACCACAGAACCAAGTGCAAGGGCACTGTAAAAGCKCMTTCTGCCATGAGCCAAGGCTTTTAKCTCCAGCATCAGCCCATCCTTCCTCTTCCCATTAGCTCCAGAGCTCCCAGTTTAGGGAACACGTGTCTGTCCTTAGGGGTGAAGCAGATTGAAGCACAGAACGGCTGGACAGTGTGTACAGCAAATAAGCCAAAGGCTGTGTTCAAGTCCAGCGGACACAATGGCTCCTATTTCGCCACATAAATGGCTAATTTCATGCCAAACATTTGTTCCACTGGAGGGTCACTAGCTCATCTTCCCCATTAGTGAAATTTCTAAACTAGTGTTGCACCAAGAGATGTATTTGTTATGCATACAAACACCCCATAAAGGTTTTAACATGGTTTTAAATAGCTGCAAGCAAAGGGAAAGATGCGTGTGCAAGTGAGCTGAGACCATTACACCACGGTCTCAGACCATAAACTCTGCCCCAATGTCTGCCTGAACTGTTAAAGACTCTCCTATGTTTGGTTCTGCCATTTTCCCAACACTGTCTGCAATTCAGATTTTAAATTCTGTAACAGGGGTCAGTTGCTGGAACAGTCACCTCAGGCACTCTCTGGGTTCAGAAGTGACAATCACCACACCGATGTGGGGTGGGGACAAACACTGATGAGACAGATGGGAAGGCTGAGCACAGCCAGCCAGGAACCAAGCCATGACACCGAAGGGCAGGAGGATGCTCAGGAACATCAGTGTCCCTGGCAGACTTTTCCTTTCCAACAGATTCCATGGCTGAATCCTAAAGCCAAGCCCACTGAACTCAACARGGGCTTCAAAAGTCAAGCCCCTCCTAGAGAAGAGGCTCCACATGCTCATCTGACAGGCAGGAGAGCGTCTGCTCCCACCAAAAGCAAAAACATGGGTTAACTTCCTTTTTGAAGCATTTTTCCCCACTGATGATGAAYACAACACAGGTCAGGAAGAGACACATTTATCCTGGCTACCCCTTGGCCAGCAATTTGAGCAGACAGCYCACGCTGACCCCAAAGATGCAGCAGCATTCAGTGGGAGGAGAAAGTCACTTYCCACTCATGAGCAAAACCAGACCCYATCTGCAAGACCCCTTTCAACAGGCCAGAAACCCCTACCACAACCCCTTCTACAGATAGAAGAAATAAATTAGAGGGCACTTACTATAGGAGTAGCTGCTAACTTCAGATATTGCTGGTGAGTGGGAAACCTTGAGCTGATTTTTGACTTTTAACCCCACCTCCATCTTCTTCATCTTGGCAGTCACTTTGTTTTTACCTTCCTTGGTGGTTTTCAATGACAAGCCCAGGTTCTTGGCCAGGCTCTTCTTCTCCTCCTTGCTCGGCAGAGCCTCGTGGGMTGGGAGGTACCTGCTACCACCTCCACCGGTTTTGAGCTTTCCCCCAGAGCTGTCAGCAAACTTGAAGGGGGATTTGAGCTTGTCTTGTTTGGTGAGAGACAGGGCTTTGTCCAGCTTGCTGGCCAGCTGCTCCTGATCTGATGGCACCTTCTTCTTTTTGAGCTTTAACTGCCGAGGTGAAAGGAAGAGACAAGGTGAACACAGAGCAGGTACCATGGCAGACCTGAAGGATTTTACTATGCATGTAATTAATAAAGCCTCAAGGGGATAGTCTTAGCCCCAGTTGCCATAACCCACCTTGGTTGTAGGGAGGAAGAAGAGGAAGATGTCAGCAAACAGTACGGTTTTATTCTTACTGAGCACTATAAAATTGCAAKATTAACTTAGAAAAACTGAATGTTCTTCCAAAAAAAATATGTTCGCAGAACAACATGCTTTGGAGTTCTTTTTCCTCTCCACCTTCTGGTTTTTAGSGTATGTTTGGGTTGGTTTTACAAGCTTTTCTCTAAATCACAAGGATTAAAAATCTTCTTTACCCACTACCCAGCCAAAAAAATATGGATTTCCACATAATCAACCAGCTCCAGAGGCTGGGATGCCAAAAAAACCCAAATGCCTCTCAGCATGAGCATCAGCACCACTGCACTACAGCCAGAGCTGTTACATTCTTTCCCATATTTTCTTGCTTCTTGAAAAAAGCAAATATATTTTACATGTGCTACAGCCAGATAACAGCAGCTCTAACTCAGTACTTTGCCTGCATGCATTTTGGATTTMATCAGCAGCTTAAAGCTCCAGTAAATATCTCATTGCCTCAACAGGAGCAGAGGCAAACCCTGCATTTGAAATAGCAAGGTTGTGCTCCCATTCCTCCCTTGCTTTGGGAGGCCCATTCCCCTGTGCTCTCCCACCAGGCAGAGGGGTGAGACAAACCCTGCCCTGGATTCAGAGCCAGTGCAGCACTGAATGCTCTGCCTGGCTCCAGGAACTTCACTCTGCTGCCAACCAAAGGGGTTCAACCTCTGTAAAACAACGTCAGCCCCTCCACTGCMCACAATCCTCTCATGAGGAGCCTCTAAACCCCGTGAACTGAAAGCAGGCAGTGAAAGATCAAGAGTCCAATCCAACACCAGCAAAGCAGGACAGAGAAGGGCTTTTGGCCCGTGGCTCCATGYTCCCCACGAGGGCACTGACCTCATTTGAGAAGCTGGGAGCAGCATCGTGCTCTTCCCAGCTCGGGTTCCTCCCTTTCATCTTGCCACTGCTGCTCTCCACATCCTCGTCCTCCTCCGGGAGGGCCCCTTTGTGCCTCTTCTTCATGCCCTCACCAGTCTCAGAGTCTTCAGAGAGCAACAAGGACTTGCTCAGTCTGCAAGCCAAGCACAGGATGGGTCAAGGTGGGAGGGCTTTCCTCCCTGTGATCCCCACCAAGCTCAAGAGAGAGGTTAAATGCCTCCTAGGACAGTGGGGATCCTCAGCGGGAAGCAACAGCGGTTCAGACAAGGTTTTCCACCAAACTGGAGGGCCAAGGAGCCCTTTGTGCACACTCCTGGCCACCAGGACAGATGAGGGTGCCTGAAATCAGGTCTCTMAGAGGAAGTGCTTGGTGTCTTGGTAACAGCCACCAAAAAGTGCCTGATTTGGTACAGAGCAGCAACAGGAAGGACTGACAGCTGAGTTGGCCCTTTAGGTCTTTTTCCACCTCTACTTCCGTGGGCTCTGTAGGTGCAGAGGGAGACTCCTGAGGCCCAGGGAGAAGACTCACTGCCCAGACACTTGATTAGGTTGCTCAGGTACCAGTAAAGAGGTGGCAAGGAACTGCAATGTGGGGTGACAGCAAGGAACAAAGGCACTGCAAGGACTGGYTCACTCCAGACCCCAAGCCTGGCCCCTTCTGAAAGGCATTTGTGATCTGTCACTGGACTTGCTTTGGGATTTGGGGGGAAAGGAGAGGGTAAATAAATAAGAAAATAAAATAAAAAATAAAGTAGGTGAGACTATAAGCACATCTTTCCCAGCTCCCCAGCCATCTCCAGTAACTATCTGACGGATCACCAATCAGCACCTCAAGATTCTTATCAAGCTTCCATTTCCAGCTCTCATATGCTGCCTCCTTCACACTAAGCCCGCTGCTCAGACCACCACCACAAAGCCACTGACACAGGGCAGCCTCCTCAGCTTCCAGGCATTTCCCCTCCCCTCTATCTCCTCTGCTGACCTGCACAGACAGCTAAACCAACACCTCAGGTGCTGGACTCTGGCTGAGGGTCCAGCTCCATCTCCCACAGCAGCCTGCTCCAGCATTCCTGTGATGCAGGGACGTGCACACTCAACACCGCCACGCACCCACACATGCACAACTCCAGGCACCTCCGGATGCCTCCAGCCTGTCCAGCCACCCAAACATGAAGAGCAACAACAGAGCCACCGAGAAGACAGATTTTCAGAAGCGTTGGTCAGTGGGAGCTGGGCACCTGAGTCTGATTTGCAGTCTTGAAAAGGAGATTTGCAAAAATATGGAGGATGCAGGAAGGCAGCTTGGGAATGCCTTCCCATTGGAGAGGCCATCTATGGTAGATGGTCAACAGTGGTGAGCTCCAGGCATCCAAACAGGAGCAGATGGACTTGCAAAAGAGAAAAAAGCAGAGCAGAGAATGATCCAGATGCTTGAAAGAGAGAGGTCAGGCGAAACCAACTCCCACTGATTCAGGGAATAGAGAWGAAGACAGAAGAAACAGCAGAACGATCCAACAAAGTCGATAACCTGGACCAACCCTGTCCTTCCCGTTTTTGACACCAACATCCCTGTGACTGGCTGTACAACACCCGCTTGCACCACCTTCTCTCCTGAAAACACACAAGGACACACTCCCTGACTCCAAAAACTCCAAAAGCTCACCTACAGCTCCCTGCTGGCCATCTCACCTCACAGCTGCCCAACTCCACCTGTCCTACSTGCACCCAGCACCAGACACACGCTCCACCTGCGGGAGGGAGGACACTGGCACTGCATTCCCACCCTAAGGATACACTGACACTAAAGGCACGCATTTCCACCACTGCACCAGCCTGCCAAACAACGAGCCCCCACTGCATCCGAGATGCTCTCCCCAAGTCAGACCCTGGCGCAGMGACCCTGCCGTGTTCCCGTCTTCCCCAAATTCCAGCCTTACTTTCCACTCTTGCTGTCACTCTTCCCTCTCTCCTTAATGGGTGACAGAGCGCTTGATCCAAGTTTCCTCTTCCTGGGCCTTCCAGGGCCTCTTCTYGCCAAGCTTCTACTTTTCTCGTCATGCTTTTCCCTTTAAAAAAACCACACGCTTCACTGTTAACCAAGGCAACAAAAAAAAAAAAAAAGCAAAGGAAACAAAAAAAAAAGCAAAAGCAAATTTTGCAACCAAAAAGCAAAACAAACAGGGAAAAAATAAAGAAAATAAATCCAGAAAGAAGAAAAAGGGAAAATAATTAAAAGAAAGCAAGCAAGAACGGGAGCCAACCCAGAACCTTCGCCTGCTACCRAACTGCTAAACTGAGCTGCTGAAGCCAAGGTTGTCTCTAACACAGTCTCCCAGCTGCAGTCACCAGTTACCAGGCTGTCGTGTCACATAGCCTAGGAGTGTGCTGTGCAAAGCTCTGGCAGGATGTACCAGGAGAACAGGAGAGGAGGCAGGGAGGGATGGAGGGCAGTTTTCTCTCCCAGGCCGAGAGGCAGTGGAAGTGCCCAGCTGGAAGAAAACAAGACCAGGTGAGCAGCCTGTGACTTACTCGGAGTCCCTGCGGCGCTGCAGCTTCACCAGCTCCCGCTGCTTCTCCTTGTAGCGCCGCTGCAGCTCTGCCAGCCTCATCCTGTAGTCCAGCTCCATGGCATCCATGTTCTCGATGGCTGATTTGATGGAGTACATCTGGGGTGGGGAGGAGAGAGAGGGTCAGGACACGGCCAGGGGGCGCAGAGACCTCCTGTCCACCAGCACAGCTCCAGAGTGGTACCCAAGAAAGCCAGCAAAGCAAAGATGTTCTGTGGCTTATGCACAGGATGGCACCAGCCTTGAGGAACTGCAAACCCAGGAAAGAACCTGCAGGATAAAATGCTCTTTTACCTTGTTCAAAAAGACAGATTAAAATATATCCTATCTTAGAATACTTGTTGTTTATAAAATAATTGGTCAGTCTCCTCCATTGGGAAGAGTCAGCAAATTCAAAAAGAACAAGGCAAAAACCCTCTTGCCACTATCCCTTATTTATCTTCCAGCCAAAACAGTAACACACAAGTTCCTCTGGCTTCATATTTAAACACAACTTCCAGGGCTGCCGAGGGTCTTGCTGAACTTTGATTCACAAACAAGAAAAGAACCGAAATTGCAGCCCACTGACACTGTGCAGCCAGGAATGTGACATGAGGGAAGTGTCAGCTCATTCTGCTGAATGCAGAGGGGCAGCACGGGCCAGCAAGAGCCCCCAAACTGGGGCTGGGACAGTGAAGTTGTGCGAGTGGATGCACTGGGGCTTTCCAGGCTCAKCCACACTAACAGCTACTTACTGGCTCATCTTTCTTCTGCATCCAGCTGTACTTTTTGTTGGGATTCAGCTCTCGAGGCAGCCGGATGGTTTTCAGACTTTCCATAAAGGGGGTGGAAAGTACTTCCATGAGCATGTGGGTGCTGGCAGCCAGCAAGCTCTCCAGGGTTGGCCGGACAGGGAAACTCTCTGGACCTGCTGGGAAGGACAGAAAAAAAGTTATRCAAGTTCTGCTTCCAAGACTGCTTCTCCAAGAGGCACAAGGAGGGGCTGATGGCCCATTTTGGAGCATGGTTGCTCAAAGAGCACCCCAAACACCCTTGGTCCCCATTTGACATCTCCTGTTGTACTCAGCTATGGTGTAACTGGCAGTTCCCAYCACTTCTCACCTCAGGAAGTTACTGGAAGGTGAGATTCTTTTCAGGACCTGCCAAACTCTTGGAAAGCATCATCTGGAGCTACTGGGGCCCCTGGTGCCAAACCCCAGCAGACTGTGGACTCAGTGCCTGCCAGAAGGGTGTTACCCTGGCAGCTCTCGGCAACTGGGGCTCCGTTTCCTCCACACATACCACAAACTGTCTAGACATGGCGAGGGCCTTTGGAAGGGAGAGCAGTACAAAAGCCACACGTAGCCCAGCCTGCTGCAACAAAAACCCTGCTCCAACCCCATCTGAAGTACCAGCCACTCCTACAACTCAGGCCAACGTTCTCGTGCTGTCTGGGTGATGCTGCAAGAAATCCGAGCTGCGATTCTGCTCCTCTGCCCACATGGAGAGCACGGGGACCATATGCTGAGAGACCCATCATGGCTCAAAGTTGACCAGATTCCACACTCACAACTTACTCTGCATTTCTTGCTTCCGTTTCTCCAGCTCCATCTCTGCAATTTCACTCAGCAAAGTGATCCCTTGCAGGAAGGAGTGTTCCAGGCTCTGGTCAGTTAACACCTCCACCTTCATCTGAGGTGGAGTGACAGTGGTGGTAGTCAACAAGGAACAAGCCTGAGGCATTTCTGTAGCAGCCACCAAAGCATTCATGCCAGCCAGGGGGTCACCCGGCTTGATGTCCAGATCTGGGATTTGGCAAGTGATTGCCTCTTCTGTGTAGGAAGGGATCTCTGGCCCCTGCTCCTCCTCCTCAGGAGGCAGGCTGGGAAACTCCCTGGCCCGGGGCACATCAGCACTCTGCAGCTCCATGGCTACCGAGGCCTCCTCCCGCTGGGGCGTCAAGTCCATCTCCGGTGGCTCGCTCTCCGCATGCACGAGCAAACCGTCGTAGTCCATGTGCATGGAGCACGTTTCTGCTCCATTCCCGCCCTCTGCCTCAGCCTCTGCTTCTGCAGGACAGGCCACAACCTGGTAAGGAGGTGGGCAGCTCTGGAGGTCTTCCTGGTCCTGCTCCATAGCACCCAGGGCTTCGCCTTGATGCAACAGGATATTGCAATTGTCCACGTTCTGCACCGGGACGGCTGCAGAGGTGCTGATGTTCAGAGTCCCCATGTCCTGCTCACAGATGCCTTCTTGGCTTTCCTCCATCTGCACCTCTGATTTCACCCTCTCTTCCAAGGATTCYTCTTCTGCTGCTGCTGCTTGGATGGGCTCTAGGATTTTGGACGGAGACAGGTGGATGGGCTTGACCTCTGAGGAAAGCTCCATGTGCTCAGAGCCTTCAGCAGGCAGCGGGACATCAGGAGCCAGGCCATCCGCATCTGATGCTGCGGGGGGCTGCAGGAGGTAGGGATAGTGTCTTCCAAAGGAGGGAGGCAGGGACTGGAATGGATATCCAGGGGGGATCTCTGCAAGATAACAGAAAGGACAGGCTGTGTAATGGCTGGGTCTCCAAAGAACCTTCTCTTCCCCTAAGGCATGGACCYGGCTCCCTTTGCTTCCATCATCTCTGGTCTCTTCCTGTTCTCAAGCAATAGCTGCTTTGGGTACCTCACTCCTGACCAAGCTGCCGCAGGCAGCAGCACCCCAGAGGTCTCTTCTGCACCTTTCCAGAACTTTCCTGCAATTGCAGAGAGATTTGCCCCTTGCATCCTCTCCCACTAGGACTCCAGCCCTGGAGGAACCAACCCAGGCTCAGCCCAAGGAAAGAAGAGAGCCTACAGCCCCAGGCACCACAGCATCAATCCCAATCCATCACACCATCCCTCCTCCTTTCCCTCTTGCCTGCCTTTTTTGAGGAGCTGTGTGGTTTTCCCTASGGGAAGGGACAGAAGCAGGAAAGAGCTGAGGAGAAAAAGGGAGGCAGGCACAAACACAAYGGGACTCTGCCAAAGCAGGGCTCTCTTACCTGGGAACAAGGCCTGATATGGACCAGCAGCCTCTTTTTCCAGCTCCAGGTCTTTCTTCTCCACGGTCTCAGGTGCCTCTTCCTTTGGAGGGATGGCAGGGGCAGGGGGTGGAGAGGCAGGGGGYGGGCTGGAAGGATGGGAGCTGGGGGTGGCGGGGTAGGAGTAGGCTGGCTGCGAAGGTGGCTCCTCCATCTTTTGGATCACCTCAGCTTTGAGCACAGACACGGGTGAGGCTCTGGGAGAGAGGGGAGGTGGACTCACAGCCTTGCTGTAGGACGTGGAGGCGCTGGGAGACAGYACAGGTGGTTTTCGGTGCACCAGTCCCGGGGCAGAGGAGGAAAGGCCTGATTTGGCAYTGTCCAGGCTCCGTTTTGTCACCTTCTCTTCCATATCCACACGCTGCTCGTTTGCCTTCAATCTCTCCTGTGACAAGAACAGAGCAAAACTCAGCACAACATCTGGAAGGTGACACTGCCCTACCACCATCAAGCAAGATTAAACATGGCCTTACCAAATATATACATAATAAAAAACTCATTCCTCAGTGCAAGACCATTTGAAGACCAATCTGACTGAGGGTGGACATTRATCTACATCAGCTTCTTTACAAATTCCCAGCTCCAGGAATCATGAGAAAGATGCCTCAGCTTTCACTTGTGTCCAAAGCAAACCATTTCTGTTTCCAAGCCTCCAGYCTAGCAAGCCTATGTGTAAATAAGTCTGAAAACCAGAGGGCCACTATAAAAATGAATGGGTGTAAAGCACCCAAATGAAAACTCGTGACTTCCAAAACCTTTTCATGAATGTGAGCTATCTCCAGGAGACATTGTGACTGCTGCAAGTCCTGCAGCTGCTCTTCAGAGCTGCTCAGGAGGTTTGTTTGGAGGTGCCCAGGGATGAAACCACTCAGCTATACACAGACATCCCTAGGGAAGGAATCCAGGTCACGCTGTTGCTGGGGAGCTCTCCTGACAGCACTGCTCAGTGGCTCTACGCCAAACCCCTCCAAAAGCCACTCTAACTGCAGGATACACCGAATGCTTCATATCCCAGGGACCAGGGCAGAAGCACTCAATGCATCCATACCCTTGAGACACACTTGCCACTCAGGCACAGCTGCATTTTCTCCCCAGACACTCCAACTTCAGGCTCGTTTCACGCCCAAAAAATAAGTTCTTGAAAACATACCACCAGCTGGGCACTCCTCTGCAGCTCCATGGCGTGGGCTGCTTGCTGCTGCAGGATGTAGAGCTCGTGCTGCCGCAGCAGCTGCTGATGGGACAGGAGCTGGAGCTGGTGAGCGTGCTGGAGGGAGCTCCTGGTTGGGGGGTACATAGCAGGCCACAGAGGGGGTGCCCGGTCCATCAGCTCTGCTGTGGAATGAGCAGAGATGCAGTCAGGGAGACAGCAGGGTAAGGAGGGATAAAGGATTCAGGATCACTCAGGGCAATGGGGTCTACAGTCCCAGAAGGTGGGGGATGCCAAACACTGGGTCATGCAGAAATGCAAGCAGAAATCGGAGGGGAAAGCGTGCTGTGTTCTCCTCTGCAGCCCAAATCCCACCACCCTGTGCCCTAGGGCCACTGATTTTCTCTGCTCTCCAGGCACCTTTGGTTTGACTGTCCATGGCTGAGCCCATGAACAGATTGTCCTAACCAAGAACACAAACTCTCTGCAGGGTCCTCCAGGGGATGAAGAGCCACTGCTAAAGATTACATTCTTCCATCTCCCAGACACACCTAATGAGAGGCTCGCTCACAGCCACCCTACAGCTATGGCTGCTGTCCCCACAGGTATGTACACCCCTCACTGACCCTCACCAAAGCCTGTTTTCCCCACAGCTGTCAAAGAATGGTCCTCAGGGACATGCTCACATCCTTACCAAAGTGTGGCAAGTGCTCACTGGGGATCACAACAAGCTGYCCTGACTGTGGGTCTCTGGCAAACTGGTAGGCAGAAGGGAGAGCTCCCCCCATGGCAGGGGGGAAGCCTGGAGTCATGCCCTGGTGCAGGGAAGGGTGACCAAGTCCTGGAAGAAAAAACACCAAAGTCACAACTCAGGGGATGCAGGCAGCTTCTACCCWCCCGAGAAAGTCACCTACTGCTCTGAAATGCCTCCTTCCCTTTTCCCAGCTCATCAAACAGCCTCACTGGGCTGTAGCAACACTTTTCACTGGATATCATCAGTGTGGACACCCCCAGGGCACTCACCATAGGGATGGCCAGCCAGCCACATGGAGGGGCTCCCTGTCCTGGGGAGCCAGGGRTGTGCTGCCAAGTGTGAAGCCGGGTCTGCAGACCAGCGCCCGGAGCCCGCCAGGGCTGGGCCTCCTGTCACCATCAGGTTGGAGTTCAAACCATTCGTGGCACAGCTGGACGGGTGTATTCGGGCAAAATCTGCCAGCTCCTTGCTTTCTCTGGGGATGGAGGAGAAAAGACAGAGTGAGAGAGGGTCTGAGTGATGGAGGACCATGGGAGTATGGACCAGCCTGCAGAATGAGCATCTGCAAACCAGGGTCAGTCTGTCAAAGGGAACTGTGAAGGAGGTGTCACATCTAGAATAAAACATCCCATCTCTCCATCCCTTTGGAGCAGGCAGGGATATGCAGCTGTCTATTAGGATTGCTCTGCTGAGGATTCAGGATCTGCCTAAAGTCCCATATGCACAGTTCAGCACCCCACTTTGCACCAGCAAATCTGTGMCAGCACCTACACCAGGATGGATGCAATCCTGTCTCCAGGCTGTCCCTGAGCTCAGCTTGTGACACTTTGCCATCTCCCTCCATCCCTCACCTGAGCAGCTTCTCCTGATCCCGCTCCAAGCGCCCTGCCAGGAGGTGGCTGTCCCGGTGGCGGCTCCTCTCGTCCCCACAGTCATCTTCAGAGCGTCCGTGCCCTAAGAGATAACCCAGCACCATCAGACAGGAGGAAAGGTCTGGAAAAAGCGGTCCCCTCTCATCTGGGAATGGAGAAGCAGCATCTGGGAGCCAGTATACACAAACACCAGTGTCCTYAAGGATGGGTTCAAATCCTGAAAGRTCAGGCAAGGCTCTCCGTGTSATCAAGATATTCTCACWAAAGCAATATACTCCAGGCAGCATGCAAGTGCACATGTTCTGAGGTTCATGTCCCTAAGATACCAAGGCACTACTTGCCAGGCCAGGTTGGTCTCCAGGACAGCACAGCCACCAGCCTGGGAGCAACAGGACCTAAGGAATCAATGTGCTGAAGGACAGTGGCATATTTCCCATCCCAAAAAGAGCCGAGATGCAGCTAAATTCTGCATCAAACCACACAGTCCTGCTTAGCACATCTCAGGAAGGGGAAGRATTTTATCCCTGCACCTTCTGAAGCACGCTGTGATCTTGTAAACCAAGCTGGGAGCACTGGGAATGCTCCRAATCCCTGCCCTTCTGCAACAGGCAGAAGCAACAATACAGACCCTCACAAAACCAGCGCGCTCCACTCTGCAATTCAACCCATTAGCAGGAATCTGCATCYCCCCGAGACACGCAACAAGAAAGGGTCTGATGAGGCAGGGACACATATGGTAGATGAGGGCAGGAATCCAAAAAGGGGGGCTGGATGTTTGGCTGGAGAAACCACTTGTCCACAATCAGAACAGCTCTTGAAAATACAGCCTGGCACTGCAGCAGCTGCATCTGYGAGAGGTTAGGAGGCACCTTCACAGGAGTGAGCAGCACAGCCTYGCTTCCCTCTGCCAGGACCAGGTATTGGAGCCCTTTATCCAAGGTTTTCACCCCAGCTGCCTGATTTTAAGCTTGTTTTTCCCTATTTTTTTCCCTAGCTTCTTTCTTGTGTACTCATTTTTCACACAATTCCTTGTTGCCCCTCTCCACACTGTGCTCTGGTGATAATATTCCACTCCCAAACCCCAGCTCTGCTTGCAGCAAGCGCCCAATCTAGCAGAATTGCACCCCAGCAGCCCTTCCCAGGGCCCTCACTCTCCCATCTGGATATGGTTTGGCACACAGGAAAGCATCTCGGAACATCAAGTCTATTCTGCTGACAGGCAGTCTTTTCAAGGAGAGCTCTAGTGTGTATTTCCACAGACCTGGACAGCCCATGGGTTTTTTGCTGTCAAGTGTCCAATTCCCTCAGCTTTTACTGTCAGAAGGAATCCAGGAACAAGACAACATCTCTCCCAGCTCCTTTCCCCAAGGCTCCTTCTATGGGCTCCAGGCAGAAAACAAAGATGCTTTAAAACCTGGCACACAGTTCTCCCTCTCCTGAAGGACTTTCCAGGGTCACCACATCACCCTCACAGCCTGCCAGGACACCACGTGCAGTGGCTGTCCCCAACCAGCCCCTCCTCCACGCACTGAATGGTGCCCCACASAGCCTTCACTGCTCACTTTTACTACCCAACCTCCAAGGCATGAAGCTCACAAATCCCGCTGAAGCCCAAACATCCTCTGCTGCATCTCTGCCAGCATTCCCTTTCCACACCCTAGCCTGGGTTTTCCCCCTTTGGAGCTCGTTTTCCTATTTCTTTTCCCCAATCAATGCCCAGCTGTCTTTTGGTGTCAGTAATATGGAGCAAGMCCTTGGAGAGCTCAAAACCTCCCTCCCTTCCTTAGCATAAAGCAAGCTGAGCCCTAGCCTCAGACTTTCATCAGAAACGCGTTATTTTGTTATTTTATCATCGCTTCTCCCTCTCCYATCGACACTCCTCATGCTCCATTATTTCTAGACGAGTTTATCATCTTTTTTTCACYCCCATCCAAACACACACACTGAAGGATGTCTAACTCCCGCCCAACCTCCATCCCACCAACAGGACAGTCCCTTTTCTGGACAGAACGATGATTGTCCAGACAGTGAATGATCATTCTGTCTATATATATGAACATGACGCACGGACTGCATAGAAAAATTCAATCAGATATGCATGGAGGAAAGGCTTAGGTCCGTTCCCTTGACAACCAATGCCCGGTACTAAATACTTGCATTTTACTTGCCAAATACTACAGATTAGCCAACTAAAGCCTGCTTTCTCCTTCTTAAAAGGTCTAAACATTCAAGCACCGTCCACTCAGCGCAAGCAAGCTAATGTTATTAGACGAATATCTCCTGGCACACAAAGGGGGGGCAGCATTTGGGGGGCGAGAGGAGGAGAAAAGCAGTCTTGTTTTCTGTCTGAAAGCCAACTGCATCACTTAGCAACGAGCCCAGAGGCCTGCCAGAATTCAACCCTTGTTTGCAGCCTTTTAGTTCGGCTCAGTAAATTACATTTAACGCAAGCTGGGAGCGTCTGGGACGATTGAACGGCTGAACAAACAGCTCCCTGTGCTGCCCACGAGGGCCTCGGCCGGCTCCCGCCTGGCTGTGGGGAGGGCACTGGGAGGCGATGGGAATGGGGAGAGAGGGGCTGCTGCCTGAGGGGAAACGCTTCTCGCCACTGAGGTTTGGGAGAGGGGGGCAAAGGCAGAAAAATGGGGAAGGCAAGGGCTAAAAATGGAAAGCCAACGGTTGCTCGCCAGCCGCTCGCTTTGGCAGCGCTCCTTGGCACAGMAGAGCCCCGTGCCGGGCAGCCCCACGGCGTTATCTCACTGCTCGAGCCAAGCAGGGAACCAAAATCTCCCTGGTGCCATCCCTCCTCCTGCCAGCACCACGGCTTAAATCAAAACCATGAGATTACAGCACCRGCACAAAGGTGGTTCGAGAGGTTTCTCTGTCACTGCCTTTGCTAACGGATCAAGCTCGTGGAGCGGGATTGTCCCCAAAGGTGGGCAGAGGGGATGGAAGCAGGGACAGGGGACTGACTACCTCTCGCACAGGGGGTCTTGCTTCCCACTGTGGTTTACATGTCCTTGACTGGCAAAGGAGTCAAAGGCAGCTGAAGATGTCAAACTCAGTTCATGGCACGCAGSCTGCACTGGTGGCTGCTCTTCCCAGGGAACAGATCTTCCCGGGAAGCCCTAATTCAATCCCGAGGGAACCTACCTTTGATGCTGCTGAGAGACAGTGAGCGATCCCGGTCGGCCAAGCTGGGCCCCAGCTTGCTGCTGCTGCTGCTGCTGCTGTCCTTCTGCCGGGCCACAGCCACAGCGATGCCCACAGGCAAGTGCCTCACCTCCACCTCGCCCTGGGAGCCGATGCTCTCGCGCCCAAAGGATTTGGCACTCTCAGGTCTCTCGGGGTCCCTCTTTAGCTGCTTYGCTGGCTGCTGCAGCAGCAGCTGCTGCACCTTGGAGGCTCCCAGCTGTGCAGAGTCCAACTTGACGTTGCCCAAACCCCCGAAGGGGCTCTTCTTGCCRCAGCTCTGCCGGGACGCCGTCTCCTTGGCGAAGCTGCCGCTGTATTTGATGAGGCTCTGCATGGCCGAGCCTTCTCCATGCGAGGCAGGGTGCAGGACATCGGCGGCGCCCCGCGAGCCCACCACCGAGGAGCGCGGCAAACCGCTGGGGTCAAGGTAGACCTTCTTGGCTTCCTCCTCCACCCGGCTGACGTGGTTGTGCTGCGCAGCCAGCACTGCCATCTGCGTGGTGGCAAAGTTGCCCATCTCAAAGGGCTTCCACTTCTGCTCCGGCGCTTTCAGCTGACCGTGGTCCAGGTGCTGCCGGGAAGAGTCCAAAGTGCCATAGACCTTTGCTGCTTCTTTGGAGCTGGATCGCTGGAAGCGGTCCCGCTCGCAGGGGCGATGCTCTGCCTCCGGACTTGGCTTCAGCAAATCCTTGGAGGCCAGGAACTCCCTGCTCTCCGGAGAGCACAGCCCCGGCCGGTTGAGGAAGGGCTCTGAAGTGACCTGTCTCTTCAGTGCCATGGAGTTCGTCCTGATCACCGAACCCTTCTCTCGCAGAACCTCCATCCTTTTGGCTTCACTGTGACAAGAAAAGTCCTGGGAYAAGAGCGTGCGGGAGCCATCTGCAAGGCACCGCTCCGTGGGCGACTGCAGCACCCCCACCTTGCCGAGGTCCTTGTCCTTCCCCTTGTTGTCGCGGGCCTGCGAGGCGATTTGGATGGGCCCGCTCCTCTCGTCGTAGGCTTCGACCGAAGGCACGAAGGTGGGGGCGATGACTTTGTGCTCCCTCCCCAGCTCCTTGGCCGGCGGGAAGATGGTGTACATGCTGGAATGGACGGGCTGCGGAGGGAATGTTGTGGCCGGCGTCATCTTCCCCGTCTGCGAGGCGTGTGGGGATGGACAGCTACAGGAGACGTGCAAAGCGCCCACGGAGGGCAGGAGGGGCTCCCCCCGCTTTAGCCGCTCCGCGTGGGCGTGCACAGAAGGCCTCATGTTCTCGTCGTGCCGAGCGGGATCCTTGGCACAGCGGTCCTGCTCGGCGCCCAGGACCTTCAGCATGGGGTCCCCGCCGCCGTTGCAGTTGCTGAGGGAAGAGCTCTGCAGCGGGTTCTTGGATTTGGGTTCCCCACTGCCTGCGCCCCTATTTGGCATGTGTTCGGCCAGGAATGGAGAGAGACGCTCGCCAACCTTCACCGCCTTCTCCACCACGCTCACTTTCCGGTCGCTGTCRGGCTTGGTGTCCTGTGTGAGGTCGACCACGCTGCGGGGTCGGGGCTCCTCTTTCGGCTTGCTCTCCTTCTTGGCAAAGGGCAGGGACAGATCGCTCCGGCACGCCCGCTCCTTCCCACCGGGGTCTTTCAGGCCTTCTTTCGAGCTCTTGTGCAGCTGCCCAAGGTCCTTTTCCCGGAGCAAAGTGCTCGATGTGTGGCTGCCCACAGTCCTTGAGAGGGGAGGCTGCGGGTGCAAAGCGGACTGGCCTGCATGGCTGGACAGGTAGAATCCATCTGCAGAGTAAAAGCAACCAAAATGATCACAGGCCTCCAAGCCCTTCAGTCCTACACAGAGACCAAGCAAACCACGAAGGAAGGGGATTCAAGGATGTCTCAGGCAGGAAGGCCCAGGGCAGAGGGGACCGAGCAGATTCCTGCATATGGGATGCAGGACAGCCTTGTCTCTGATGCCCTTCAAGAAAGGACCTGGCCAGCTCTCATACACCACAGCCACATCCAAAATCTTGGTACTGCTCAGCTCAGGAAATATCCCTGGATGATCACCCAAAGGAGCTCCTGCTCTTCAGCCCCAACATTCCAGCACCCAGCAGCCAAACCAGCCCAAAGGACAGGGTGAGTACCCAGAGGTGATGGGTGGGAAGGGCACACAGGGTCCCAGACTCACCTTTCTGTGACTCAAAGAGGCTGTGCTGTCCCAGCTGGGCCAGGAGCGGACTGCCAGCACTGGGAGGTTCGAGGTGGCTCAGGGGAATGTACGATGGGTAGAGACCGTTAGGCAGATGGGAAAAGCCTGCAGAAAATGGGAAACAGAAGAGGGAAACATGTTTTATCCCAAGCAGCACGCTGCCTTGGAACAAGCCCCGCAGGAGCACAGACTGTTGGGGCTGCCGGTCCCTCACACGCCAGGAGCGGCGGCAGGGACACACGTGGTGACACACAGCACACACAGCCCAGGGCAGGGACCGCTGCTCGGGGACCCCACTTTGGGTACTGACCCCACACTGCAGGACCCCCAGCCCTCCCTGGGCACCTCTGCAGGGCTCCAACTCTGCAGCACACGGAGCGTGCTGCTTCCTGAGCAGAGCCTGACACCTGAAGGCTCAATGACCTCCTGGCTGATAAGCTGGTTTATCACAAGTACAGCGACCTGTGAGTGAGGACACTCCCCAACAYGCTTCCAGAGCTCTGATAAGACCTTCTTGCCAGCACAGCTTTGCTAACACAGCTCGTCCTCACTACAAGTGCCCAGCACCGRGGACAGGCTTTGGGAAAGCATGAGAGCATCCTCACAAAAAGCACAGTTTCATGTATCCAAACCCAGCATCTTATCCCAGAGGAAGGCAAAACAGAGAATAAAGTGTGACAAGCATCCACAAGCTGATATGAAAGCTGCATGTACCCAAGACACTGCTGCCAGTGGTCTGATATCCTGGACACCGGGGACCAGCAACACCCTCACGTAAATCGTCCTCATCAGCGTTTCCTCAGTGAGTATAATCACCATAATAGTGGTAATAACACACASTGCTGGCTACAGGCAGCAATTCCTCTCCAACACTGCCACCAAACGACACCCGTGCAACACTACAAACCCAGCCCTCCGCCAGAACCAGCATCCCAGTCCGTGCCATAATTTAGAAACTGAGTAAAAGCCATCAGGAGAATCTAAAGGAGCCAATCAAGCCTCTCTGCAACCCTCCTCCCTTCCCCTCAACCTCCATTAGCAACCAATACCCTCAAAATTCAACGATCCCACCGAAAGCAACCAGGCAACAAGTYTGTCAAGAGTCCAGCATCCAACTGGCTCAAAACAACATCACACCAAAACCCAAGGGGAGACAGAGAAGTTCAGTCCCCGAAGCTGCACGTGCAGCACCATCTGCGAGAGCTAGTCAATATTTCACATTATTTAGACAGGCAGGATCTCTTTGGCGTACATGTTTGCATCCCGGCATATGTGCCTCACCGACGCGGTGCTCCGCACAGCTCCTGGCCCGCATCCATCGCCCGACAGATCCCAGCGGCATCACCCGCACACGCCAAGCCTCCAGCAGCACGGCCAGGGCAGCTGCTGTGCCCGTGCCCTTCAACACTGAGCCCGTTCCCAGCAGGTAAAGCCTGTTGTTTAACCCTGAGTTACGTGCTGTTTAACCCTGAGCACCGCGCTGCAAAGGCACTGAGCATGCACACACTTTCATGCCTCTGGTTGGTAACCCCAAAACCACCACACCGAAGCATTTCCAAGCACCTTTTCTTACTCCAAAGCTGGAGAGAAACTCGGTAGAACTCAGGAGCACTCACCCAGGCTTAGCTATGAGCGGCTCCACTCCACGGCGTGTTTGCCTTGGCCATGTCACCGTCACCACGCCGGCACGCCTGGGCTGGCAACGAGCCAGCATCTGGAGCAGGAGCAGCACATTTCCCAGGGAACACGAGTCCCATCTGGCAGAGCACATGGTTGCAGCATGGCAAACCCCCTGGAGCACCCCATGCCACACCAGCCCGGAGGCTCTGGCCACAGACATCCCCACGTGAGCCCTTTTTCCCAGCCAGACGTCAATCCCAGCTGCAGCTGCTCCAGCAGGTGGGAACACCGGCACAGGGATCRTGGTGAGACACATTCCATGCTGCACACACCACTGTGCACAGATGCCCATGGCATGTCCCCACTTGCCACCTGCAGAGCTCYAGGGAAGTGACACACTCCTGCACTGCCATCCAGCACGGGGACACCCGCACACAGCTTAAGCTACTGGTACCCAAAGAGGCATTTCGGTACCAGTAACATCCCTGGTCCTACTAGGGCAGCTCCCTGCTTGTGGCATCATATCCTGCCCAGGGATAACACAGGCTCAGAAAGCTCTGGGGCTTCCCAGRTCACACTCTGATACAGCAAGCCAGCCCCAGCTTGGATTTGCAGGAGTAGGAGGAGGAGAGGGAAGTGTCCAAGCCGGGAGCAGGTTCAGATGGACAGGTTGAGAATCCTGCAGGGCAGTGTCCCCACGCCAGCTGGGAAACAGTAACAGAACTGAGCTGATGCCACCAGCCAAGCCCCAAAGGCACACCACACCAGGCAGCTCTTTCCAGTGAATCCCCAAAGTCCACAGCAGCAGCGCTGCTCCTCGGAAAGGCATAAGCCCAGCACAGGAGCTCRAAGCACATTCCAAAGCTTTGCAGGTAGAGAAACTGAGGCACGGGCAGGTGCAATGTCTTAGGGCATCATGCAGCTGACCAGCAGCAAAACAAGAGAAGCCCTTGAACCCCAGCCTCAGGTCTACAACTGACACTGTTTTCCCTTGCAAAATGCCTGGAGAAGCTTCCTAGGCTGTATTTACCTGGCTTGTTCCCTGCCAGGAACCAGAGCTGGAGCACGGAGAAAGAATCCGAACCACAGCTTTCCTGGGGATGAACYCAATGCAAATCCAACCTCGAGGCACTGCCAGAGTATCCCTTCCTCTGTACAGCCTCCAGCAGCCTCGCTGATGGGCTGGCATAAGGCTCGCACACAGCCCAAAACCTGCTGCCCCGGTGCCCTGGGCAGGAGCTGGAGGTGAAGCTGCCGCTCCGTGTGCTGAGGAGCTGCGCTCACAGGAGGCGGCCGCGGGTGAGCCGCTCCTGCCTTGGATCTCCGTGCCAGGAAGCGATGCCAAGGGGAGAAACTCTACCGCAGTGAGCAACGCACAGCTCACCCCAACCATGGGCCTCTGCCAGGAGAAAGGGAGGGGAAAAGGGGAAACCACAACCATCTCCATCTGCCCGGGGCCAGAGTGTTTGCTGAACCAGCACAAGATCCGCTTTGCCCAGGGACACGCCGACAGGTCCCGGCAGGCTGAGCCACGCTCCTCCAGCCGATTGCTTGCCCAGAGGCGGTCTGGCATCACAGCACAGGCGGGGAGGTGAGAGCTGGCAACACTGCCAAGCCCAGGCTGGCTGTGCCCCCCTTCCTTGCCAAGTTACACCACGCCAAACACGCGTGTGCCCATTAGCTCGGCCTCTGACCGCCTGGGAAAAGCACCACCAACACTTACGTCCATGCCAGCATGGACACACGTGATCCAAAGCACTGAGGATAAAAGGGTTTAGGGCACAGAGACCATCCCTCAAACCTTATCCCTATAGCCAGCAGCCAAAATACAACCCCTGTGATGCTCCAGTTGCTGCAGTGGTTGAGCACACCTGTCCTCCTCCTTYCCGGCTCCAAGATTATAAAACATACCTGTTTTGCGCAATTGAGACATAAATCACTAAGGGCTGTTATTAGAGGAACTTGGCGGGTGCAGATGTGTCAGCCCACTTGAAAACATCTTCTTCATCTTTGCTCAGCTCTCCAAAACGGCACGGGTTCAGGGGAAGAGGTACGGCCTCGGGTGACTCACCACCGAGAGGGGATGTGACCGATGAGGAGATGAGATACCAGCGACCGCACAAACCACACACCAAACGTCTGGAGGACGGAGGTCGCGCTGGGGGAAGTGGGAGGGAAACAGACCCCACACTCTCAGCCTGCTTGGGGTTTGCCAAAGATCCCTGTGAGGAGGGAGCTGACAGAAAGCACTGCCAGGCAGAGGTGGGGAAGGAGGGTGAGTGGCCATACCTGCAGCACAGTGGGATGCCACTGGTCACCTGGAGTTTAAACCTGTGAGGATCTCTCTGACTTGGTCCCCCAACACCTCAAGTCTAAAATTCAGTCCCTGCTGGACAAGTTGGCCAAGCCTGGGTTGTGAAAGAGCCAGACAGGAGGAGGGTGTGCTGGAGGACAYGTGCTGGAACTGAACATACTCCCCTGTGGTCACACCCCTGATGTGACACGGGTGTGTGCCAGCACTGGGAAAGCTGCTGCGTCCCTCCTTGGCTGTAGGTGACCGGCTGGCACCTTTCTGGCATCTCTATGCTGCCCTCCACACTGGCTGCCAACCTTCTGCAGAGGGGACAGCTCACTTGGACACCCATGAAGGGACAAGAGAGGCAAGCAGGAACAACATGGAGACATCCCTCCAACAGGGAATTCACTCTTCCAAGCTGGTTCCATGTTTCCAAACTAACCAAGAGCACCAACACAACAAGGAGAAGCAGCATCCACAAAGCCTCTGTTCATGACTTAGAACAGCTTTCCAGTTGAAAAAGCACAGCTGGACAGTCCTGGTGGCCGGGACAGGATAACAGGTGGCCACGTGTGATGCTGGCTGCAAAGCACACCCTGAAGCTGAACCCCGAGCACGAGCCATCCACGCCTGAGAAGCCACAGCCCTGGCACCGGAACACCAGCAGCCTCCAGCACCCAGAGAGAAGTGAAGCAACTCTCCCCCACCAGTCCCATCTGCCCGTTACACGTTTCTGTCACTTATGAAATATTTCCAACCGCCAGCATCTCGCCCCATCCTCCCCAGGCCACGATGGACGGACACATGGCCAGGACTCAGGCTGGCACCACGAAGTGCTCTGTAAGGGACTGTGGCCACAGAAGGACTCAAGCTGAAAAGCCTGGTCCCTTGAGCCCAGTAGGGCTGGGAAACACAGCAGGGAGCTTTTGGGTTTATTTCCAGGGGATGTTTTGAACTCTGGGCACTCAAGGGAGATTTGCAGCCCTGCTACGGGCAGGTTCTCAGCCGGCGGAGCAGGAGCCGCAGCCGCCCTTGGCCGGGAGCACAATCACCTCTCCCCCAGTCCRGCTCCCAGTGCCTCACAGGCAGCCAACTGGGACAACAGTCCACACCACAAACAGCTGGATAAACGCTTCCRTCCTCTCGGGCAAGGGAGGGAGGGGAGGAAAGCAGGGAAGGTCCAAGCACAGCAAGTACCCTCCCACCGAAGGCAGGACAGACACCACACCAGCTGCCTGTGCTCCCCATCACCCGTGCATCCCTGATCCTCTCCCTGCAGAAGCAGCAGATTCCCGGGGAAGACTCTTCCGGGGCTCCCCCTCCAGCACACACCTCCCCACCTCTGCCCCGCACAGCTCGGCGAGGCACGGCCGCAGCGATTCCTCATGCACACATTTATGGCTGCAAACAGCTGCGAGCCCAGAGTGCTGACAGTGTAAATCTTTGCCACCTCCTCCCCCTGCCTGCCAGGGCAGCTCCAGTGACACCCGAGGCACCCAAGCCGCTTTGACTCTGTGCCATGCACGAGACACCAGCGATACGAGCCCCTGAACATGCTGGGATGAAACCAAAGCCYCTGGATCAGATGTGCCTGGACTCCAGCGGCGGCCAGTCCCTATCTCTGTCCCTRGCAGCCCCAAGCTGCTGTCACAAACCACCACTCTCCGCCCCAAAAACCACCCCAAAAGCCATAGTTACACCCCATGCCACGGGACTGGCAGTCGCTTCAAAGCCCTAATTTACAGCCTCAATTCTCTGCATCCCCCGAAAGCCTTCGATCCCATCCCCGGGATCCAGAACAGCCAGGGCAATTTAACTCCCCATTTAATCTTCTAAGAGCCCTGGCGAGCTCAGAGAGAGCATCCTCCGGCGGGGAGTCCACACTCGCGGCATGAACAGCGTTGCGCCACTTTCCTTCAGCTGCAAAAATCACTACCTTAAAAGCCAAGGCAAGTTCTCCCTCCAGCTCAGCACAGCTCTCTATTGTTTCTTTTAATTTCATTTCATTCCACGTGGGAATCTATGTCCAGGCCACTTTATTTTTAAGAGACTCTTGCTCAATATTTACTATGGCTTGCAGCTGCGTCAGCGCAGGAACACTGCACACTCCCGCCGGGCTGGTCCCCTRTGCCAACACCATGCCATGGTTTTCCTGCCATGCCATCTTCGTAGTGAATCATTTGCCCCCCAAAGCCATAAGATACTGAAGGGTAGGGTATCAGCACAGGAGGGGTTCTGTACTTCCACGGAAATAAATATCATCAGGCTGAGCCCTGCTGCTCACCTCCTCCTCACCCGGGCGCTGGAGCAGCCTGGAGATGGCGGAGGAGTTGAAAATGAGAAGTGGCTGGAAGGGCTCAAGGGACTGGTGCTCATGGTTGGTTGTGCCCCAATGTCCTGCAGACTCAGTTTCCACCACACAACAAAACAAAAGGCAATCCAAGGAAAAGGACACCACAGGACACCCTGAAGATTGCCCCCAAGGTCACCCAGMAGATCCCCATTAACAGCATCTCCACAGAGACAGCAAGAAGCCACTCAGGTGGGCACATGAATCGCTCTGGCAGAGTGAAGGTGGGTTTTCCTCATGCTTGAGGGGCCAGGATGGAAACCATCCCAGTGGGACTCTTGGCATGATGTACAGCCCGGTCCACTCAAACATGGGATCTGGGAAGCACCGATCCGGTCCCACGCTAATCCTGACACTCAAACCAGTGTCAGCACTGCTGGGTCACTGCCAGCTGCCACAGCAGAAGCTTCTCCCACATGCCCCCAGCCTGAAATCCCCCAGCACRTCGGATATCTCTCCTTTTCCGCTGGCGTAATTAAACCTGACACCCCAACAGGGGTCCACCCAAACCTCCAGGCTCTCACTACATAACCACGCAGCTCTCCTCAAACAGCAAGGAGTGACTTGATGCCATCTTCAGCTCCCCATTGACAAAAATGCTGCATGGAAATTGAAAAAATAGTAATTTCAACTCTCAAACAGATTAGCAGAATCCCCAGGAATGCAGAACCTGGCTGCTAGACTGCAGTCTCGTCTTCCTCTCTTGATTTTCTAGGACAGCATTAAAATGTCTTTGCTCTGGTTTATCCTTTATCGTGTTGAAGGTTCTTCGGCTGCTGGTGTCCAGCACAGGAGTCCTAAGGCCAACTCTGCTTTGTACTGGGTGCACACTTTTGGCACAGGTGCTYCCCCTCCTTCCTAAGCACAGAAATTTAACCCATCCCGTTTTTTCAAATTTTTCATATTTTTTTTAAATCACCCAAACTCAGTGCAGAAGACGACACAAACAAGTGAGCGTCCCCTCCCCAAGCCCTGCCTGCATATTTAACCCGGCACCTTACACACTCTGTCCCGTGCCTTCATTAGAAAWGAGCTCGTTACTCAGAGCCAGAAGAGCTACAGGAGCTCAGTGGGGGAGGTTATTGTGGGATGGCACCAGCGCTGGTCCCCACATCACCTGCACCAAGTGCCTGCCAGCAGCAATTAAATCAGCCTTCAAAGAGAGATCCCAGCTTTCCCAGCACCATTAGCCGTGCCCTGGAGGGAACACGGTCTATTTTCAGCCACAATGACTTAAGATCAGGTCACCAGCAGGTTAAATGGGACTGTGCAGCATCATCTCCCTGCCCTCCCATTGAGAAATTAAACACTGCTGCTTGATGGGCAGCAGCAGCCCTGGACACACACCAGGTGCCCACGCAAAGGTAAATGCCACCTGCCTGCTCCTCCCCTCTGCTTCCCATCCCTGGCCATGGACACCCATAGCCCTGGCTGCCTTCACTGTGTGGGGTAGTGCATAGGGGTTCTCTGCACGATCACCCCACAGGCTCTTCCCTGCCTCTGCTCCTCTGCTCATGGCCAGAATGATCCCCACCATGCCTAAGACCAGGAGAGTTGGAAGGAGCCTCAGCATACCCCATCCTGCAAACCCAGGCCGGCACAGTGCCAGAACAGGGCTACTCATCTCAGCCCTTCCTCCAGCTGCAGGCCCTCAAGCAGGTGACTGCCCCAAGCCACCAGCTCCACCAGAGCGTCACCACAGCCGGCAGAGAGGTGGCATCTCCCCACAGCAGCTCTGTCTTCTCTGTTTGTACGTCCACCACCACAACTCAACCAATCCCCCCAGCACTAACATCTGGCGGGGAGGTGGCAGCTGGATGCRGGTTTGTTTTGCCTCCCAGGCTCCTGCCAGGCGCAGTCAGCACGAGCAGGGATGACTCAAAGCCCGGGAGACGCAGCCTCCGTCGCTGCTTATTTTAAACCCTCTTGTCTGCAAAGTGGCTGCTGTGGCTCAGCACCCCTCGAGGTGCCTTGAAAACGGAATGGCAATATAARRGGAAACTSWGGCACAGCCCCACRATCAGACCTGGGCACCACATCAGCAAYCCCTGCATGCTCAGCAGTGACTGAGCACAGCACAGGGGGCCAGCAGCAAGAGGGGACCAGCTCTGAGAAACACCCCAGAGCKGCAGCAAGGACACTGCAATGACCCAAACGCATCCATCAGCTCCGGATTCGTGACTCCCTCTGGATACACCACAGCCAGGACACAGTCAGTGCAAGGTGAAGCTGGATGCTCCTGCATGTACTGCTCTGTGTGCCACAGGAGTGAATGCATCCCACTCCCAGAGCCCAGTGCTGACTTAAACAGCACCTGCAGGGACCTAAACCACCCTGGGAAAAATTCAGCAATGGGCTGCAACATCTGGGGGTGGAAGAAAGGGATCCATGCACAGATCCCAATCTTGTAAGACTCTTTTCCTTAGGAAACCAGGCTCAAAGCTCAGCCTCTGCCTAGCCTCTCCTCTTGACCCCATACTCAGCCTTTCTTCCAAGAGGCCCCTGCCCTTCCCACATCCTCCTGAACATCAGCCCACACCACCAAAAAAGAAGCAAAGGGGTATCTGCAGCCAGCAAGTGCCCAGGACCCCACACCTCCCTGCTGTCGATAATGGGAGATAAACGCACAGGCAAATATTATGGCAGTGCGGTTTAATTCCTGATGAATTATGCAAATCTGTATTCAAATTGAAGCATGGCCCTTGGGCTCTTGACAAATTGCCAAGCTGSCCTCGATGACACCAGGCAGGGATGGCCAGCCCTCCATCAGGTGAGGCATTACATGGGTGCCCTATATATGTACATACACACACATGTATGTGCTTGCACATCTCAGCGAGGGAGACCAAGGAGCGCTTGCAAAAATGTTTCAATGGTAACTTTTGCTTTTCTCCCTCCTTCCAGCTGCATTTTGTGCATCCAGGAAAGGCCACTGAGCTTTCATGCCCTCCACAAGATGGAAGCAGCCTGGGCTRATGGCAAGATTCAAAGCAGGATAGAATATAAAATCCACCATGTCCAGGGCTCGAAAGAACAGGCAGCAGAGGGGGGCAGGAGGGGAAAGCCTAAAACACTTGTGCCAATATGACTGTAAGCTCTGAAGACTGGAAAAGGAAGATCTGTCCACAAAATAGTCACAGAGAGGGCTCATCTGATGAAAGTAGGAATTTCCGATCCCACACAAACCCTGAACATCCATTAAAAGTAGCAGAAGAATTGCTGCTTTGTGTCACTAATCTCATTAGGGAAAAAGCCCCGCTGCAGCCCGGGATTGCAAAGGGAAACCCCTGCACGCTGCACACTCCAGGAGCCCGGCACAGTGTGCCTGCCCATCCGAGCAGAGCCAGGGCTTCCACCAGCACCCCAGCAAGCCGCCTGCACCCTTCCTTACTCACCTGCCCGGATCTCTGCTCATTGGGGCATTATCCGCTCGGCTTGCGTGTGACACAGCMTGTGGGACATCCCCACGCCCAGCAGAGCAGGACACAAACACCAGGATGACACACATTGTGCCACGATAACACGGGAGCGACTTCATCCACACACAGCGACCRGCGCTGCCTGCGAGCAGCACAGAGCTAAATCCCTCCAAAGCCCTTCCTCCCCAGCACAATGGCCRCTGTCATYATTATTTTTAATTTTTTTTTAAATTRAAAGCAATTAAAACAAATATGTAAAAAGCATATTCAGGCCACAGGGAATTCTGATGACAAGGGATCACGAAGGGAATCAGGGGCAATACACCCAACCATCAAAGGCAAAAAGGGCTCTTCGCTGGCAGGGATGCGTTAGAGTAAGATGGATGGAGACAGAAGCAGAGCAACCTTTGCAGAAGTTGCCAGGGATACAGCTCCAGAGAGACAGGGCTCAGTGCCCGAAAATTTCTGTTATTCCTCTAAAAAGGCATATTCCCTCCTGAATATTGTTCCTTCCCTTGCTCCGAGCCCACCATGTTTGGCTCGCCTGCCTGCATCCAGCTCCCTCAAAATGGCTCTTTGGCYACTGCTGCCCTGGCAATAAAATTTATTCCCAAGGTCACTTCAATCCTTTTGCCACTATTTYAAATCTGGCTGGATTTAAACAAAACCCAGCCTCAGACACACCGAGCCCCTCCRTCAGCCCCTCCTTTCTGCCCATCGYTTCCCTGRTTTAGCGATGCCAAACTCTCAACTACCTTTCGCTTCCCATAACCGTCAGCGGCAACAGCTGGAGAGGAAAACGGGAGCATATTGTGCACCCAACAGCTGATCCTGGCGGCGTGGGGAGCGAGCCCAACTGTCACCGCCGCGGCGCTGCCGGCTCGGGGGCTCCTGCCACGCGTCCCCCAGCCAGCGCCCAAGAGGACCGGGCTAAAGGGACTGCGTGGCTGCTGTCCCCTCGCTGTTTGGGAGCTGGGGAGAAGCGAACAATAAGAAAAAGCAAATAAACAGCAGAGAGGGACGGCRTCGGTGGGTGCRTCGCGATGCCTGYAGRCATCCAGCTGTGCCATCCCGGAGCAAAGCCAGCCAGAAGCGCGGGGATGGAAGGAAATGTGGGGAGAAGGAAACGGCCAAATCCTCGTGGATTGGTGAGGCAGCCACGCTGGAGCGGTCCCCTCCCAAACTTTGCTTTTCAAAGAGCATCCCCAGCTGGAAAAGCCAGTGAGGGGCTGTGCAGCTGGACGCAGCAATGCTCCCTCATCCCGGCTCCGTGGGCAAGGAGATCAGAGCTGCCTTCAGCTCCTCCACCCCGCCTGCATTTTCAGGTTGTTCAGGGMGCACGGTGCTCTCTGTTTCAGCAGCGAGGCTGAACAAAGCACTCCCTTGTCTTCGGCACCTCGAGCAGGCGATGCTGGATCGCGTTACCTAACCCAGACCAACATCTCCTCGTCCCGGCACGGCAGCTTTCGTGTCAGCACATGCCAGGCTGGCCCCGATTCCCTGCACCACCTCCCGCCCSGAGCTTTAACTGGACCAGTTTAGTACACGGTGAAAACACACGGGGCCTTGTTGGGACTCGTCAAGCGCTAACCCCAGCTCGGGGAGGTGATCTGACACCCTCGCGCCGGTCGCAGCCGCGGCCGAACCGCAAGGCACTCACCTGGAAGGCTGCCGTAATGACGTTAATTCCCCTTAACAATGTTCATTTCCATATTCATCAGAAGATGGTGAAATGACAAGATGGGGGGTTATTTACTATATAATTATAAACTAATTTCAGCTTTACCCTGGTTATCCTAGGAAGGAGATCTAAAATTTCCCTTACGAAAGCCCTGCTCTGCTAACCACGTCCGCAGCGAGATTAATTCCCAGTAATTTCCATTTCTCCAACAGCTGCTGTGCTGGGAAAGAGCAGGAGCTTGTTCCCAACACCGGGGACCTGCCCAGTGCCCCATGCCACCCCCGGCTAGGATTTCTAGTGCCAGCTCATCCTCCAGATCAGATTTTCTCTGGCACACCATCAGTCAGGGATGGAACCCATGGTTTTCCAACCCCACCAAGGAGATTCTGTACTGGGTAGGAGGCAAGGCTCGCTTCAAGTGGGAGAAAGGCTGCTAGAAACCACACTAATAAATGACACCTTTACCAGCCTTGTGTACCAGAGGTAGGGACAGACTCCTGCCCRTTCACCTGGGAAGGTGTTGAAAACCCTCACACAGCAGAGGATCCCACAGGACCTTGCTCCGAGCAAGTTTACGTCACCGCATTGGCCCTTGGGCTCTTGCCCATGTTCCAAGCCCGACATCCCTACCCTTGGGACAGGCGCTTCAGCAGAAGCTGCAGCACAGGGTGGAGATGCACCCCACAAACCACCAGGATCTTGTAAAAAATCACTGGGACACCAAAGAAACACAGGAGTTCACGGTGGGAGACTCACAAAAATGCACAAGTCCCTCTTCCACCACCATTTCAGCCCAGAGACTGCTCCTGCCTTCCTCACAGCCCACGAGTTGGCCGGCAGCCCGAGGGAGCCGCAGGGACATCGCTCCATGGCCGAGCGCTTCCTCCACCCCCAGGGATGCCGGGTGTGAAGAGCAGAGTGTGACGGGAGCGAGCACAACATCCCTGCCCGGCGCAGGCCAGCACCACCTCCCCGAGCCCCACCGGGACAGCCACGCTCCCCGYTCTGCCTGAAAACACGTCTCAAAAAGCATCTCATTTCACCAGGGCCCCGAGGGAGGGGAAGCATCACCCCGGCAGGTCTCAGTCCTGTCCGCATTCCTCCCGCATTACACCGAGCCCCTGCCCCAAGGAGCCCCCCGCGCTCAGCCCCTCGCACCACCCCCTGGGCGGGCAGGGAGGGGGAACCACGGTTTCAAGGGCCATTAAACACCGATGGTATTTTTCCTTGCAGCATTAAAACGTGACCGAAAAGAGCCGCGCCGAACCACAGGCAAAATCGCGCCGCTGGTCCGGGAGCCATCGCGGAGGAGCGGGGCACGGATCGCTCCGGTGCCCAACCCSTGCTATCCCGGTCTCTCTATCAGCAAAGCGAGCTGAGCGTGGATGCAGTTTGATGAGCRAATTGTGCTTCCACCGGCACTGCCGACGGCAAAGCCTCCTGCAAAATCTGCGGGCTCAGCAGAAGCACCATTTTGCCATTATAAGGATGGCTACAGCGGGATTTTGCTGGCACAGCAGCGCTGTCCTGGGGGGGAAGGGTATTTTTATTTCTTTTCCTATGCTCCTACCTGGCCCAGCTGCCTGGAAAAGTTGTCCCCGGGCACAGCAGGCCTGGAAGCAAGGACGGTCTCCAATCTGTCTTAAATCCCTGCATTTGAATGCACATGCTAACGTGAAGTAGGAAAGCAGAGAAACCAAAATCTCTCCCCTCTGCCCACTTTCCTTCCAGCCACTGCTCTGGAGCTGGATTTAGCACAGTCAGCCCTGCTCAGAGTGGTGTGTCCATTTTCCCGGGCACTGAAAAGTGTTCCTGAAGCATATTTTAATGGAAGAAGCCAAGCATCCTTTTACACAAATATAGATCTGTTCCTGAAGATCCATCCAAAAAAGGATACCTCAGCATACAGCAAAAAGCACGTTTGTATTTATTACTATTAATATTATTTTAAATTCGGAGAGTCCTTTTTTTGGATGTGGGTAATCCTTGCTCACACACAGCCCCGCTGCTGCCCGGCAGGGACGCCGTCCCAGAGCAGCCCTTCGCAATCGCATCTGAGGGAGCCTTTTCCACCTCCCCCAAAACACAGASTCTGCCAAGAACAACACGCTCCTCCGGGACGGAGCCGAGACCACGACCCAAAGACAGTGAGTAGGGAAGGATCAAAACGATAAACCCCCACATTCTGMGCTGCTGCAGAGCAGAGCGAGCCCTTGCTTTAATGGACTCAGCTGCCTCATTCCATCGATTGCAGCCTTTCTTTTTTTTCCATAAGGTCTTCCCAGCAAGCTCCAGGCATGAAATCCCACTTCAAACAGTCCCCTTCCTCCATGATCTCTCCACAAGGCCGATGGGGAGCACCCCCTGCCCTCCGCAGGGATGGGGAGCCGGCGATGCCCGAGAGCACAGCGGGGACGGGGAGCGGCAGCCCCGCATGGAGGAGCGGCTCAGCTCCTCAGYCTCCAGCTCACTCCTCCCTCCATGCGCTTCCAACAAAGGGGCTTCTGTCCCCGTCCCCCCGGCCTGCACGGCAGCGCCTAAAATGCTAGCAGGGAGCAGAAATCCCCCCGAGAGGAACCGAGGGTCCAGGGGTCACTGGACACAGCCCAGGAGCCCGTGATTCGGCAGAGCCCCGCTGCCGGAATGAGCGGAGGGTRCGGGAAAAACAAGGAGCCGGTGCCGGCCATAACTGGATTCTCAAATATGGCCAATCGTGCTATTTTTACAGGGGCGTATTTATTTTCGGAGGACGCTGGGACGGATTCAAGAGTCTCTTTCTTCAGTCCGGCGGTATTTAAGGATCGGTTTGAACTGGCTCTATTTAAAGGCTTTGCCTCCTGCCCACTTTTCTTAACCCCTTGCACAAGACTTTGTTTTCCAGCCGTCCCAAAAACAAAACAAACCCCCAAGAAAACACAACAACAACAGCGAAACACCAAAACCACACAACCAGCAGCACTGCAAACACAAACCTACAAAGGGGCCCTCGGTAGCAGGAAGCAATCATCATTTCAGGCGATATTGTTAAAGCCGTAAAAAACAACAACAACAAAAAATATCCCTGCTTATCCCACTRCTGTGGTTTAATGGGAGTTTCGGCTGTTAATTGTAAAGATCTTTTTAATGGAGTTTAGACTGGTTGGGAACTGCCGTGACGAAGCCGAGCTCTGCGAGGATCATGCCGGGGAGCGGACGGGGAGACCGGGCACCACTGAAGTGCAGAGACCGGGGATTTCAAACAACTCCCAGAAAAAAAAAGAACGTAAAAAATAATACAAAAGTAAAATAAGAACACATTAAAAAAAAACCGGAGTTATCAGAAAACACACCCTCTTCTTGAGGGGACCCAAATCGGTGGGAAAGCTCCGGGACGGAGCCACAGAGTTTGGTCAGCTTGGAGACACCAGAGCTCCATGCCTCCCTCCTAACCTGCCTGGATTTCAGAAAAAGAAACTTCGGGAGGAAAAATAAAACAAAGACAAAAAAAAAAATAAAAAGAAGAAAAAAATTACCCGATAAAAAATAAGAGTAATTTAAAAAATGCCAAGAACCCGCACTCCGTTTGGCTTGAGACTGTCCAGATTAATTTTTGCAGAGATCATAGGGGAAAAAATAACCATGGCAAAAAAAAAAAAAAAAAAAAAAAAAAAAGAGGGGGGGAAAAAAAAGACAAAAGGGAAGGAAAAAAAAAAGGTGTTTGCCCATGTGCTTGGCTTCATAGCCCCGTTCCCTTTACACCTCTCCTCTTAGCACCTGGGAAATTGGCACTGCCACCTAGTCTAAAACTAATAAATCTTTTTCCCTCGATTCAGGCTGCTTCCTTCTCTGCAGATGTTGGCAATCAGGTTTGCAAATTTCAAAGTCATTCATCCCGGGCGGCTGGGAGAAAAGCAGGTTTATTATTGCAAAACCTGTCACCCTCCCAACGCCTAAAGTAAACTCCGAGTCACCTCTCCACGCCCAGGGGAAAGAAAAAGGAAAAAAAAAATTAAAAATAGAGCCAGAGAGGGAAATCAAACGGTCAGAAAATCCTTCGCGTCCTCTCAGGGAAAGCAGCGACAAGGAGTGTGGGCAGGAAAGCGCGGCAGCGTCCTCCAAACACTGCCGGACACTGCGAGCCCCTSGGAAAGGGAGCTCGGAAAGGGGGAAAAAATAAAAAGCCTCCAAAAAATAGAAGTAATTTAAAGAAATAAATAAAAAGCTGACTGTGGAAAAAAAAAATAAACTGCGTAATTTCAGCGTCTGCTTATTTTTTTTTTTTAAATGGAGATGCAGCCGTGGGGCTGCCGGAGGATGAAGCGCTTCGTGAAGGGGACAAAAATATAAGGAGGGAGCAGTCAGTGCATGGAGGTTTTGGTTGTGGGTTTTAAAAAATAAGAATTGTGAAAAAAAAAAGAAAAAATAAAAAGAAAATTTAAAAAATCACCAAGACCAGCGGTGCCGGCAGCGCTACCCAGGATCGGAGGGATCTCAGCGGGGCTGGGGCTGCACCGGGGAACAAATCACTAAATCAGCCCCATTTTACCCTTTTTTTCCCAGTCCGAGGATGGGGTTTTTTGCCTGACCGGGAAGAACAGCGCCGGGCAGCGCAGCCCCGTCTGCGCCTCTCCCAGCTTTCCCGAAAATCGGATTTATTCCCTGGATTTATTCCKCAACCGCCTCGGCGGGGATTTTCCTCAATGCCAACAAAACCGTACGCTGGGAGGGGGGGACTTTTATCGGCTAGGCACGATTTTTTCCCTCCATTCCTCTATTTTTTACTGCGTTCYCTTATTTTTCCACCATCACCCTACTTTTTCCGTATCTCTTCCCCATTTCCCTATTTTTTCGCCAAATGAAAAACCACGCGAAGCAGAAAACACTCGGGAAAAACACGCGAAAATCCGGCGAGCTCAAAAAATTATAATTATTATTGCATTTATATTTCGGGTGGGGGTTAAACCCCGGCCCCGGGTCCGCCGCCCGCGACCGCGGAGGGAAGAAAGGGAAGGCGCGGGGGGTACCGGGGGTTCCGCGGAGCCTTACCCGGGTGGGAGTGGAGGCTGATGCCCGATGCGAGGAATTTTCCGGGCTGGAGGGCGGCGGGGAGCCCGGCGGCCATGGGTCCGGCGGCGGGGGCCAGGCGGCCGGTGGCTCCCAGGCGGTGGCTCTCCATGGCCAGCCCGGAGAGCAGCGGAGGGGGGCCGTGCACCGAGCGGGGGGGCCCGAAATCTCGGCCATCCATCATCCACTCGCCGGCTTCACGGAGTCTCCCGGATCGCTGTCGGTGCCCGCCACCGCCTTCCCCCC
>NW_026623347.1:781356-782428 GCF_030028575.1 Malurus melanocephalus | reverse complement strand
CCCCTTTTTTTTTTATTTCTTCTCCGCCGCGGGCTCCGGCAGTGGAATCCCTCCCGCAGCTCAGTTTCTCGCCTCTTTGGAAGCTCATTCCTAAGGCTCCAAACCACCGACTGGGCTTGTTGTTTCGGCTTCTTTTTTATTTATTTTTCCTTTTCCCAGCGCCGCTTTCACTCGGCAAAACAAAACCCGTATTATCATTTCCCGGCAGAGCGAAAAAAAAAAAAAGAACAACCCAACCATTTATATAAAATTATCTATATTTGTACTTGCAGCCTGATGAAAGRCTTCACTCGCCCGCCGCATTTTGCACCGGGATAGCGAGAAATAATAAACACGGCGGGGATAAAGTGGGGGTTCTCCCCCTAAAATCCTTCCCAAGCGCTATCGGCGCCCCGGGAGCCGCCGCTCCGGCCCCGCCGCCCGTCCCGGCTCCCGGGCRGGCGCTCCARCGCGGGGGAGGGATGMTTAAAAAAAMAMAAMAMARARARARAAAAARAAAAARAAAAGAGGGGGGRAATGCAAAATTATACCCCCAAAAATGTCACTGCTTTGGTTTGTTGGGATTTAAAAAAAAAATTTTTTTTCGAGTGGATTTTGAAATTAATTAAACCCTGCCTGCGTGGCTACGCGGGGCGAGCCTCACCCGGGAGGCTGCGGGAGCGGTCGGATCCTGGCTGGAAAGTAATCAAAAAAAGAGGAAAACGGCCAAAAAGGGGCAAAAAGCGGGAGGGATGTGGCGAAAGGGGGGGGCTGGGGGGGAGGCGAGACAGAACCGCCGCCCCGGGGTCGGGGTGCGGGTCCGGGTGCGGGTCCTACCTCGGCGCGGTCAGGCCGCCTGGTCGCGGGGCATGGCGGCGGTGCGGGGCTGGGGCGGGGGGTGCCGGCTCGCCGCCCTGCCCGCCGCCCGGCTCCTCCGCTGCTCCGCTCCGCTCCTCAGGGGCAGCAGCGCGGGAGCGACGCGGTGGTGGCCGCGCCATGGAGCGGCGGGGCCCCGCCGAGCTGCAGCATCGCCTCCACACCCCCCCTCCTCCCCGGCCCCCTCCCCAGGTGTCAGAGCAGGAGCTGGGGGGGA
>NW_026623347.1:770255-781171 GCF_030028575.1 Malurus melanocephalus | reverse complement strand
AAAAAAAAAAAGGGGAGAGCGAGCGCGGGGCGGGAGGGAGGGAGGGAAAAACGGGGGAATGGGGGAGGGAAAAACGGCGGCGGCGGGGCCATGAAACACGCATTGTTCTCGGCGCGGAGGGGGCGGGCCCGACAGCGATTTGCGCCTTCTGATTGGCCGGCCGAGCTGTCGCTCAGCGGCGGGTAAACAGGCGGCTGTTTCCAGGCCCCCCGCTCGCTCCGCCCCCGGCGCTCCCGCTGCTGTTTCGAGGTTCCCCCCGCGCTCCCGCCCGGAGCGGKCGGGCGGTTGGCGGGGAGCGGCCGCGGGTCCCCCCGCTCCGAGCGGGGCCGTGAGGGGGGAGCGCCCCGCGACCCCCTTTATTATCTGTGGGGGTTAAATCCTTCATCCCGCCCGGCCTGGGCTGAGGGGGAAGTGCCGCCGGGCCCTCTCCCACGGCCCCGCCGCGGACAAAGCGGCCTTTCAGGGCCGGGGGGGAGCGGGGGAGGGTCCCTGCCCTCCCTGCGGGCCCCGCCCTCCCAAAAATTCAAAAATAGGGTGAAAAGGRAGGCTGGGGGAGGAGACACACATACTCCCCCTCTGGATTTTGAGGGGGGCGGCCCCCCCAGCGCTGCCTGCCGGCCACACCAACTTTTACTTTTCTTTCCTTTTTTTTTTTCCCCTTCTATTTTTAATTTATTCTCCCTTCCCCCCCTATTTTTAATGTATTTTTCCCTTTGCGTGGCACAGCACCCCTTCGGGAGAAGGGGGGGACACCCCATTGCTGCCAACCCCCCCTTAAACCTCCCAATCCACTCCCCRCTTCTTTACTTAATTAAACAAAAATCGGCTTTTATAAGGAAAAAGGGGAGGAGGAAAAAAATCTAATAGAATCCGATAGAAAATAAAAGTAATAATAATAAAGTGTCCCCCCCCCCAACAGGAGTTTCGTGGCGCCCACTGGGACATSGGCCAGAAAAGGGGAGAAACAGCCCCAAAAATCTGCTTGTTTTTAAACGTTCCAAGCAAAATCGAGTTTGTCGAAAAGCTCTCACGCTGCACAAGGCCCTGGTTGAACGCGAAAATAATAATAATAAATAATAATAGATATATTTATGTTTTTATTTMTATTTAAGAGCAAAACTGCGTCAGAGGCGAGGGCTCAAACCCCGCTGCCTCCAAGGGGAGGGCGCTTCTCTTCCCGGTCTCCTTTAGTAAACCGAAAAAAACGGGGAGATTGGGGGTGAGGGGGAAAAAATATTAATGGTTTGATCGCTTTTATGTGGCTTTAAAAGCATATTTTATAAATGTTTAATGCCTTCACGCCCGGACCTCCCCGCCGCTGTCCCCAGGCCGGGGGGTTGGCATGTCATAAATCAGGGAAATGCTAATAAAAAATAGAAAAAACAGGGTCGGGAGGGGCGGAGGGGATGGCCCCCCCTTCTCTGCAACTCCAGCCCTTCCTCCTCCTCCTCCTCCTCCTCCTCCTCCTCCTCCCCTTCCCCCGGCCGGGAGCCATCTTGTAGCAGCCGCTCCTGGCTGGGGCATCGCTGCTGCAAAACCCTCCGAAAAAAAGGAAAAAAAACCCCTCCGATCTAATACACACGTTTTTCTAATTATTATTATTGTTATTTTTATTATTATTATTATTTTTCCCTCTCCGGCGCGGTCCTGCGGGCGCGCACCGTTTTTCCCMCCGTTTCCCACATGAAATCCCAGCCCACTTCTTTTCTCCCCATTATTTTCCCCAATATCCCCCAAMCCCTGCAGGGACACACCGCAATGTGGGGGGCGCGAGTACGCCCTGGAATTTGAGGGGTGGCGGCCGCTCCCACGTTTTYCCCCGGCAAAGCTTTACCGCAAACACCGCTTTCTCCCAAAATACCCATTTTTTATTACAAATAATATCGCGGCGGCGGCAGGCGGGGATGTCCCGCAGCCCTATCGCTTTGTGTCCCCCCACATTCCCATTCCCATTCCCGTTCCCATTCCCGTTCCCATTCCCGTTCCCATTCCCGTTCCCGTTCCCATGCCTGTTCCCATTCCCGTTCCCGTTCCCATTCTCGTCCCATTCCCGGTGCCCCGGGCTCCCGGCAGGTTCCCACGGTGCCGCCCGCCCCCGGGCCGCCCCCCGCTCCCCCGGAGGAGGGGGCACCCCCGCCCGCCCTGCGCGCCCGGCTCCGCTCCCTCCGTCTTTCCCCTTGTCCTTTTCCCTTAATTTTATTTTATTTTCCCTCCCCACCCCCCGACACACACACCATTTTTTCTCCATTTTGTTTTGTTTTGGCGTTTCTTCCTGGTTTGTTGTTTGGGTTTTTTTTTGTTGTTGTTTTTCCTCTTTTCCTCGTTCTTCCCTCCCCTCCCCGGACGAACACGAAATTCCCGGTGGCCGCCCCCGTCCCGGTCCCCGCGGAGGCGGAGGGGAGCGGTGCGGAGCTCGCAGCCCCCAGCCCCACACCGAGCATTGCTCCCCCCTCCCGGGATGCAGGTAGGACGAGGGGGCGGCATTTGGGAACGGGGGGACTTGGGGGAGGCTCTCTGGAGACGTGGGAGGCAAAGCAACCCAAAGCAACCCCCCCCCACCCTCAGCGCAGCTCCCCCGTTTTGGGGGGCTGCCAAGGTGTGGGGGGTGGGGGACATTCACCCCTTCATTGCCAGSGCTCGACTTTAGCACAGGCCCTGCTGGACCCCCATTCCCGTCTGCTGGGACCCCCCAAATCCCCTTTTTTTTCCAAAATAACCCCCCATGCTTTCCATCCCCAGCCGGCGGGTGCTGTGCATCCCTTCCACCCGCTGTTTTTAACGTGCTTACTACACGTTTTCAGGGTGTTTTTGGAGCTATATTTAAAGCGTGCAGTCAGTGGCTGGATTTAGAAATCCAGGCATAAATCACATTAAAACGCGGACGGCGACGATCCCAACGCGTCGGCAAAGCTTTGCCCTGATTTCAGTCCTTCCCCCCCAACCTTAAAAGCAGAATCCAGTCTGACGGCAGGGTCCCATCCCCCCCAGTGAAACCCTGTAGGGACAGAGGTGGGATTTGAAGGCAAAGAGGAGCCCTGCTGGGGTTTATTCCAATGAATCCGTGGCGATTTATTTATCGATGGGGGGGCTTGGATAATTCCAAACCCTGGGGTCTCTCGCCACCCGTGCCCCTGTGCCTAAAATGAAGGAGCTGCCATCCATGGGGAGGGGGCTATGGGGTGGGGGGGTCCCAATGAGGAGATCCCCRGGGAAACGGTTTGGGAACTGAGCAAAGAATTTCTGATTAATGACCAGAACAGCTCAGGATTTCGGTTTTCTCCATAAATCCTGGCTGATTACAGCCCTTGTGCTCAGCCTGGCAGCGGGTTTTGCATGGGGGGGAGCCCAAGAAATACAACCCCCTCCCGAGGCTGTGCCCAATGCCTGGCAGCAGCTGGAAGCTGCAGCATCCTCACCACCCCACAAAAAGGGAAAAGAAGGAGCAGGGAAAAGGGGAGAGAGGGCAGGGGGTACACAGAGATGTGCTTGGTGCCCTCCCCCCAGTTCACAGCAGTCTGATCGCGCAGCTCTGGGGTTTGTAAAGCCAAGCTCATCCCAAACCACAGCCTGGTTTCCAGTCCAAATAAAGACTGATGGTTTTGGTTTTTTTTTTTCCTTGCCTGGCACAGGAGGGTGGGTGTGTATGCACAGTCCCACCCTGTTTTTCTGCTCTGCCACCTGCACACTCACTTCTCCCCCAAATCCTGGGCTGGGACCCCAGTGCCAGGAGCTGCCCTGTGCTGTGTGCTTTTTGCTCCAAAACCTCCACCAAGCCCCTGGTACCAGGCTTTTGTCACAGCTAGGCTGCCTCTTGGATACATCAGGCTGGTTATTTTTTTCTCCCTTTTACACAATAATAAGCCTTTTTCATCCAAGATCAGGGGGAAAAATTAGGCAGGGAGGAGGGCTGATAGCACAACCCATAGAGCTCTTTGAGAGGAGCACCAACCCCAAAGCTGTAATTACTGCCCGCGTTTTTTGGCTGTGGATCAGCAGCTAAATTGGTCGTAAGGCACAGAAAYGGCAGTTACACCTTTCAGTGGAAAAAATGTGGTTTAGTGGAGAAACGTGCATGGGAAACCTCCTCAAAACTGCAGTCCCCATACAGCACCCTGCTATTACAGGTTCTGCATTTGGGAGTTTAAAACAATCCTCCATCCAGGTGGATGGGAACGCTGAGCTCCAAATAACAAGACCTTCTWCATCAACAGAGTAAATTGGGGATTTTTCCCTTGATCTGTCAGTTAAATCAAAAATACCCTCCCGGATGCAGGACACGAGCAAGAGAGGCAGAAGCATGTGCTATTTTGAGGTTTGATATAAAATATATATCCTTGGCTTCGGCAGTTCTCCGTAGCCCAGCCCACAGGAGCTGCAGGTACTTTCGTATGCATACAAAACATTTTAAAATGGAAAATATTCACAGCTGCTCTCGCTGTTTTGACAGGGGGGAAGGAATCGCGGGGCATGTTAAGGAGATATTAAAAGCTGTGGTTTGAAGCTCCTAAAGCATTTACTCAGCGGGAGAGCCAGAGAAAGAAGTTTAGAAGTTAACTGCATACTTGTGTGCCTTTGCTCTGTCCTTCTTAAAATTCACCTCTCCTATCTGCTTCTAATTTAAACAAGCAGAGCCCTCCAGGAACTGGAAAATCCAGATTTGCAGCATCTCCCAGGGAAAGACGATTTCCTACGTGCCCCCCCCAGCGCGAGGGTCCTGCTGAAGGTTAAACTCGTGAGTGCCTTTGGTTTTGCACCAAGTTAATCTCCCCATGAAATAAAAGACCGGGAAAATGCTGGTGAAAACTGCGCTGATGTTGCCGGCCAGTCCCTGGCTTGGTCCCATTCCTCTTCCAGAGCCACACGTGGATTTCACCAGCACTGCCAGAATTGAATGTCATCTCCACACCGTGCCCTGGCCTGCTTCATCTTCCCTGCTTGAAAACAGGGTAAACCCATCCACCTCCCCGGGGTACATTATCGTGGCTTAAAATTACCGCTCACAAACCTATTTTCAAATCCCTTCATGAAAGGCATCAGAAGCACTGGGTGTTAGCAGAATAGATCCTTCACCTTTTAACAGCTGTTAATTGCCATTAAAACCAAACCTGCACAGCTTTACTGGAGCAGCATYCGAGTTTCTGTGCCRCATGTTRCAAAACCCGCGTCCGCCCTCGGTCGTGCTCTCCTGCACGTGCCGGCTGCCACGATGAGGTGTGGTGGATAAATCCTGCCTCACTGGTGGTTATCTTGCACTTTGGGGAGCATTGCAAGGATTCCTGATGCCATTTTTTTTTTCTTTGCCCTCCCCATCGTGTTGCACCAGTTGCAAGAAGCTCAACACGCCTTCCCTTAACTCGCAGTGGGAAAGAAGGTGAGGCGCAAGGCTCGTTCCCAAAAATACCCTGAGGAAGCAAGCAGGAGCCTGCCCTCGAGGAACTGAGGCTGAATCCAGCCTGCAGCTGCCAGCAGAAGCAYGTGCTGGGTGTCACAGGGATGGGAATAGCCCTCTGTGGCCGATGTGGAGTAAATCCAAGTCATCAAAAGGCAGGGCTTGGGGAAGGCTGCCAGCACTGCCTTCCCCGTCTATTGTGCTGGGGGTTCCTTCCCTGCTGCCTTTGGGGTTCACTGATCCCTCCTAAGCATCCCCCCATCATCCTGTGGCCCAGGTCTGGCTGAAGAAGCCAAGCACCAGGCAGGGGAGAAACCCTTGGGAAAATGTGGCAGGAGTTTTCCTGGTGTCCGTGAAGCCTCTGGCTCCTCACACTCTTCACAGGTGCATTATCAACTCCCAAACCTCCAGACCCACCCAGGAGTGCCCTGTGCCACCAAACTGCTGTGCTAAAACACATGAGGTGGATTCACCAGGGTGAGAGGGAGGGGGAGAAATCTCTGTGATTCCGAGCATCTTGTTAGACCGAGAGTTTCCTCTACCCCTGGATCCCAGCACAAGGAGTGGGTGTCCATAGCTGCTCCCAGGGCTATCCCATCTCRTTTCCCATCACCCCAGCCCTCTGCATGGGGGAAGGGGCTGTTGGTTGGATCAGACGAGCCCTTTCTGCTCCACAAAGCTCGTCAGCCAGCGGCACTGGGTTTATAATTGTTATTTCCTTAAAGACGAGCCGAGCAGCTATAGACAAAAAGTCCCCTCTTGTCGGAGCTGGAATTTGATGTCCTAACGACTGTTTTTGTACCGCGCCTGTTGGAGGAAAGAGCTCGGCAGGAGGGGGAAAGAGAGATTTAATTATAGAGCTGCATTGTGATTTTGCACACATAGCTGGCTGTTGTAATCAGGTTACAAGTGTATCTGATTTTCTTCCCTCCCCTCCCTCTTCCTCCTCTTTCTCTTTTCTTTCTTTTTTTTCTTTCCTCCCCCTTTTTCCTTTCGGTGGTCCAAATTAGTTGCTTATGTTTGGGTGTTGCGGAGAGGAGCTGTTATTTGCCTTCACTGAAGATCTTGATCAAGGGAATTGTGTTTCCAAAGAACCTCGGCAGCTCTTTGCTGCAGGAATGCAGAGATTCCCAGCTCCCGCAGAAACCTCCAGGGCTGTGCTGGGTGCTCTCATCCCACCRTCCCAGAGCTCCCCTTCCACCCCCAAAATAAGGGGAGACACCCTTATATATTTGTATATCCACACACATACCTGCCTCSCCCATGCTCCTCACCAAATTCCTTCACATCCAGGATTCCCTCAATAAATTGATGCATTTGACRAAGAGGAGGAGCCCGATTTGCCTTACCTGGGGCAGGAGAAGGGAAAGACAGGAGAAGAGAACCTTTTTRAAAGAAACTTTATATTTTCCCTATCTGAGGCAAGCGATGCTGCRCTGGGATTGGGGGCTGTTGTTGGGTTCATTTAGGAATCCATTGTTGTCCATGTGAATTCTTTTTTACATTTCAAATAACAGGATTATTTCCCCAGGGGGTAATATCCTGTAATTTGAACACAATAATGGGAATAAATTACTTACTTAGAACTAATAACGACAGCCTGATTCCAATATATATAGGAACTGTAACAGCTTTGGTTAGTTAAAGTGTAATTGTGTCGACGGATGACATTTTCTTTCAAAGGAATCTGAATGACTTTTAATTAAATTTGCTGGGGGTGGGGAAGAGTGGGAGAGATACACTGGGAGATCTCAGCTGCYGAGGCTGCTGCTGGTCCCAGCCCTGGTGCCCCAAGTCCAGCTTTGTCCCAGTCCACGGCTGTGCAGCTTAAGGACCAGACAGAACAGAAAAGGAAACCAGCGCCAAACTTAAAACCCAGGGATGGTGGGAGGGAGGAATGGAGAGGTTGGGGAGGACAAAGAGGACAGTGAGGGATAGAGGGCATGGAAGSATGGAGCCCAGTCCATTTCCCAAGCTCCAGCCTGGCAGAGGGCARGGCAGGGCCCATGTCCTGCCCTGGGGCATCACGGAGTTGCCTCTCCCTGTGCCAGGGAACGGAGGAGCCAAGGGAGGGCAAGAGGCACAAGCAGCCAGACAGAGCAGCTCTGGAGCCACAGAATCCCAGAATGGTTTAGATTCCCAGAAGGGAATCTTTAAGGCCATCCAGTCCCACCCCCTGCTATGGGCAGGGACACCTTCCCCTATCCCAGGCTGCTACAAGCCCCATCCAGCCTGGCCCTGGACATTTGCAGGGATCCAGGGACAGCCACAGCTTCTCYGGGCAACCTGTGCCAGGGCCTCCCCACCCTCACAAGGGAGAATTTATTCCTATCTTCCTTTCTTCAATCTATCTTTACCCTCAGTCAGTTTAAAGTCATTTCCCCTTGTCCTGTCCCTCCATCCCTTGTCCCAAATCCTTSTCCAGCTCCCCTGGAGCTCCTTTCAGCACTGGAAGGGGATCTGAGGTCTCYCTGCACCCTTTTCATCTCCAAACACCCCCAAGCCAAGGGATCTTCAGGGAARGCTCTGCCAGGGGGGACCTGCAGCAGCAGAAGCTGTGCATCCCAGCTCCTTGTCCTCACCCCAACACTCCCCTGCGAGCCCCGGGCTCTGCACATCTCCTCACCACTGCCTTCAGTGCCAACCACTCCTCAGGTTTATTTCTGAATCAGCAGCACGCGAGGCAAAGGAAAAAAAAAAAAAAAAGCTGCAGCATGCAGAAAGCCAAGTTCCTGCCCCGAAATAATCTTGGAGAGGAGCGGCGTGCTGCTGCCAGCGTCTCTGGCCTCCTCCAGGACTCATTTTCCTCTGTTTATCTTGAAAATATTTCTGCACTGAGGTCCCACCCCGCGTGCGGAGCCCTGCGAGGCCGCCTTCAGCCTGACACACGGCCTCTTGTTTATCCACAGCGAGTTTTACAAATCGCTTATTAAGCCCAGAGGTCTGTTTGCTGGAGGAAAACCTCACAGAGCAGCTCCTGCAGCACCCCCAGAGGCTCCTGCCAGCTGTGCCCCCTCCCAAAACCTCTCTGATGTGCATGGAGGGGCTCAGGCCTCCGTGTCTGCCGGGTTTGGGAATCGCTCCTGCTTTGTTAAAATAACCCCTGTGCTGCTGAAGGATCTCCCCCTGCTGTCACCCTCTCTGTGTCCCCAGGGCTCCGTGTCTGCCGGGTTTGGGAATCGCTCCTGCTTTGTTAAAATAACCCCTGTGCTGCTGAAGGATCTCCCACTGCTGTCACCCTCTCCCTGTCCCCAGGGCTGATGTCCCAGCTGCGATTTTGGCATGGCACAGGGATGCTGTGGCACTGCCAGCTCCTTTTCATGGGATCCCATGGTGAAGTTGTCAGGTAGTTTTTGCCTTTTGCAAGACCCCGCTGCAAGGGCTGCTGGTTTTGGGGGGATTGCAGGAGTTTGGGTTGCAAGGAGAATGATCTGGGGTTTGCTAAAAACACGTCCAAAGCCTGGAGAGATGAGGGCACAGCTGGATGCTCTGTAAGGTGGTCACTGAGCCCAGGGGCACCGTGGCTCAGGTTTCTCCTGTGCCTCTGCTGCCCGCCTGGCACCGGGATCCCTGGGAGGGAGCTGGGGTGGGGGATTTCAGCCCGAAGCAAACCGTGTCAGGAATCCCCCACAGGGGCCTGAGCCTCACCGTGGGCACCTCTCTGACCACAGGGCTCATCAAACCCCTGCACAAGCACCTCTGTCCCTCCTGCCACCACTGTCCTGGGCAGGAGCCTGGCTGTGCCTGATCCCCACCTTGGGATGCCCATCCTGAGCGTCCCCTCCCCGGGAGCCCCTAAAGCATCGCTCCYGGAGCACGCAGAGCCCCGTAACACAGCAACATTCACGGCCCAGCTGAGGAGATTGGGTTACCTGCTTTGGAAGAATAAAGGAGGCATTCAGCCATTTTTTTTAAAGTCTTTTCCCCTGCCAAGGCCAGACACCGCGGTGACGGTGGCACACAGAGGCAGGGAAACACGAGCCCTCTCCTCTCCCTCTGAGGGTGACCCCAATCTGCCCCACATCCCCCCCGTCTCCGACCCTTTAACACCATGGGGAGCACATGCTTTTCTCACCCCTTACGAGCTCCCTTATCTTTTAATAAAACCTTTAAGAGCAGAAGTCAGGCAATGCCGGCACAAAGGCAGCTCAGCCTCCTCCCGGGACATTAATCATTTTCTTTGACACGTTTTGCTAATTAGCCAAAGCGTTTGCCTCGACAGGGGAGAAATTGGGGCCTGGGAAAAAAAAAAAGGAAAAAAAAAACATTAGAAGAAGGGGGAGAGGTGGAAAGAGAGGAAGAAATGGGGGAAGAAGGAGCTGACGTCACCCCTGTGTGATCCTGCATCCCTGGGCATCACCTTGCTGGGAGCAAACCCAGTCCCGAGCCCATCCCAAAGATTTTGGGGAGCTGTGATTGGTACCAAACATTTTACCTTCCCCATCCCACTCCTGGTTACCCCAAAAGTGCAGWTTGCAGCCGTGGAGGGTTATTTGAAACACGCTGTTTGGAGATTTAACTCCTGGCTTTATCTTTTACACGGCTGTTAATCCTCGGGACACATGTTTCCTATCAGCCCTTGATATTTAACATACAATAAGTGTCCTATTAAATCCCAGGGACTGGCTCCAAGCAGACCTTTCCCCCCAGGACCYGTCCTGAGGGGATCCCAAAGGCAGATGGGGCACCCCAGCTCAGGCACAGATTTTGGGTGTAGCGTGTGTTGTAGCCAGCAGGGAGAGAAATAAAAAGGAGTAAAGACAGGCTTTAMATTGGATTTTGGCCCCCTGAGCAGCCAATGCTCACACACATGGGGAAAYGCATTRCAATTTTTAAAAATACATTATTTTWAGGGTTTTCTGGCCATGYTGTGGTGGCCAGTGACAGAAGGGTGAGCCCATCTCAGCTCCTGCCTCAGCAGGACTTCTTTTTCTGGGAGTCTGACTCAGTTTTCACAGCACCTGAATTTTGGCGGGAGGGAGACCATAGGGAGAGCAACTCGCAGTGAATTCCCTCTAATCCACAGCTTTAAAAAAAATCCCAAGGGAGAAAGCATCGCCTGCTCATGCCTGCCTCCAGCCCAGCATGGCAAAATACTGGGATTTTGGGAAATACTGCCTCATCCCTGAACATAAGCTCTCCATCCCGTCTCCTTAAGGGCAAGGTAGAAAACCACATGGCACAATCCCCTTTTCTCCACAAAACCAAGGGTAAGGACAAAGAAATTTGGTGATACAGCCCCCCCCAAATGCTATAAGGACACGCCCCTGCCCACAGCGACCATCCTATCCCCATCCATGGGTACAAGGGAGCAGGAGCAACATCCCAGAGCCCAGCCAGTCCTTTGGGGAGAGTTAAAAAAATAAAGCACAGCTCTTTGCTGCTCTCCAGCACAAGTTTCTCATTGCTGCGGGATGACACACACCACCTCCTCCAAAACAAGGCGCTGTATTATTATTATTCTGTTTCTAATTTGGGGGTTGGAAACGATTTTCCACGCCAGATTCCAAACTAAACCATCACCCCC
>NW_026623347.1:762461-769990 GCF_030028575.1 Malurus melanocephalus | reverse complement strand
GAAAGGGCTGCACTACATCCCTCTGAAGGATTTGAGGAAAAAGAGGTGAAAGGGGAGTATTTKGGGAGCAGTGTGGTGCTGGGAACTCAATGGGAACCAGCATCATTCCCATTCCGAGTGTTTCAACCCAAATCTACCAGTGGATCCTGCTTRCTCCCTATGAGGCAGCAAGAAGCCAAGCCACAGAGCAAAGTCCCATTTCTCCRTGTCCTGCCTGGCCTTGGGGACAGTAGGGACACTCAGGACAAGCCTGGATGAGTCCCCAATGCCGTCACCTCAGGCTGTGCCACAAACATTGCATTTGGGGARATTTGGGAGGGCCCCGTGCAGCCGGTGCTGGCGGGAGTTTGGAAACCAACACACGATGAGCCGATGGGAAACCCTCCAAACTTCCAACGCCATTGTATAAGAGCTGCTCAAAAATATTAATCCCAAAAAAATTCAGCCTTGGGAGCGTGACCAGGCTGCTTCCCAGGCAGCCGCCGAGGCGTGGCTTGCACAGCCAGCCCTGCACACATCCAGGGGGGGAAAATGCCTTCAGGTGAGCGAGCTCCGCAGCAAGCTCGGGGTCCCAGATGTTTTCATACCAAYGATCCTTTGAAAAAAGACAGGCGAGCGAGGCACGGAGGCAGAATCCCCCGACATGCCGAGCGCCGCTGCAAAACAAGTCGTTTTTCCATGAGTCACCAGTGGAAAGAGCGGCTCAGGCGTCCCATGGGTGGGCTTGGCCGGAGCCACGGCCGGGAGGATGCTGCGGCTGCAGCCCCTTTGCTTCTCTGCTCTCAGCTTCCCGAGGCTCTTTTGGGGTCACGCTGGGATGGATTCCACGGAATCCCCAAGCGCTGAGAGTCTCGGGATGCGGGGATGGGTTCTGTGGTGTTCGGACCTTCGTCTTAACGGTGCGGGGATTTTCCCGATCCCGCTTTCCCCAGCCACTGATATTTTCCATGGAGAACAAACGTGTGCCCTTCACGGTGACCTTTGGGCTGCTCATTGCTCTCCCGCTGTCCCCTGCACCTCCTTTRTCCCCTAAAACCCGCCGGGACTGAGGGAGCCAGCGGCAGAAATAAAAAATAAATAAAGAAACGGGGGAAGGAGCGCTCCGAAACAAACGGGTTTGTTTTATCGGTGGCGGGAAGGGGCGAGAGCGATGACAGGCGGGGCAGGAAGTCCCTGGGATCGTAAATCCCATTGGGAGTGCGTGAAGCCAGTGCGTTTCCATGCGCTGGGTGGGAGCTTACGGGGAGGGCGGCGGGTAAAGTTTTGGGAATCCGGGCTGGGGTGTTTGGGGTATAAAAAGGCGGCGATGAAGGGGAGGTGACGGCCGGGGCAGCACCCAGGGCAGGGGAAAGAACGGGATCACATCCTCGGGAGGGCTGGAGCTCCGTCCCGACATCATCACCCGCAGGACAGCAGCAGCCCTGGCTGCGCTGTGGGTACAGAAACGGCACGTACTTGTTGCTGGCCGCGTTTCCTGGCAGTCCCAGGCAGGATTTGGCTGCGCAGGAATTTGGAAGCCGCCTTAAATCCAGCAAGAAATGAGAAAAGGCTGGGAGCGACTTTCCGAGCAGAGCTGGGCTGCAAATCCCCGCTCGGCTGCGGCCGCCCTCTCCCGACTCCCGCACCGCGGATGGGCTCGGGGCTGCCGGGGATCGCCTCCTTCTCCCTGGGCACATCGAGGAACACTCCCCAGCACCTCCGGATACCATCACAACCTCCTCCTGCCCCTTCCCAAAAAGCCTTCTTGGCCACAACGCCCCTCAGCATTCAGCCCTCRCCCCGCTGAGATGACCCCAGTGATKGRTAGTGCCGCTATCAAACTCCATAATCCCCCTCTCCTGTGCCCCATGGGTGCCTGGCTCAGCTTGGGCTGACTCCAGGCTTCACTCTCTTGCTCCTCATTTGGGGGTAATCGAGGAGGAAAGGGATGCAAAAGAGGCAAGAGGTGCCGAGCGCTGTAAAAATCAACAGCAAAAACGCAGAGAAATTAAAATTCACCCCAGAGCCTCCTCTGGATGCTCAGGAAGGTGCTTCCTTACCTCTGGAGCTCTGCATGGGTGGTTGTCATCACACAGGGTCAGTGCTGGGGTCACTTCAGCCTTAAAAACCGATTTTTCACATTCCCAGATCCATTTTCAGGGATTTGCCTGCTTCATCCTGACTCGTCCTATTTGTGAGAAATTCAGAATTTCTTAGGAAAAACAAGCCCAGTGTGTGTGATGTTCCTCAACCTCCCCAGGGCTATCCTGCAATGATGGATGGTGCCCCACCTGCATCACCAAAATCCAGGTTGCACCTTGTCCTGGAGRGCAGAGGAGAAGCAGCCAAGCGCTTTCCACCCCAGTGATTTTTTACCTCATTTAGGAGAACATTTTTAATTACTGGTGCTGTTACTCTGTGCACTTGCTGTGCAAACTCAGCCTCTCCRTGGTGGTTCCAATGGACTGAACTCACATTTTCCTCAAGGAATCCATTGGGAAAAGGCTCTGCTGGTCAGTCAGAGCAAWGGGGAAGCCCAGGTCTGGGAGACAGGATTTCTGCAGGAATAAATCCCAAATATACCCCAAACTCATCAGCTCTGTGTTTCCCAGCTTTCCTCATTTAGGGACAGGGACAAACACAGGGATCCCATATSACTCTCCTGCAAATTCCTATCCTTGCCCTAAAGGGATTTCCCTGACCTTTTTTCCWGGYTSGAGCACCATCCTTTCCTACAGCAGRGACATGACAAACATTATTCAACATCCCAGCTCCCAGTTTTATGTATTAATCCTTTAACTCCCAAACTGGAGCTTGCAGGGGGAAATCAAATCTGAAGAGAATGGGATCCCAGCCACAGCACTCCCAGTTTTTCAAGCATCTGATTTGGCTTCTCAAGCCTCATTTTGGGGAGCAAACAGCTTTTCCATACCGGGCTGTGTCTCATGCTGCCTTTCCCTGATGAAGAAGCCCTTGAATATAGTGGAAAGGGCTCTGCTTCGTTTCTCGGCAAAACCTCAAAAATGAGCTTTCTGTAGGAAAAATAGATGGTTTGGGATGTCCAAGGATGTYAATCAGGRATTCAGGGCTGAATTTGCCCCCCACAGTGTGCCCACCAACCCCCCCAAAAAAACCAGTTTTTGCTCGTTGCTAATAACTCTCTGAAAAGAGGGGAGGGGAAAAAAATTCCCTTCGTGCCCTCGCTTATGCAGAGACAAGGAAATGTCRTTAAACTAAACCAAACAAACGAATCCAGAGGCAAAGAGAAAAATCACATTATCCCCAATCATAAATCCTGGAGAGGGGTATTTACAGGCTGAATTGCCAAGTGCATTGGAGCTGCAGAGCATCCGAGGAGCAGATAGCCATAAAGGCAGACAACGGCCCTGGAAAAATGCTTTGATTAGGATCTGGGCAGCATTCAGCCCAGATGTTCATTTGTCAATGGAAGAGGGATGGGGGGGAGGTGAGAAAGGCTTTAAATTAATCTTTACAACTAGAAAGGAGCTTGTAATACACACCATATGGGGAGCAACGTCCTTGGAGCCCCCTCTCCTCCCCCCGTGCTCGGAGCCAGGCTGGGACCCTCCGGCCCGAGCGTGTCTTCCCTCTCCCCCTCCCCATTTTCTCCATGCACCAAACACCCCGAGAGCCCAAACCCCTTCCACATGTGTTTTTTTTTGTTTTTTTTTTTTACCATGAACAAAACAAACTGCAATTCCTCCTACAACACCAGATCTCTTTTATTATTCCCCCCCCACCCCACTCCAGACCCTGATACCTGCTGCCCCCTCCCTCCAAAATCCACATGTGGGGTTTTTTAACCCTTCCAAGCTGCCAGCGGTGGTGAGGGAGGGGTTGTGTGTGGAGAGGAGGGACRGGGCTGTTTATTAAACGCCAACCATTCAAATTAATTCCCCTAATGGACTCGCCGACATCATGGTGTGCATTTAAATGAACGCTTTGTCATATTTCATAGCCAACCTGCAGCTCTCTGCAGAGCAAACCTGCTGGAAACAGCAGCAGTGACAGGGACAAACCTACCAGGAGATAAAGAAGAATGAAATACAAATCCCAAATGCAACATTGCGGGGGTGGGAAGGGAGCCCAGGAAACATTTGGAAATTTGGGGGTGCAAGTGAGACCGCAGGCAGGGCAGAAAGAGTTGATGGCAGCGGGAGATGCTTCTCCACAAGGGAGGAGGGGGAAAAATCCTCTCACTGCTGGGGCAGGAGGCACCAGAGAGGCACCTTTGGCTGGGACAGGGAGGTCTGGAGCAGGGCAGCACCAAGCCACTGCTTCCAGCTGGAGTCTGGGCTGGGTTTGCTCCACCACCGGCCCCAGCACCCCCAGCTCAGCCACAGAGACACTCCATCCTGCATCCCCCTGGAGCAGAATGTGGGGATGAGGGTGGAGATGCCTGGCCAGCATTCCTGCATCCAGCACGGCCTGAACCCAACCCCTCGTGGTGAGCTGGGAGCACAGAGCTGAACGTGCCAGCTCCTGGCAAAGCATCCCTGCTGCTCTTGGGTAAACAGCTCTSCCCCCAGCACCCCAGGACAGCCACAGGTTCCTCGCCTTGGCTTCAGCTTCAGGAGCTCCCGGTCCTTTCATCAGCCTGATGGAAAATCGGTGTGAGCACACACAGCCCTGTGTGCTGTGAGCAGCAGGAATCTCCTGCTCGTCTCGKTCCTTCCCTTCTCCCACCTTGAAGAGCTGCAGCAGGGATTTCTTTCCTCCTCCTTTTCTCCATCCTGCCCCATGCAGCTGCTGTGGGATCTGGAGGATGAGGGGCCGAGGGAAACATTGCTGCCCCATTCCTCTTTGACATGCTGGATGCTGGCAGGGACACCTTCCACTRTCCCAGGCTGCTCCAAGCCCTGTCCAGCCTGGCCTTGGACACTCCCAGGGATCCAGGGACAGCCACAGCTTCTCTGGGCACCCTGTACCAGGGCCTTCCCACATCCTCACAGGGAAGAATTTCTTCCTAAAATCTAATCGAACCCGGCGCTGTTTGCAGAAGGTTCTCATTTAGGGAAACATCTGGAGCCAGCACTTCTCCCCCAAAGGGCAGCGAAAGGTTCAGAGGACACCAGCCCTYATGCTGGGGAGGAAGAGGAGGAGGAGGAAGGAGCCCATTTGCCTCATCCCCCAAGGAAGGGACACGACATCTTTGTGCTTGGTGAGTGTTACCTGGCCCTGAGTGAGCGAGGTACCATCCCCCTGCCAGGGAATGGGGTGCAAACCCCCCAGAACCCCAGCCGGGAGAACAGCCTCGCCAGGTGCCAAGCAAGTGTTGGCAATGCCCAACGTCCTCCCAGGGCCAGGGGAACACCCAAGTTTGGCTCAAGGACCCCAGGGACTCAAAGGGACAGGAGGGGCGGGGGCACTTCTGGTGCCCTGGGCTGTGGGAGGGACAGCACACCTGGGGACACGGCTGTGTCACAGCACACCCAGGACATGTCACCCCCTTTCCCAGGTCCTTCTGGGCATTCTCGCAGAGCAGGAGCGTCCCCCCAAGCCAGCAACACCTGGGGGGCAAATAAAGCCCTCCCTGCCACCCTGGGGTTGGCAGGTGAGGAAGGGTCCGGTCCCATCCCATCCCATCCCATCCCATCCCATCCCATCCCATCCCATCCCATCCCATCCCATCCCATCCCATCCCATCCCATCCCATCCCGGGCAGTCTCTCGGAGCTGGCAGTGCCATCTGCGGTGTCACTGGGCTGCAGTGACATCTGCTGGGCTCCCCTCGGTCCCCCGGGCCGGGGTGGCCGCAGCCCCTCGGGCACAGCGCGGCCCCAGCAGGACCCGGAGCCTCCAGCAGGGCTCGGCTTTCCCGGCCCCAATCCCACCCCGATCCCCTCTCCAGCTCCCGTTCAGACACCCCCACACCTCATCCTCACTGCCAGCTCCAGGGAAAGCCTTCCCTGTCTGAGCCAGGGGTGAGGGGCAGCTCCCCCAACACCAGAACTCCCCGGAGAGGGGTCCCAGGAGTGGTCTCGCTGCTCCTCAACAGACCAAAAACCCGAAAAACCTGCATTGAGGGAGAAAACGCACAAATTAGGAGTGGGGGGCAGGGATTGGGGAGCCGGGCAGAGGGGGGGAGTTGTTTATCCAGAGCTGATTTTGATTTTCCTCTTTCAAATATCAGCAGGATGCTGAGCCTCGCCTCGTTATGCAAATAGAAGCAATTAGAGCTCACCCAGGCTCTGCCCACGTGATGGTTTATGGCACTCGCAGAAATCCTTCCTGCTGCATGAGAGGAATAACAACAGCTCCCCGTGCCTGCTCCAGCCCTGCCGTGGGCTGGGACACGGGAGGGTGTGAGAGGGGACCCCCAGAGCTGGGACAGCCCCCTCATCGTCACCCCTCATCCTTCCAAAGTTCTCAGAGAAGGACTTTCCCAAGGAGGAGTCTCCTCCTTTTCCACGGATGCACCAACCCTGCCACCAGCGAGGCTCACTGATGGGATGGGAGGGGAGAGGGATGCAGGGGAGAGCATCCCTGGGAGCAGCTCCAGAGCCTTTTTCCCCACCAAGCCACAAAGTCAGCCCCAGCAGGGCATCGCTTCTCTTTGGCATTCAGGTCTGAGCAGATGCGCTTTGCTGAGCTTCAGAAAAACAGGCAAAGCCAAAAGCCTTAAATTCCCTGAACTGGGCTTAAAAAGCACACARAGGTCACCTCCACAGCAGGGCCAGTCCTACCTCAGCTGCAGCAGGAGGTGGTGGTGGCTCCATCCCCCTCCAGCATTTCACCTCCCCAGGGCTGTGTGCCGACCTGCAGGGACCAGACACRGGAGTGTAAATCAGGCTGGACTCACATAAATCCATCACCTCCTCCTGATTTACATCCAGGTAGCCAGGAGGATTTACTCACAGTACCTGCCTTGAGTTTCCCACCCCGAAAGGAGCATGGGGGAAAGAAAAAAAAAACAGGCTCGCTCAGTATTGATCTTGCTCCTAAATCTCTTTTTTTCCCCCCTTCTTCTTTGGATTCAAATGGAGATTGATGAGCCCAGGTCGGCTGCTCCTCACCTCTGAGGGTCATTTCTCTGTGTTCCCGGAGGGAGGAGGGGGCAGTGGGATCCCACAAACCCACAGAGGCCATCACCCCATCATCCACGGGCAGGGGAGAGCTCCTAGAACCTGCTCAGCTGTAGAGTGGGATGAGGAACATCACCATGGATGGAGGGGGATGAGGGACATCACCATGGATCGTTTCACTGGGATATGACATTGCAAGCATCCCAGAGGAAGTCTCCAGCCTGCATCCCTGCTCTGGCTCCATCCGTGACTCCATCCCTCCATCAGCAGCTCTTTCCAGGGCTCCTAGGTTGGAAGAGCAGCAGGGAACCCTTTCCATGTCTCCAGAGCACAGGCAGAGCAAGGCAGGCTGTGATTGCCACAATTCTGCAGCCCCAGGATGGTTTGGGAGTGAAACTCTCCCACCCACCCCAAAGGATGCATCACCAGAAGCTTCAGGAATTCCCTGGGCATCCAGCAGGAGCTGCAGGCAGCAGGAGCAGGCAGGGAGCTGAAGATTCTAATA
>NW_026623347.1:714976-762379 GCF_030028575.1 Malurus melanocephalus | reverse complement strand
TTTGCTCCTCAGGGCCGGTGATCCCAGCACCGTGACCAGGTGTCCTTGCCCCTCCCCATGGTGGGAAGCAGCTTTGGCAGAGCTGGCAGCCGCTCTCCTGCCTTCTCAGGGCCACTCTGGGTGTGCTCACCACGCAGGGACACAGCAAACACTGTCCCCTCTCCTCTGGAAGGACATGTCCCCGTGCCACGGTCCCCAACACGGCACAAAGCCTCCCCTCCTCACCCACCGAGGCTTTGCAAAGCTCCTGAATTCACAAACCTGTCTCTCCATGAGCCAACTGCTACAGGCTCCAGATCAATGGAAYAGGTAAAAGAGAAGAAAAGCGAAATAAATTTGCATGACTGTTCCCTGACGGATGTTTGATTGCACAAAAGGAACGGCGTCTCCTCCGGCTGGGCTGRGATCCTCAGCAATAAAAACCGTTCTTCTGTTTTCTCTTCAAYTGCCAGTCATGCATTTAAAATTATCTTTAAATAGAGAAGGGAAGAAAGCRATCACCTGGGGAGATGCTGGCTGAGGCACAGTCCCTGGGGAAGAAGGAGGTTCCAGACTCACACCAGCTGCTCTCTGGGCTGCCAGAGCCCACCCAAACRAGGGTGAAACCCAAAGGTTTTTCCCACTGCATGGAAGGGATTCGCTCKTGGTGGAGCTCCCTCCCTCCAGATGCTCCTCACCCTCACCTGGTCCCTGCCAGCTCCCGGGATATCTGAGTGATCCTCGGCATTTCCACCTCAGCTGGGACAGCCTGGACAGTCTCGGTGAGTTAATCCATGATATTTCACCCAAATTTGACCAGAGAGCGATTCAGACCGGCAGGGGGGACAGCCACTGTCCCTGGCAGGAGGGGACACATGGAGAGCAGCCCAGGGACATGAGGAGACCTGCCCTGTGCCATCTCATCCCATCCTGTCCCACCCTGCAGGAGCTGCTCACCGGGAATCCCCACCTCAGCGCTTCCCCAGTGATAAATCAGAGAGGAATGTGATGGCTCTGGCCTCGGGATCTGCCAGGTTTCCCCATCAGAGAAATAAAATGAGGATTCTGGAGATGCTGGTGCCCTCATTCCTGCCATGGGTTCCCCCTCTGGCACTGCCAGCCCAGGGGTGACAATGACARTGCCCGGAGCTCCTGTCCCTGCACRGCCCCAAGGGGTGGATGGAGCACAGCAAAGCATCCCAAAACCCCCAGGACAACAAAAAAGAGCTTTTATACAAAACACAGATAGATCCATCCCAGCTGATGAGAGGGGAGAGGAAAGGGAGGAGGGAAAAGCAGCAGCTGGGATTTCAGAGAACTATGTGGGGGGAAAGAAGAAAGAGGGAGGAAGATGAGTGCGGTTGGGTCACCCGTGGTTGTCAGCTCTTTTTCGTGGGGGAGGGCAGCGGGAAAGTCAGTGATCAGCCAGATCTGAAACCAGACAAAACTATTTCCACATGCCAATAAAACCCTGAGCGTGGAGGGTTTGCAGGGCTCTGGGGCCCCCACGCTGCCTCTAAAACAAACCAGAGGAGCTGGGAAGCTCACCCAGGCAGGAGCTGGGAYGTGGAAGGGAGCGCAGTGATGGCATCTGACCTTTCCTTCCTCATCATCCTCCCCCTCCATGGCCACTGCAGCTTATCCCTAGTGGCCTGGCTCAGGCAGGAATGGAAACCCAAATGGGCAGTGCAGCATCGCTGAGTGGGGCTGGTGATGGATGAGTGGGGGTCTCCCATGTGGGTCACTATGAGTTGGGTGGGCTCACACGTGGGATTGGGGGTTGTAGGGCTGGAAGCATCGCTGTTACCATGGTCTCCAGGGATCCTGATGGGTCCAGTGCTCCTCATGCTGGGTTAGACAGTTCTCCAAGCACCGAGGACAGAGCCCTGCCCCACCCGTGTCCCACCGAGTGCAGACCTCGGCCCAGCGAGAGCACAGCACCCTCCGCCCACTGCCAGGCTGGAAATCTGAACCAGAGCCTTTTATCAGGAGAGGCCACATCCCCCCACAGCCCGGCTCAGCTCTCCTCCTGCTGCCCTCGTGGATTCCTGGCCAGGGGAAGAGGATCCCGGCTCACCCCGAATCGGGCACCGCGTTCCCTCCTCAGCTCTGCACCCACGCTCAGGGGAGCATCACCTCCACGGCTCCCATGGAGGAAACACCAGCTCCAGGCTGTGAGAGAGCCAAGAAAACCCTGGGCAAGACCCAATCCCTGTCCCTCAGCCTCGAGGAAACCTCTTCATCCTGTCCTGTTGGCTCAGGAACCAGGAGGCTGCAGRCATCAAACACCTCATCCCTGTGGGGAATAGCACAAACAGGGCTTGGGGAGCTCAGCCAGGCTCACACCCCTTCAATGCACCGAGCCTTGGGCTTCTGAAAAAAAACTCCAACCCCAGAGGGACCTCAGGGAGCCACCCAGCTCCAAGCACATGGTGACAGCACCTGATGCACCCCAAGGCTCTGCTGAGTCCTGCACATCACTGCCCTCCTCGAGGGAATGGAAACCACAGCAGGGTTTTATGATGGAGTTAAACTCAGCATTCCCAGCACCTCTGGGAGTGCACTCAGAAGGGTTATTTCAGCCTGAAGGGCAGATTTACCTCAAACAAATCCAAATGGAGAGAGAAGCAGCCACAGGGTTTTTGCACCTTCTGCTAAGAAATGTTGGGGCCTCCAGTGTGAGAGCGGCACAACTTTTTCCTTCCTCTCTCCTTTCTCTTTCTTAGTAAATTAAAAAATAATGGTATTAAATGCCTCTTGGCTTTATCCTCTCCCACCAGAGCAGATTCAATTAGCAGCTTCCCTGAGTGGCAGAGGTGTGATTTACTCCCAGAATGGGATGTATTAAGATGCAGGGCAGCAGGAAGTTTCCATCTGCCCCCCAACCAAATTCCCCAACCATTCCCACACTGAGGATCAGATAGGTTTTCCTGCTTCCCTGCCTCATTAATGGGTTTGGGAAGCACAAAGAAGCCTTGAGGACRCATTCACCTGGGAGAGCTGACACCAGATTCCTTTCTCCACACATCCATGGGATGCCTTTACATCCAAGCATCCCCCAAAACCGTGTCAGCACCCATCAGCTGGGCACAAGCTGCTTCCTACCCTGAGCTGGCAGCTGCTGATGACACCCCAAAGCACCCCAAAATATCCCAGGCACAGAGGGAATTCCCATGGTAGTGGTGGGCAGCTGAAACCTTAACAGGTCCCATATGAAAACAGCACCGTGCCCCAAATGAGGGGGTTCATTCCCCCAAAACTGAGCTGTTCCYTTTCCACCCACATCTCATCCTCCTGATCCCAAGGATGGGCTTCCATCACTCCAGAGCYGAGTGCCCACTGGGGGCTGCTGCATCCACGGAGGAGAGAGCGATGCTCCACCACGATGCTCCACACCACTCACGCCAAGGCCTCTGCATCCCACGCCTCCCATTTGATTCCCCTTTAAAGGGGCTGTAATGCAGCGTGTATTTATACTTCAAAACAGCTTGTTTGTGTAATTGCCAAAAAAATGTTAAAAAAAAAAAAAAAAGAAAGACACAAAACAGCCCTGCTACAATGACTAATTAGCTCGCTCCTGCCTCGTCCCCTGTAAACAAATGTATTTGTAACCAATTTGCAAGCACTTTGCATAAGGGGCCCAGAACACTCGTGCCTGTTTGATGCATTTTGACATTAATTTGATAATAGAGGCTTAACAAGGAATCCAGGCTCCCCAGCTATAAATATGCTGCTTTTCCACTTCCTTTTATCTGCACAGTGAAATAATGTTTTTCCCCCTGCTGCAATAACCACCATCCAACCCTTTCATGAATGCCCTTTATGTCCTTTAGCATTTTCAAGGCTGCTTTGCTTTTTTTTTTTTTTTTTTTTTCCTCCTGCTGGAGAAAGTAAAAGGGTTTTATTAGTTGTATTTTTAATTCCTGTTCATCAGGGGGGGAAGGAGAAGAGAGGACAGCGATGGTGCTCTGATAATGCAGCTTCCAGGAGACAGGGAGGAGATRTTTGTTGAGAAATACTGCTCCATCCATTTGTGTTTCCTAGGAAAGAGAAAGCTCAGCCTTTTCCTTCTCCACTCACTAYGGCTCTCTCTCACCATGCAAGCCTTCACCACCACACCAAAAACCAAATTCAAGCAGAGTGAAATGGGAATKGGATCCTGGAGTCCACTCTGATGGCAACCAAAAAGCACAGAAGGGCTGGATCACAGGGACTGAACCAGAACTGCAGCTCATCCATGCCCTGACACCATTTCTCCTCTCCTTCTGGTCCTTCCCAAGACTTTCCAGCTCTTCCCCTCGTTCACACACCGCTTCTCCCTCACGCAGTGGCAGTGCAGGAATCCTCCAACTCAGCCTCACCTGCCAGCCCCAGGGAGAGGCAGCTCCGGGGCTGGCAAGTGCCAAGCCCAAAATTAGCACGGTGGCAATTGCCAGCTGCATCCTGTGGCCACAGGCATCCTTCAGCCCCGGGGAGATGAAGCAGTTTGGCCTCTGTTCTCCACCCTCCCTTCTCCCCTGCCTCCAGCTCAGAGCCAGCAATGCACAAACTGCTCCCAAACTGACCCAGAGGGTGAAACTGCACTTGGAACCCAAACCCAGAGCACCTCTGCTGCTGCCACCCCATTCCTGGAGATCTCCCAGAGAACCTTCCTTTTTCCCCCTCTCCCTGGCATTACTAGTCTGTGTGCCCAAATAATGGCTGTGCAAGCGAGGGCAGACCCAGAAACACTCTGAGACACCCAAGGAGGAAATCTCTCCCTGTGCCAAGCTGAGCTCTGCACCCTCAGCATTCCCACACCTCCACTGCAGCTCTCCTTCCTGGAAACTGAGTCAGGTTCCTCTTTGCCAAGAGATAAGCTGGCAGAGGGCATGGGATCAGTACCAAATGGCAAGAGGGATGCTCTGCACAGGCTATCCCCAGGTTTCCTCCCAMCAGTGTTTCATACTGACCACAGCCCCTCCAGCCAGTCCTCCCCTGGGATCATGAATTCCAAAAYCCCACAGTAAGTCCCAGAAATAAGATGGAGGCTTAGCAGAGTCCAAAAGCACATTCTTTCCTCAGCCTCCTCCCTCCTTATCTCCTYCCTCCCTCCCCCCAAAACACATTTAGATAAATGTACTGTGAACAATAAAATCCATAACTTAAACACAGGAGGGATGGAAGGAGGGTCTCACTCTGTGCCTGGTGAGCAGGCCTGCCAGAGCACAAAAACAGAGGAGAGCCCATGATCCCCTCTGGAATAAAACCCAGGATCCCTGCAGGCAGAGATCCCAGCACAGAGACTCCCCCAGAGCCCCACCAGAATTCCTGCTTGGACTCACTCACCTTCTAAAAACTGATCAGATCCCAATTCTGAGGCTCTTCTCTACTTCACCTACCTGGGGCGAGTTGACGTGGGTACATAAGCTGCACTATTTCCCACCAAGCTGCTCCTCCTGTGTGTTTATTTTRTGGATTTTCTTAACTCACAGAAGGTGCTGAAGCCTGRCRTCCCTGTTTACCATCCCTAGGACCMGCAGCTCAGCAGCATCGATCACCCAGATGAACCCAGGGGCTCTGTGTCCCCAGAACCCCCATCCCACTGCCCTCAGTGAGGGTGGCAGTGTCCTTTCAGCCACCACTGCAGAGCTTCAGGATCCAGTGCTGCTCCAGGGCAGCTTAAGGCCTGAGGAGTTTCCTTCACCATGAGCAGCCCATTCTGCCCATTCCCACCATCCCTGCAGCCTCAGCCAGCCCAGCTCAGCTGAATCCATGCAGTCACGCTGGAATTGATAGGATTGTGGCCATCCCAGTCCACATTTCACTGGACATTAGATTTTWGCCCTTGGCTTCATAGAAAGCAGCRGTGCAGGGGCTGGAGCCATCACAGCAAGGTGTGGGTGGTGGCCTGGGGTGGCTCAGACAAATGGACCTTCCTCGAGTCACTGTGAGTCACTTACCCAGGGATAATGGTTCTAGAATCCCAGAATAGTTGAGGTTAGAAGAGACCTCAAAACTCATCTCATTCCACCCCTGCTGCCCTGGGCAGGGAGCCTTCCACCAGACCAGGCTGCTGCAGTCCCCACACAGCCTGGCACGGAACGTTCCATCCCACAGCAGCACAGCTCAGCAGTCGGATGCTCAGAGATCCAAGGAGGGGAAGCATTTCCCAAACACAAAGCAGCTCCCTCTTTATCCCAGCCCACAGCCACAAACACCACAGAGCAGCATTCCCAAACCTCAGAAACAGAAGGACGGGGCTGTAACCCCAAAAGCGCTCATCCCAGCAATCCCAGTGACACTCCACAGCTCCCAGTGCAGACTGGRGCTCMMCCARGCACAGCACACCTCATCTCACAAGGGCTCCACACTGAGAGGGAAATGGGAAGCAGGAGGCAAGGAGACAGAGCTGGTTCCAAATGTTTCACTCTTTATTTGAAGTTTTACATGCCACCAGCGTACATGAAAGTTGCACATTCAGAATTCGACTCACTACGAGGACAAAGGGCCAGATGCAAACACGAGTGTCAAACGAGCGCACGGATGGAGGAGCCCAAACCCAGCAGCCTGTAGGGATTTGTCACCAGGCTGTCACCCTGATGGCACTTGGGGTGTCAGAGGGGAACCCCCAGGTCTAGGGCCACCATCCTTTGCCATCTCCAGGGCTGAGAGCTGGGTCTTCTCTCCTAACGCAGCACCGTTCCCTTTCAATGAGCTAAGCAAGCGTTTTTGGTAACATCTCTACCAGAACTGAGGGTGTTTGGAGACCAACTGCCCCTTCAATGCTTTCCTGAATTCCCTTTTCTATCAATGCCAGCAGTTTTTACAAGGAGAAACAATTTCCACCCGCTGTTTAGAGGGAGAGACGACAGAAATAGGGACTCTTACACTGACATTTTATTTTCAAAGAAAGTTTTGATAGAAAAACATTTTCCCCAGCAGCCTTGGGCAGGGAGTTGCAGCTTCCACTTCAAAGGACAAACTTCAAAAACAAATCCAGTGTCCTAATGGTTTTGTGCTACATTACTTAATTGTCATACAGCTAATTAGCAATGCCTGATTTCACATTCTCTGTACATAGATGAAGTTCACAAAAGAAGGGGCTACTTAAAAGAATAAATAAAACAAGGCACCAGGCAGCCAGGCTCCGACAAYATTAACATAAAACGTTACACTTTACCATTTAAAAAACTGAAATAAAACCCCCATCATGATTAAACCTATATTGATCTGCCTTCTTTCAGATCTCAGAGCTTTGGATCTCTGCAAGAAAGGGGGGAGAACACAACATGGCAAGCGGGGGCTTAGCCTGTGCCTCTGTGTATGTATTTTACCAGCGTGCAGCAGAGATCTTTAAAATTCTAATTATTTCCCTATCACCAAGTAAGATCGGGATCAATAGATGGTACAGACTGACCCCTTTCCTCGAGTGTCAGGGGGAAATTAAAAAAAAAGAAAGGGGAGGGCGAACCRAGAGCGTCAGAGGTCAATGCCACAAAACAATAGATATTGATGTCTCCATTCATTTCAAACAGCGGAAAGGTCAATGCCTCCCTTGCTTCATGTTTTATGGCTGAAATCCTGCTGCTAACAGCAACAATGTTAGTAGTCAGACCTCATCCATCCTTTTTTATTATTATGATTATTTCTAACCAGGTTAGCCATTTTGAAAATTTGACGAAAGCTGGGAGCAGCARTGGGGGGCTGGGTAGGAGGAGAAGAGGGGAAGCTGCCCTGGAAATTAATGGAAGAGAAGGTTTCCATTAGTTTTCAAGTCTGCCTGTCCCCCTACCTGTGCCCCAGTTTGTCCCTCACTGCCCCCTAAAAATGAAAAGGGCCTGAGGCAACATCCCTTCACTATTAATCATTATTCCCTGTACAACATCCCAATTGGTTTCTATGGAAATGATTCTCCTGCTGGAGTACCCCGGCTGCCTGTGCATCTCAAAGAGGCAGGAGAGCTGCAGTGGAAGGAGATTGGGCTCTGCAATACCCRCCACGGCTCCTGCACTGCTCTCCCWGCTCTGGCTGGACACTCCCCTGGCACCAGCCARGAGGGAATTGCATCCCCCTCAGTCAGGTGAAACAACCCCTCTGCACTGGTTCACTCCACCAGTGSAAAAGTCCCACATTTCTACGGTGCTATCCCAAAAATGCACTGCTGAGGGAAAGCACCCAGCATCTCTCCAGGACAAGTCCCACACATCTGGCCATTGTCCCAGGACTGTCACAGCTCTGAACACCAAGGTGAGGGTCCTCTCTGGGATCCCACACGCCCRGCAGAGGAGGAGGCAGTGATGGGAATTAGAGCAAGTGGGGTTGTGGCTCTGCTGCTCTCAGCCCACACCAGCCCCAGGTGTGCCCTCTGCTCCCCAGGGAGCAACACCTCACCCMGAGGGGAGCGTTTGGCACCCCAGGAGCCTCCTCCCGTTCCACAAGTGAGGAAACTGAGGCCAAGCCTCACAACATGTGTCCRGCTTCCAGAGTGAGATCCATGGCTCCATCCCATCCTGCCCCCATCTTGCTCCCATCTCCTCCTGCTGAACTCCTCCCTGACAAGTGACTGCAGTCAGAGCTCTCCTGAAGGGAGAGACCATCACTGCACAGCCCCTTCTCCAAACAGCAGTGGATGCACTGCCATTTCCTAAAGAGACCACAAAATCAGCTTTGCAAACAGCTGATGAAGCAATCCTTTATCCTACACTCCTCCTAAGAGCCCCACAGGAACACAGATAGCTCAGCCCCTATACATTCCCCACACCAGTGTCACTCCAGACCCTCCCAGCCTGCAGGAACCAAATGCCACTTTGCCAAATAAGACTTTGGACATGAGCAGAGCAGCAAACAATGTTGAGTTTCACACAAGAACGGCACCTGTCCCAAATATGCTTCTCCCAAAGAAGCACAGACACCTTGGTGGTGGTCCAAGCAAAGATTTCTGCTGCAGTTCCCAAAGATTGTAGGTCTGCTTTGGAAGGCAGCAAGGAACAGGCCAGCAGGGACTGGGATCCTGCAGAGGCACTCCCTGCTAGAAGGGCACCTTCTGGAATTGAATTAATTTGTTTTAGACTACGGACAGCAGCATCAGCAGGCTCAGAAATCACCTCGTAGATGCTCACAGATAGCAGGAAGGAGATTTCTCAAGAGATGGGGACAGAGAAAAGGAGGGGGGATTTAATATTAAATAAAACCCAGGAGCAGAACACCCCTGTCCCTGCTCCCCTCTCCTCCTCTACAGCACAGAGTGGGCTCCGAGTCCCATCCACTGCTCWGCTCAGAACATATGGAGCTGTGTTTAATAGCCCAGCTCTGCCAATTGGGGACTATTAGGGTGGGTTCTTTTCCCAGTGTAAATGTTGCAGAATATAAATTGTAATTAACACYGATGCCAAAATAGCACTTAGAGAAAATAAGCACATTATTAACATCTGGTGAATCCTGCCTGGAGTGCAAAAGCAGCGGAAATTCTCACTCACCATAAGAGGATTTGTAGTAGAGATATCAAGCACTGGCCCGGAGTCRGGGAGCTGGGGGTGGAACGAGATTTTTAGCTCTTTATCACTATTTGGGATGTTACCTTCATCACCTGTGGGTGACCTTTCCTAGCCCTGRACATCACTGGTGGCATCCTCAGGACTCGTGACCCACTTGCATGAACACAGATGCCTAAACACCATATCCCTGGCAACAGAATCACGGCGCTGTGAAACATTCCTGGCTGCTGCTCCCAGCAAGACGGGAGGCAGGTGGACATGGATGTGCCAAGCCAAGTGTACAGCATGTTCCTTCAGGTGACTCCAACCCCAAGAGCAAAGGTTTAAAACCAGCATCAAGCAACAGCTGGATTCAGCACACCACTGTCCCCCAGTCCAGGTTTTCCAGCGGAACAGGAAGAGGTGAGTTGGCAGCACTGCCAAGCTCTTGCCCATGCCATGTTTATGGAGGGGAAATCCCTGCTGAGAGTGCAAATGACCTCACTCAACATCAGGATTCCTACACAGAATTAAACAGGTCCCCCAAGGCATCAGAGAGCTGCCTCCACACCCTCAGCCTTCCCTCTGCCCTGCCCTGAGGCCAGAGGCACAAGCAGGACAAAGCAGCTTCAAGCAAAAGCTTTGCAAACACCCTCTGCCTAATCCTCACTAGTTATCCTGGGGGAAAAAACAGGCAGAGCTGAAGTGGCCTCAACTGGACAGAGCAACACTCGTGTCCCTGCCAGAATGCACACCTGATGTGCTGAAGAGAGGGAGAAGGAGAGAAGAAAGCTGTTGGAGAGGGACAGAGGGTTCAAACAGGTGAGTAATATGACAAGAGGTAGAAAGAATGACCTCATCGGGGAGAGTGGGAGGGCAAACAATGGCAGGAGTGGAGCAGCAGCTCCTCACATTCCCCTGCACAGAGCTGAACCAGAGGCAGAGCCTCCAACACTTGGGGAGTGCTCACAGCTCAGAGGAGCAGGAGCCAGCCTCCCCATCCTGCTGCCAGCTGCACTCCAGAGCCTGTGCTGGCTCCCTGTCCTCAGAGGGGAAGGGAGGGAGCTTCGGGAGCACAGCAAACCACCAGGGYTTGGTCTCAGCAAGGCACAGAGCTGTGCTAGCACAGCCTACACTTATCTGCTCCKTGCTGTAACCTCTCTGAGCACAAGGGTTATCACAGCCTGGCTCAGGATTTACCTGTGGGACACAACTCCAGGCAGGCTCACACATGGCTGAGTGGAAAGCAAGGACAGAAAGTCCTCCAAAACTGGGAGATGCATTTTGTTCTCAACAGGTTTCCTATAAACACTGAGGGCAGAAGAGCATTTGGGAGATGGCATCTTGTGTAGAAAATGCTGACGAGGAGATGGGCACACCATCTTTGGACAACTCTGGGCYTCCCCAGAAAAGCAGAGCTCAACACATTCGGGATTTGGGTGAAGTCAGACAGCTCTGATCGGCAGCTGCTTTGCAGAAAACAGACCTGGTGCTACCAAGGGGAATTCTGCCACCCAAAAATGTAGCTCCAGGAATTCGTAACTTGGCTTTTGGTGCAGCTGTCTGATGCTTTTAAAAGTGCTCAGTAAATAAGGCAATATGAAAGTGATCCAGACCACTACTGATGCCTGAGGAAGTTCTGTGGAGCAGAGAAGCTGACTGAAATCACACTATGAAAATACTTCATAACATCTCTAAAATTAGCATGAGCTCAAGGCATGGGATATAAGGACAGAACTGGAACACTACATTCCCATCTACAMTGCAAGACAGACTGCATATAAATCMGATCTGAGCCTCAACTTATTCACTGTAGGCACCATCTACCCTAGGACAAGGATTTCCAAAAAAGCTGAGAACTTCTTCCACCAGACTGATGGAAACAGCATCAGCAGGAAAACACCACGGTCAATGTGTTAATGACCTTAATTTTTAATTAAAAAATAAAAGAGTCCTTGTGGTATTTATCAATCAAAAAAACCCTCCTTTAAATATCTGTGACTGCACGTGTGTGACTAYGAATGCCTATTTGTAACATAGAAAAGATGTGATGCACTTCAGTTGAGCAACACATTTTTGTGCCTCTGAGCTGGCCTAGGCTTTCTACTTTGCCAAAAACAGACCGAAGCAAAGAATGATTTCCACCAATACCACAAAGCACACTGCCAACGTACACAGGGGCCCTTGGGACAGACATCAGGGGACACAGGGGAAAGAGCATCTTTAAGTCAGTTTCTCTTACCTTTAACTTCAGTAAAATAACAAAACCATTCATATTAACCGTAAGGAAATACTCATCAGATTCCACAAGCCTTTGAGACAGGATTTTCAGATGCAAGCAATATCCAACAGATGTTTCCCCACTGCAAAGAACCAGCTTTTTTTTTTTATTATTTTGCAATTGCACCTGGTTGAAGTGATTGTACAGCATCCAGTGAGGTGGCCAGGAGCCAAGGGTGGGCAATCCARGCCAACAAGAAGCTATTCCATGGGTTCACTGACTTGTCCTTTCCATGCTGTGACAGTCACCACCACAAATTGGGAGGTTCCTCGGCCACTCTGCTTTTAAACAAGGTAATTTCATCCAAGTGCCGCATGGGGACATCTCTGATGACCTCTGTCAAGTCCTCGTGAAGCAGAGGGAAAATGACGACATTTAATGCAGGGCGTTCTGCCTGGAAACTAAATCAGACACAGGTTATTAGCCAAGGAAAAATACCAATTCTCCAGTGCAAGGGAAGGGGATGGCCTGGGTATCGATCATGCAGGATGGGGGCAAGGAAGGGCTGTTCAGAGGAAGCAGGAGGGGCAGATGGAGCTCCAGGTCTCCCACTCTTCCCTCTCTATGTCAGCAGGGAGTTCAGGCTGGGTTTGCACCCTTTGCAGTGAGTCTGCTAAGCTGGCATGAGCCCAAATTGCACCTAAAATCGGCAGGGAGGGAGGAAGTAGTTTTAAAAAATTAATAAAATAAATAAATCAAGACATGTAGGTAGTCTTAGAGGATGAGAGATCCCAAGAGCTCTGCCCAAGCTGGGCAAGGTGCTCAGCGATAACAATTTAAACCACCTGCAAACCAGAGGCAAGTTGCAGAGCCATTAGGAAAATCAGGCCAGAGCAGTGTCAGGCATYCCCTCGGGGCTGAGCCTGGGATTATCACTTCAGGCTGGGTTGTTCTGCATGCAGAGTCTACACTCTGCAATTAGAGCATAGGCAAGTTTAGAAAGCYCAGATATGCAGATAAGCATTTAAGTGTGCTCACACTCACACACTGCAGCCTTCTTTTTAATCCGAGCTGCAGAGCAAAGGAAGAGATTTGCAAAAGTTAAAGCCATTAAACAATGTAGAAAGAACCGTACAAAAAAAGCCCAAGTGCCCATCAGCAAGTACTCTACATGACAGCAACCTGTGAGGAAGAGAAATAGCATTACTCAGTGCAGTACAACAGGAGTTCAGTCTTTTAAAGCTGGGAGATAAAATTGTAGCATAACTACCCTTAAGAGTTACACTTTAAGATGAAAAGGATTTGTGACTCTTAGTCCTGGGCCACCAGGATGTTCCCTCTRYGACAAGGAACAGTTMATTATCACTCTGGAGGAGGCAGAGYCACACTGGCAGCACCAGTCCCTGGAGGCTGAACCAAGCTGTGYTGGGTCGAAGAGAAGTTCACTGCTCAACAAACTTTAACAGGTGTGTGCCTGGAAGATTCCCAGCTCATCTCTAGCTCTGAAAGGGCCAGATTTCTGACAAACAGCGAGGGAATGGCTGGAGATGCAGCTGCTGGAAACACACATGAAAATCCCAGGTAGCAATACAGCCAGCTGAAGAAAGGAACACAAGAGTGGCATTTCCTGGCAGACAGAAAGGACATTCCCATCCACATATGATTTGGAGCAGAGCTGCCAAAAACATAGCAGAGAAACTTCCATTCCCAGGCTAGCTGCTCAGCCTTGGTGGGCTGAATTAATTTGCCTGAACCTAAGTAGCTGCAGGAATAAGAATTTCCAGCAACAGAACTACCTGGGGCTATTTTATATCTCTCTGCATCACAGACCTGCCCTTCATGCCTCATGCCTTAGGGCTGGCAGAAAAGGACACGGCTCCTCAGTGGATCGGGGGGYTTGTGTCAGAGCTGTGCAGCTTCTTACTTCCACAGCACTGCCCTCCAGAAATCAACCAGCAAATAACTGCTGATCTGGGAGGCAGCTGGTAAAGTCTGAAGCGAAATCACATAAAATACAGCCAAATGTCTCTTTGATAGTCCCTCCTCTGCCTCAGCTCTTCATGTTTCTTATCCRACACCACAGTCCTGCAGAGAAAATCATGTTAATAGACCGAGTTTACTGAAGTTCAGCAAGGAAGAAACTGCCATCTCCCCAAGGGAAAGAAACCTCTGCTTCCTTCTTTGTATATAGACTCTCCCAAATTGGATCTGAGTGCTGCCTTCTCAACATGTACAAAACTGCAGTTTATAAGCAGCCTTTACATGTAGCTATAAAAACAAGAACCCGGGCAAGTTTACATGATGAACTGACACCGAGACAAGTGAAAAAMCCCGACACAGTAAGTGTCCCTCCTAAAGAGGCTGGGTTTATACCAGGGGTTTGAACTTGATCTTAAAATAAGAAAAAAAGAGAAAGCTTTGTAATTTTCTCCCCCCACCTCAACAGGAAACTGTATGTTACTGCAAACCTTGTAAATTCCATACCCCAGCAAGTTGACGCCGGAGAATTCTTTCCATGTACAATTTGCGTGATTTAAGAAAAAAAAAAATCAAATGCACATGGTTCACTATTATTCTCAGCTAAATGTGCGTGCAAAGCCTCTCCTTTAACTGCCTGTTAAAAAACACTCTGATTTTAACGAGCAGCTGTCATAATGTTAAACKGGGATTAGCAGTTCCCAAAAGCAGCCTCCCTCTGCAATCTATGCTCCTTTAGTCCTTCCCCGGAAGGCAATTCCTTTCTTCATACACCTGTCCAGGTGGGCTAGATTAAGTGAGAGGCACTTAGAGCACTAGTTCGAAAGGCCCCAGGCACGGGGAGGAGATAACAAGAAGGGGAAGAGAGTGAGTTAATGAGTTGCAGAACAGCTCCTGTAATCTTGAGGGTTCTTTCCTCATTCCACACCTGGATGGACTTCAAACTCCATCCACCTCTGCAAATGCACGGCTTGTAAAATTAAAACCCGAAGGACAGAGAAGGATGTTGACCTAGGGAGACAAAAGAGCTGCAGTTTCAGACATGAAGCCCTGCTTTTTTTGTTGGGTTTTCTTTTTTTTTTTCAAGGGAAAAAAGCCAAGGATATGCTTGCCTGCTCTCTCCTACAAAACCTCCAGACTAAACTCATCATGATTAATTAAATGAAAGCAAGTTTTCAAGGCAACTGACTAGCAGCCCCTTCAAAACAGATCCTTTAATCAGAAACAACCACTGGGATAACAAAGAAAACACCTCCCCCCCGCTTATATTTTCCAGCATAACCTCTGGTCCAGCAGAATCAACACCAAACCAACAACCACCCAGCAGGAATTTCTATAAGGAGGTTTCTGAAGTGTCCTCATGTGGATGCAGACACGGAGCAAACCTGGCCTCAGCAGCTGGTTGGAATCATCCATGGAGCTGGGAAATGAACGGTGAAGCACACCCTGCATCACAAATTCCTCCTGGCATCAGCAGAGGTACAGCATCTCTCTCCTCTTAGACCTTGAACTGGTTGTATGTGRATGAAAGGGTTAATGATGCTTTGCTATTTGTCTCCAGAATTCTCCCAGAACAGGTGTGGACTGGACACAGTAAGGTTATTTTCAAGTGAACAGCTTGGTAAATAGCCTAACACTACRCTCTCAATTACTTCCAACTACTGTGGCAGGATCCAATATGTAGGTCAGGGACAAAGTCAAAAAGAAAGAGAAAAAGTCTAAAGCAAGGCTGCACTTTGATCAGATTTCCTCGATTTTAGCAAGACAAAAGAGYCCCTCCCTGGAATGCAGTTATCTCCTGGCAAACACTGACATACCTCTCCAGAGAGGACAGTGAGTCCCCAGGAGATTCCACCTGCTGATAGATCCAAAGGATAGCCCAAAACCACGGGGAATCTCAGCAGCCAGACTGGAGGGATGGGTTATACCCCCCCTGCACCACAGACCCTGGAAGGTGACAGCTCCCCTGTGTAAGGTGCTGCTCAGATTTACCTTCTTTACTTGTAAGGAAAGGAAAGAGCAGGATTTGGGCCACAGGCATGTTCTTACCCTTGAGATTTCCAGAGAAACCCAAGGAAAGCCCTAAGCCTAATCAGACATTGCAGYACATCCCTCTTCACAGAATCTGGCAAGCAGGACCGAGGGCAYGCAAGGTGGGATAATTAAGCACTGCCAACAAAAGCAGCACACAGCAGATAAAGTGAGGAAATGCAGTGTATCAGGAGTGGATCAAGGCCAGATCTCTGACCTCCACAAACCAAGCTGAGCTTATGGAACAAGAAGCTCTAGAGAAGGAGAGGAAGGAAGGAAATGAGAAGTTTGATTTGCGGGGACAGAGTAAATGTGATTCTGGTTGGCACAGCTCTCACAAACGCAAACCAATCTTTGCTGCAGTCACACAGCTTCTCCCCTCTCTGTTTTGACTTCCCTCATAGGCTGATGAGCTGTTTCTGGAGAGGCACAAGTTTCCCAAGAGAAGAGAAGAGAAGAGAAGAGAATTCAGACCAACTCACTTTTTGCCCTGTATGCAGCTCTCTCACCTACATGCACAAAGCCCTGCCTCTGCCAGGCACAGCCTGTTTTCACTGGAAGACTTGCTCACACCTCAAAGCCTCAAGTGTGGCATCTGTCTTGAAAGCTGCAGCCARCATACCTGAGCCAGCCTGGAAACTCCCTTCCTGAAGCATGGCACGGTGGAATGGAGGAAGTGCCAGGACAAGCTGCAGCAGCTGGCAGCAGCATGACCCAACATACACACACACATTTCTCATCTTCTCAGAGAAGGCCAGGCAAACACTTTAGATTTGTTCCACTGGCCGTGCCCTGACCTCAGTACCAGGCAGCTGCAAATCTCTCCTTGCTTACAGTGACTGCCAAAGAAGCTTCTCCAGAGCATCTTCCAAAGAAGATTTGGCCAAGCCAAAGAAGCTGCAGGTGGGATTCCTCCCACTCATCCCCCAGAAGCCTTTCAGGGGGCTCCAAAGTCTGCCCACACTGAGTCTAAAGCAGATCCATTCTTTAGTGCCATTCTCTYTTCCAGCCCTGCCAGAATGCCAGCTCTGAGCAAACTTCACTTCCAAACCTCAGAAATGGGCTTAAAAATTTCCCAAGGAAAGCTGTTCCGATTCCTCTGGCTGCTCCTAACTCCACACAATGATATATTTTTGCCACAAAGTGTTTTCCTTTAGGGCTGTCTTCCATTCCCTCATGCCTACATGGACAAACCAACAATCTCCCAGAGCTTCTGCTTTTCCCACGCTGAGCCCCATCACTACAGTCTCCAAMCTGAGACCAAGGGCTGTAGATGGGACTCTGTAAATCACTCACACACATCACTGCCAACTCTCCCATTATCTTCAACGCAGCTTCTTYCTTTGCCACTGCACTGAGCCACAGGGAAGGAGCAATAACACATCAGACTCATCCCGAGCCGAGGCAAATTACATCTCTCTGCTGTGGTTTCCCTGTAAGGCATGAATGGCACTCTGCTACTTCTCCTGTGAACTGAGGTTTGTATCAAACACGCCTGCAGACTGAGGTTCCTACATTATTTTGCCAGCTGAACTCTGCATCACTCAAATGTGACCGGACAATTAGAGGGGGAGGGAATAAGAACCCAAAGAGCAATGCCAGAGCGCCCAGGACACGTCCTAGGGGAGTGCTCTGCCAGAGCAAGCTGAAAGTTATTTCCTAATCTCTTCCACAAATTAAAAAGCTACTGCAATAACTGCTCAATTAGATTTATTTTACTATGGAAATGCTTTAAAGCTGCAGTTAATGCTTCCGTTCAGCCTTTTACACCCTYATGAAGAGAAAGCACGACAGTGCTATTCCAATATTATTTCTCAGCCAAGAGAGAGAAGACAATCCTTGAAAGTTATTTCATGCACAAACCGATCTGCCYGCCGAGGAAGGTTTCAGAACTGAATTCCTTTCAAAACACATGAGCTGGCAGTTAGAATGAGCCATTTGGGTCAGCCACAGGAATGCATTTAAAGAAGGGGGTTTGTCAGTACCCCGAAAAGAAGATAAATTAATATGGCAAACTGGGAATGGTCTCTCAAGTCCTGCTGGCTTGTAAAGTATWTAAACCCACCCATAAACAAGATCCCTGGTAGAAGCAAAGGTGTCTGGGCCACACCTCATGCATTCAACCTTCGCCAAGCCCGCCAAGGAATCCTTGGGAAACGCAAGCCGACAAGGATGCAGTTTGTTATTCAGTCTGTGACAGAATGATTCAGGGGTTTCCAAGAGCAGGAAATGAAACAGACAATGAAAGCTTGAGCAGGATGCTAATGATTCACTACACCAGCTTGGTGATACATCAAGTCCTCTGCAATCCCACTTGTGCAGGACCGGAGCACTCGGCACGGGTGGGATCAGCAGCCACCGCYGGCAGCTCTGGGACCAGGAAAGCCAGAATTGTACAGACAGGGACTTCTWCAAGGTCAGAAGGAAGAGAAGGTGCTGAGGGGATGCAAAACCAGCTTGAAAATCTTGACTAAGCCCTAGGTGCTCACAGCAGCTTTTTGCAGTGTCAATAAGACTGCAGCAGTCGGGTGGGCAGCGCGGGAGCGACGATGCAGGACTCGGCTGAATTCAAAGATGATCTTGCAATCACCTACTGCCCCTACAGCCTCCTCCACCCCTTCTAACAGTAAAAGAGAGCCCCAGAAGGGATCCTCTGAGSCTGAGACCACAATGAGAATCCAGGCAAGCAGAATGAATATCCAGGGCAAGGGGGAAAGCTTAGCCCTGAGGTGAGCAAGAATTCATTARTGTTAGCTCAGTCCTGTGCTAAATGCCAGGAGAGGGACTGGCTCGCTCAGCACTTTCCAGGTACTCAGTTTCAGCTCTGTGCTCCCACCTGGAAGTCCTGTTTCTGCAGCTGAATCCCAGGAGGCTGCTTTATCCCTTCAGCGAGATCACAGCTCTCACAGCCACACAGGGCCACTGGCATCAGCAGTTTAAGAAAAAGGGAAGATCCAGCCAAGAGTTTCACATTAAAAAAGGACAATAACAAGCAYGGGGAAATTTAGGTAATGCTACAGAAGACTGAAGAGGAAGATCTAATTCAGAAAGCTATTCCTAGAAAGTGGCAGAATTCTTATTGTGAAAGTCAGCTCCAACTAAGCAGTGCTCATACCTGACACAGGCACAAGGCAGGGGAAGTTTGTGTTTCTCTGGCTGTGGATCCCCAGAACAASCAAATTGTCCTAAATGAGTAAAATTCTCTGCACTTTCCAGCATTGGTTAACCCAAGAGTAACCTGAGTCACAGAACCACAGAATTGTTTAGAGTGGAAAAGCCCACTAAGTCCAACCATTCCCTCAGCACTGCCATGGTCACCACTGARCCATGCCCCCAAATGCTACATCCTTATGGCTTTTAAATTTTTCCAGGGATGGGGATTCTACCACTGCCCTGGACAGCCTTTGCCAGTGCTTGACAACCCTTCTGGTAAAGAAATTGTTCCTAATATCCAAACCAATCCTTCCCTGGCACTACTTGAGGTCATTCTTCTTATCCTGTCCCTTGTTCCCTGGGAGCAGAGCCCGACCCCCACCTGACTGCACCATCCTTTCAGGGAGAAGGGTCTCCATTTCTATAAATCACAGCTCGCCTCTACACCTTGACACTTTCCCCTTTCTTTATGAAGAATCCCCAATGACACTGCCTTCTCAGAGGTTTTTTGTTTTGCTTTAGGATTTATTTTTTGTTTGTTTGTTTTTATGTTATTGTAGCTTTCTTGATCTTTTTCCAAGGTGTTTTTCCAAGGACTTTTCACTGGGTTGTATTGTCTGGTGTTGTAGAGTCCTTGAAATCACTACAATGATAGGAGTTATCTAAACACTTCAGCTAAAAACGACAAAATTCTAAAGGCACACAGTGGAAAATAAAAATCTGTCCTTGAAGCCAAGGGGATATTTGCTGAAGCATTTCCCATCACTTCTTCCAGCTTGTTTTCTCATGGCAAGCTTCACCAGGAAAGCAACTTCTCCTGCACATTTGTGAAGTGCCCACTAACTACACCATGTAGCTATGCAAGCCTGAAGTCATCCAAATTCCTTGCCCGCAGGATTTTTGGGGCACAAACACACAGGCGTATAAATAGCATTATTTAGCACGCAGCTCMTCGGTAAGCGGTAGGAACCTTCCATGGGTCACAGCTCCATCTATTGACTCTTCCACAAAATAACACTGTGGAAAAGCTTGGGAAAGCTCCTGCAAGGCTCACAAWCCCCTTGGATCTGGGTCTGTGCAAGAATTTAGAAACAATCCGAGCACAGCAGCTCAGCCCAAAAGGGCGAAACCAATTTACCTTTTCTGCAAAGAAGCCTCTTGGCACAGCAGCAGGTCTGGGGTCACGCCTGAACCTCCAACCACAGGGCCTCAAATTGTGGTATTTCAGTGTTTGTGGAATTAACGCTGCAGCGGTTTGAACAGAAGAGTTATTTAAACAGGGACAACACGTGCTTGGAGCTGAGCACTCCAGCAGCGTTTGGGTCCACGCATAAAATGGAAAACATTGTGCTCACTGGATCTGCTGCTATGTGAAGTGTGGCAGCAGCTGAGCACCATGTGATAGGGAAAAAATATGTCAATTTACACAGAAACGGAGACTACATCGYTGTCACATGTGAAATCTGAGGAAGATCAGGGAAGTGGATATGGATCACTCAAGCCACATCTCCCGCTCTAACCACTACGCCTTTCTTATGTGCAGAGTATCTCCCTGAACCATAAAGGAGCTCACCCCTCCCRTTCACGCTGAAGGAAAAAGAATAAAGAAAAACACTGCAATGATTTATCTGCCCAGAGGGAAACAATCTTTACAGTCTTCTCTACAGCTCAGAGGAGACCTTGCCCTTGCAAGTCTCCTGTTTGCTGATGAGGCTCCAGATGAGCCCTGTTCTGCTTATTGTGTTTCATTGCAAAAGAGCCAGAACTGAACCAGAGGCTTTTAATGACTCAAATACAYGAATCAGTTTGCCCCAAATAGCAGCAAACTTCAACCAGAAACTGCTCACCAGAAAKCTGGACACCACAGGGCCTGGTTCAGAACTGTCACAAGACTAAGAGATGTGAGAACAACTCTCTTTTCAGGCCAGTGGAACAGAAATACATAACACTAACCTCCTTTTACAGTAAAAAGGGAGAGTTTGAGAAGCAGTTCAGGCTTTAAGCCATCGGTGTCATGCAGCAGATTTAATCCCAAAGATCCCATCACCACACCCTGTATATTCACCATCTTCCAGTACAATTCCTGTACAGCTGAACTCAGGGTGCTCTCCCCAAATAGGTTCTGGCCTCTTCTGTTACCTAAACCCTCCTGTGCACCCGCCCCTGAAAAAGGACTGCCCTGCACTACATTGCATTTTCAAGYACTACCTTCTGCAGCAGACTCCTGGTACGTGGCCAGCCCTGGGTCCTTCCCATTCCCACTCACATTTCTTCTCTTTTTAGAAGCATTGGGAGAACAGGAGTCACTTTGGCCCCATCTCCTTGTTCAAAATMACCTCTCAGCCCAAGTAACACCATCTCCACAGCCCTAAAGCAGGAACTCTGACCCTCAGTGGGAMCTGAGGAAGATGGATCRATYRCCCCAGCTCAAAAAAGGCTCATGGRGGTCCCACCTACCCACTCACTCYCCATGTTTCACACAGAGCATCYAYACACATTCCAAATAAATGGAAAAAAWAAAAGSRAAAATCACCTTATTTCATTCTGGCACAAGGATAAATAATTTCCAGCTTKCTGCACARTGTAAAACCTGGGTTAAAAGAACATCAGCAGCACATTTTTAGAGGAAGCCATGCTGTGTGAATTGGAGCCTTACCCACAGGTTTAAGCTCACACACAAATTTTACCGCCCATCTCTCTGCCTTGAAGTAGCAGATAAAATGCAGTCAGAAAGTCAATTTCTGACCCCATCCCAAGGCACATTTGTGCAATGAAGAGAATGGGATCACTAGAGAAGTCACGTGGTTAAAGACTCGCTGATGGCTCGTGGAAGACTCCAGGCTTTGCTTACACATCATTTTCTGTATTTTGTTTCTTCCATTTTATTACTAGAGACAGTTGCATGAGAACGAGATCTTTGTTGCTTAGGAGAGCATCTGCTCCCACTGCTTATCCTCCTCCTGAAGTCATAATCTTAMGTGACATCAAAATCGTTTCCAGAGCCACCAATTACAATGTCACAGAGGATTATGACTTCAGGTGTAGAATTTGCAGTGGGAGCAGATGCTCTCTTCTGCAAAAAAAACCCCAAAACCCAACCTTCAAAAAACCCTGTTTTCATRCAAGCGTCTCTATTAATAAAATACAAAAGAAGAAAATAAGTTTGACAGCCAGAACTGTCGCYAAATATAAAAATAGTTTTTAACATTTCCACGAGGCATCAGCTACACTTTGGAAAGTTCCCAGGGTTTAGATTATAAAGAGRTTCAGAATGTAGTGAGGATCAGTCCGTGACAGAGAAAAAGAGGGAGAAAAGACTGCAGAATGGTGTATTTCTGCTCAGTGTGTAACATTTCAGGCAGTGCTGCAACAGCACCTCAGAAGGGAGGGAAAATAAAAAATGGGAACTGTGGATTTTTGGTTCTTTCTAAGGATCCCTAATGCACAACTATAATCAACCCAGCAATGTTGTCACAGATATGAAGCCCTGTGTAAAACAAACTCAAAGAATCCTTGTCGCATCACAAGGAATTTACTCAGATGTTTCCACCAATCCCTATTCCAGAAGGACACAGAGGCTTTCAGAGGCAGCAACAATCTCAGGGGCAGTTTGGTAGGGAGCTAATATAGTCACAGCCTCCTCTGGATCTGATCCACGGAAACAAGCCAAGTGTAATAAGTCAGTTTGAAGCTGGAGGAAGGCTGGGGGGGAGGAGCACCCTTTAGGATGCACTAATAACGCCGTGTGATTTGAAATTTTTATTAGAGCTTAACAGAGCACAGCAACAGTAGGTGACAAAGAAAACAGACTGAAGGCGGGGAAATAGCCTTATAGAAAAAAAAGATAATAACGGAAAGTCTGCTGCATGGGAAATATTTTGTAAGATGACTGCCATTATTAGAAGATTTCCAAATGCCAAGCGTAATTAAAAGCTCTCTTTTCAAATGCAGTTCACGGCTCACACACAAACGTTTCCCACCACGTGAGCCTCAGAACACTGCGAGGGGCCAAGCAAAATGCATTTAAGAACTGCCAAACGTGCAAAGGCAGTTTGTACCAATTCTCCCCCCTCACAAACCCTCCGAAGAAAAAAACCCTTCACAACAACCCTTTAAAGGCTTTGAATTGCGCTGCCAGGGGATTATCAGTAAGTGACATTTACAAGTGATTAGAGGACAGAGAATTATCTTAGTCACTTGTGGGAAAAGAGGAAAGCTTCAAGGTCAAATCTCTCAGAACTTAAAATGTCGGCAGATGTTTTGTTTACACAAAAAGTGTCATTTGATTTATGATGGAGATTTGCATCCAGAACGTGAACTCGGCCAACGGAACTGCAGAGAACATGGGTGGGAATGGAATCAAAAATTCATACAATRCCTTCAAATATCTCACTGATTCACTCTTATTAAAGTAAGAGGCTGGTTTATGTGCCAAACAGTTACACATTACCTATTAGCTCTTTGGAACAAGCGCTCCAAGCCATATAAACCTTGGCAAGCAAGGGAATGGAGATAAATCTTCAACAGCTCCAGAAATCCCACATCCACCCCTTTCCGCACTCACCTCCGGACAATGGACTGCTGGAGATTTTTGCAAACGGTAAGAGATTCTCCCACAAACATGTGGCACATGATGACCTCAAGGCAGTTGGCCATGAATGACATCACTGCGTCAGACTGCAGAGTCCCGCTCCGGGAGACGATGCAAAGCCGCTGGAGAGAGGAGCAGTGACTCAGTGCCTGGAAGAACTGGGCGCCTGCACAGAAGTACGGCTGTTCCAGCCTGCAGGAATAAACAAAAACAAGTCAATGGGCAATTCATGCCTGGGACGCTCTCAGAAAAGAGAGAAAGACACTGCACATTCATGGGGGGCTGGCAAATGGATCAAGCGGTGCCTCCAACCCTGAAGGACAAGGGCACAAAGAGGCAGCAAGGCCCTAAAGTGCAGAATTCTGGCGCCCACAGGGAGTAACCCTGRAGTAACCCTGGTTCTGCAAGTTTTCTGCCAAGTATGGTGGGTAAGACAAGCCTTGGGTGTGAGCAGCACATCCACTCTGCTCTTACAAGCACAGCCCAGATTCTGCTACCTGACATCCACCAAGCAGATGATGTGGATTTAGGAGCCTTCTGCTCCAGAGCACAAACACTGACYTGGTGATATCTTCATTTTACTGCCTGGGGAGAAGCAGGTGTGAAAAACACASAGTGCACACAGGGTGATGCAGAACTGGGGCCAACACAGTGGCCACAACCAGCCCTGGCAAAGGATCAGAGCTACTGCTCTCCCACAGGAAGAACAACCATCATCAACTCARCCTTTACCTTAAACACCTGGCTCAGGGAAGAGAGACAGGATCCTCTATCACGGTGAACCAGCAGGACAACAAAATGTCACAATGAAGCCATACCTGGCCATCAAGGGGCCTGTGTTTTAACCAGCAGCATTAGTGGGTGACACCCTTAGAGAAACCAGCCTGCAGGAAGCTGAACCTGCTCAGGGCCCGTGCCACCAGGAGAGTTCATCTGCTTAGTACAGATTTACTACTGGGCTTCAGAGCACTTGGGAATCTCAGTCATTGGGTCAGGAAAGCCAAGAGCTCCAAGAAGGTTAATCCATTAGGTGATAACAAGCTGTCGRGCCCAACCTGATCTGGATAATCTCTGCATAGGCTTTGTGGTATGCAGGGGTATCTCAGCAACTTAATCCTGTTAATTGATAAATTCTGTTTCAGTCTCAGCCAGCAACTGCTGTCGGGTGGCATTGCCTCAAGAGATCCTAAGAGCGCGTCAGCACTTCGGGTAATACATTAAAATTAATATTAAGGGAATGGGMAGCCTCTTCAATTTTTCAACAGCGTTATTGGGTCACAGTAAATTTAGGACAAAAAGCACAGAATCTCCAGGATCTAGGTTTCCAGGTGAACGAATCCCTGGGACACACCAGCCACACCTGCAATGCCGCCCCTCAYTCGCTAGATGGCAATGTTGCTTAGGAATAGCCCCTTAAACTTGTTCCWCAGCCTGGAAAACTGGGAAGGGAAAAAGGGGTGGAAACAGCAGGGAATTAGTCAAATCAAAAGGAAACGACACAATCAAGAGGAAGTGTTAATTTCTAAAACCWTCTTAAATCAATATAAAATCTCAGATTTTACTCAGGAAACAAGAATGACAGCTTCCATCCAAATGTRTTACAAGAAGACACCCTTGTTCCAGCCTTTATTCCAGGCTCTGCACTGCCTCCCATCTGTGTTGCTCTTGGCCTCCATTTCAAAGCCTCAGGAAACTACAGGGCCTAGGATGAGCAAAGCAACACTGCACACCCAAACCTCCTCACCCAGCCCTCAGTTCCTCCACGGCTATTTTCCCTCCTCAAGGTTAAAGACACATTCACGTAACCCAAGACGTTGAGGAACCAAACTCCCAACAGCTGCCATCCCTTGGATGAGAGACCAGCACACTTCTCGCCCATTTTAAGTGGGAAGTGGTGGAAAATGAARACCTTCCTGAGGCRTTTTAGCACTCCTGGCTCCCCTCACTATTGCCAGTGGATCAGGAACRGGCACACAAACACCAGTCTCAGGTGATGAGCATTAATTTCAGCCACAGTAACAGAACTGKGGCCTTGCTGATAGAACTGCACAGTGTTTCGGACCTGTTTCTGAACAAAGGGGAACAATGGGACTGACAGGTTCTGCAGTTTCACCGAAAGAAGCTGATTTAGGAAAAAAGAAAAAAAAGAAGAAAAAGACCATCTCTCTAGAGTGATAACATTTGTGTTCATATAGACTGGTGCCAGGAAACCACCACAGGTCATGCCCTTTGTTTTCACAAGCACATTTTGGCTATCATGAAGCTCCTTTGTGCACTCTTTACGACAGGTCTTAGGTAGGATCCTGTAAATCCTGCCAGGAGAGGAACACCAGCAGGACAAACTCTAACTCTGGAATGTTTTCATTATATTATCAAGAAAAGAAAAAATAATAAAGAGGCGAGATTTTCATGCAAACCAAAGGCAGATAAATATCTCATTGAGAAACCCAAAGAAAATTCTGCATTATCTAGACAGTGTAGGAGTCTTTTCCTTCCTGGAAATTTAAGAGATGTACATGTACACAAAGCAAAAAGGTCAGCAAAGGCATGTAGTATTTAACCAGACCTGACAGGCTGCTAGCTCCAAAATATGCAGCATGCACTTTTTTCTTATCTAAAAGGAAGGCAGCACAGCACTTTTTGCTCCTAAAACACTGCTTAAAGGGTATATCCTGAGCCCTCAAGGAAAACATGCAATGCCTTCCTGTTCTCCACGAGTCAGGAAGGAAAATACCCTGTTTKCAAGCCATTCTGGACCAAAACACTTCTAACAGTAGCCACAACAAACMACACATCACATTTCTGGAGATCCACAAACAAAATGGGAGATGTTCAAGGGCAGCCCCTCACCTGAGATCTCTCAAACACTTGCAGTGTTTCAGCATGTCCATGAGAGCAGACATATAGACCACCTTGCCCATCATGCCCAGGTTGGCCAAGGAAAGAGTCCGCAGGTGCTGGCACTGCAGCCCGATGTTGACGAGCCCAGAGCCAGTGAGAATATTTGGCAGCTGTGCTAAGGTGAGGCTCTGCAGGTAAGTCAATTGGCTAATGGCAGCCACCTCTGAATCCCCCACGCTCTGTGCCCGGACACAGGGAGGCAACGAGTTCCGAATAGCTGGCTCATTGCGGGGCATGGCAGAGGAGAAACTGGACCCAATTATTTCCAAGGTTTCCAAAAATCGGAGGCTTCCCATCAGAGCCCAAAACACTGAAGACTCCATCTTCTGATTTGCCTCGTCCCCTAAGTTCCTCGGATATGTCTGTATCCCGATCCGAACTTTCCTTCCAAATGTTTGGGGCACCAAATTAGGTGTTGTGGGAGGCTTCTCCACACTTGCAGCAACATCTGTGATGGAGCAAACTGGTAGTGCTAATGAGAGCAGATGCTTTAGCCTGGACAGGAGCTGGCACAGGTGGTTCCCTATGCTTTCAGAGCTGTGGTGGTGAGCTGCAGACAGGTTCAGGTGTCTCAGGTTGCAACAAGACACTACCAGGCTTTCCAAAATGCTGCTGTCAATGTCATCTTCTGCTTTCCGAAACAAAGACTCCGGGGCCAGGCAGTGAACACAGCCACTGAGATTCAAACTGGTCAGGCTTTTAAGATCCTTCCCACCATTAATGACCCTCTGGATCAGGTGCCCACCAGATAAGGTGCATCGGCTAAAGCTGAAGTAGAAAGGGTTGTTGAACTTCAAGTGTTGCAGGAGCCCAGAGCCGTTAATCCAGGCTTTGGGCAGCTGTAAAGCATCCAGACGAACATTTCGAGCCATGGAGTCCAGGAGGTTTTTGGTGGCTCCTGTCTCAGCAAAGCTGCCAGGGGCAGAGATGAGGAAGGCGTGGAGGTTCTCAGGTGTCCGATCACTCAGCACTGCCAAGTACAGCCTCACCACCTCCTGATTGACRTAGCCAGGAGCCAGCCTGGCGTAGAAGATGCGAAGGTTCTGGTAATGGGGCACGTTGCTCTCGCCCACCATCAGCTGCCCAGAGAGCATAAACCCCTCCCGTGAGCGATCGAGGATCTCAAAGTAAAGCAGCAATTTCTCAAGGCTGGTGCAGCAGGGGACGACACCATACGAGGGCGTGTAAAGGGTTTGCTTCAGCTCCAAGACACGGCTGAGGGTGGCTTTGCACTCACTGCTCAGCTGGCTGGCATCAAAGCCCGGGTTCACATCGATGGCCAGGGAGCGCAGGTGCTGGAGCGTGGAGAGCATCTTGGAGAGCCGCAGAGAGGTGACGTGGCACCCGGACAGGTTCAGCTTGACCAGGTTCTTGCAGCGTGTTACGTGGTCGATGGTGGAGCTGGGCAGCCAGTAGCAGCCGGCCATGTTCAGCTGGTAGATCTCCTTTCCAATGTCCCTCATCAGCTGCTTCACTTTGTCTTTGTTTACCTGCACCCAAATAAAAACACACTCGGTGAGATACACGGCAATGGTGGGCACTCAGTTTCCCAGCTGGAGATGGAGATAAGAGTGGCTGGCACCTGGATCATGTGGCTCATCCAAAGGTTTGGGGATGGCTGCACAGCCTAAGAATTATCACACTGCTGGCAGCTCAGTYTGCCATGCTTTGGACTCTTAAGATTACACTTCCTCTTGCTTCTGCAGTCCTGCATTACAGACTAGGGGTCAAAGCTGTTCAGCAGATGAGAGTGGAAGGGAAAACCACCTTCATTTTCTACCAGCAAAGCTATTTCAGCAAAGCTCGCTGTGTGCAGAAACTCAAACTGAAAGAGGAATGTTTCCATTCTTCATTCAGTTTCCTCTTTCAGAAATGAGTAAGAAGGGCTTCCCCTTGCCTGCACTGGCTGATACAGTTCCCATTAAATGTATCACTCTTCCGCCCCACGCTTTATTTYTGTTATAACATGCACACAACTTCTGGCTTTGCTAACTGCATGCCTGACAGCAACACACACAAGATTTTTTTGCACAACAACATGGAAAACATATTTTCAGAAAATGRTAACTGTACACAACCACAGCTACAAATGGAAGGTCATGTTTACTTTCATTTTAGCTTCCAGAAACATGGAGAAGGTAASTTTYCACTGACAGTATTTTATACAACTAAGGAATGACAGAGCTGTTTWACTAAAGCATTCTGGAAAATAAGAACTTTTAGAAAACAGTATATTTGATTTCAGAGTTCAGGAGCAGTCTATTAATGCACACACATTGGAAAGTTCTACTTTTTGGCATAGTTTTTCAGAAGTCAGATTTGCCTTCACAGCTAACAGAAGAAGCAAGCTACTCTCCCACCTTATAGTCCTTCTGAAGCAGAACTGTRTGTGTTAGACTCTTGTCAAGGCAAAGCGTTGCGAGTTTCCTGCAGGTTCTCCTGACATTCARGACCAGGTCTGTGCAAGGGACGTAGCTGAGGATGTGCAGAAGGATCTCATCTGAGAACTCCATCAAGTTGACTCCATTGCTTTCCTCCTCACTCTCCTCACTTACGACCTCCTGGAGGAGAAAAAAAAAAAAGGAAAAGAAAAGGAGAAAAGCTTCTACTAGCTCAAAAACTTCAGGAAGGCTTATAAGAAAGCAGATACCCCAACTCACAAAAGGATTTTTAAAGTGAGACAAAACACAAACACCTGGATCTTTAAATATTCCATCTGTATAAAAAAACCCCTTTCTCTCAAAACAGAATATGGACGTAGCACAACACTTCACATGAAGCCATGGTGCTTTCACTTGGTCTTTCACTGTTGGCTAACATTTCCATTCATTCTACTTACCTCGCAGCTGGAAAAGTGACYGTCCATGATCCTTTCCTAAATATAYCACAGCAGTCTCTTTCTACATCTTTCCTCCAAGCGCCACCCGTTTCAATAACCTTAAGAGTTACATAACCATGCATATATACATAYATATACGGCTATATATATCTGTTTACACATACGGACAACACACCAAGACTGCAGTCCAACATCACCCACAGCTCCTGTGCAGCACACTCGCACCTTAACGACGAAACCACAGCCCAAACTGGCACTAACGCCAGGGCAGCTCCTGACGGGAAGGGGGCTGTGAGGGGGAGTGGGCTCTGAGCCCCCCGGAGACACCCGGTAAGGGCGATTTCGGCACCCCGGCCCCGCCGATGAACGCCTTCCCTACCCCCGAGCCCGGSTCCCGCCCTGAGGGCTCCCCCAGCCCCGCAGCAGCCCCGGTTACCGGCGCCCCGAGGGGCCGGTGCGTGAGGGGAAGCCTGAGGCGAGCCGAGCCCCACAAGCCCCGACTCACCTCTCCGCAGCGGAACATGGCGGCAGCCGCGCGGTCCCGCCGCAGCCGCCACCGCCTCGCCGGGCCCCGCTCAGCAGCGGCCGCGTCCCGGGCTCGCTCCCGCCGGCCCGGCCGCCTCACGGCTCTTCCGGCGCGGCCATGACCCGGTTCCGCGGCAGCGCCCGCCCCGCGCCGCCATCTTGAGCGCGGCGCGGCCGCTGTGCGGCGCCATCTTGAGGGCGGCGGCGCCATGGTGGGAGTGGCCGGTCCGTGGAGACCGAGAACAGCGGGATCGGTCCCGTTGGAAAGGAGCTCTGAGGTAATTGAGACTAATCTTTGACCGAGCACCACCGTGTCAGCCGGAGCAGAGCACTGAGGGACATGGCCAGGCTTTTCTTAAACATCTCCAGGTGCGGTGACTCCACCACACTCCCGGGCAGCCCCTTCCAGTGCCTGACAGCCCTGTCTGCGAAGAAATTCTTCCTGATGTCCAGTCTGACCCTCCCCTGGTGCAGCTTAAGACCATTTCCTCTCATCCTGCCCACTGTTACCTGGGAGCAGAGCCCAAGCCCAATCTCGCTATAACCTCCTCTCAGGGAGTTGTGGGGAGCAAGAAGGTTCCTTCCCCCTGATCCTCCTCCAGGCTGAGCCCCCTCCCAGCTCCCTCAGCTGCTCCTGCTGCTCCAGACCCTTCCTCAGCCCTATTCCCTTCTCTGGACATGCTCCAGCCCCTCAATGTCCTTCTTGGATTGAGGGGCCTGGAACTGGACACAGCACTCAACGTGTGGCCTTACCAGTTGTGAGTACAAGGGCAGAATCACTGCCCTGGTCCTGCTGGGTCACACTATAGAATCCCAGAATGGTTTGGGTTGGAATTTAAAATATCATCCCATTCCATCTCGCTTCCATGGGCAGGGGCACCTTCCCAGTTTTCTCCAAACCAAATCCAACCTTAGACACTTCCAGGAATGGGGCAGCCTGTGCCACGGCCTCCCCAGCCTCACGGGGAGCAATTTCTTCCCAAAATCACCATCCTGCCCTTCACTGACATGCAGAGGACCACGCAGAATCACCCAGGACAGCAGTGACACAGCCATGTCCAAGGGGAGCAGCTGGCTCAGCACAGTGCAGCTCCACACAGCTCCTATCCCAAATCTCAAGTACAGACAGGACTGGAGCGCTGGAATTTCCAGTTACGTGTATGCTTCAGGAATTCTGYTCATAGAAAATGTGTTTTAAAGATGACCCATAAAGGAAGACGAGTAAGTTGCTATTTTCTYCCTACTTGATTGTTGCCATTTAAGGCCGTGAATTACATTAAGGGTAAATTGGGGGTTTCGCTTAGAAATAGCAAGTGCCTCAAGTCTTGATTATGTATTTTGCTTTTAGGCCTGTGAGAGGGTTCTGGAGTCAAAGGAAAATAATTTTTAGCTCTYAGATGAGGGACAGCCTCTATAGAGGATCTGTACCCACTTTGTTTCTCATGTGTTTCACTTAAATAAAAGGTAATCACAAATTAAATCCGGAGGCTTTTCAGTCAAGACTGACTCGTTTGACATCTGGGAAAAACACCAACTTACCATATTTGCAGTCACCAGGAAAAGCAGAGACCAGGGTGGAGGAGACCCACATTTCCAATGCAAATGGTAAATAAAAMCATCAGTGAGTCCCAAAGGCAGAGGGAAGGCCCTGCCCAGAGAGCCRGGGTGGCTGGAGCAGCCAGTGTTTGGAGTAGCCATGGGTTCCCTCCAGCCTTGGGGAGTGAGGGACCAGAGAGCAGCTGACAGCCCCAAATAAGTACTGGGAACAGAGACTGAGGAGAAAGCAGGCTCTGTAAGAGGAGCTCCATTTGGGCTGSTGATCCACCACATCAACAAGCACTGTGTTGGTGCAGATCAGACGTGGAGATTGAACACGAGGCAGAAGCAGGCAGAAAAAAAGGAAGGAATTGAACATCTACATCAAACTCTTGCATTTCTCTTCATGGTCGTGGGASGTGGCCAGACAGTGATAGGGGAGCCCTCCCTGCTGTGCTTCTCTTCAGGAATGTTCTTCTCCTTGTGGGTAGACTTTGATCATCTTACAACCAACACAAGTTTTCTTAGCCCAAACAAGGCAGGCACATATCATGCTGTCCCAGTCCAGACAGGCAAACAAATGAACACCAGTATCAAGAYATTCTGCTCTGTATAAAACAAAGTATCTTAACGTTCAAGGCSAGACCGTCCTGGGGATTTTATATTTTTCCCTCTGAAAAGTCTTGCTTCAGTTCTCTCCTCTGATTCTTTTCAAGACTGATACAACCTGAACACCTTTTTTTCAGCTTGACTAAAGCCCAGYTGGACTGCAGCAGCCAGAGTACTTGGTATGCTTGGGTGGATTGCTAGCTCCACTGCTGGAAGTGATTCTCAATCCCTGATATGGTTTAATACTGTAAGGCCTGCTAAAGTGGATTAYAGATGGGTATAATGCAAGTCAGGGCAGGCTCCAGGTCAGCAATCCTGCAMAGAACAACTTCAGAGACTAGGACTGCTTCTGCCCAAGCACAGCCAATACCACAGACACATCCCTGAACGGTGCCTTGCAATGGCCATTTTCTGAAGCTGATGCTTTGCACCCTCCAAGGACACTTCTGCAAGGAGGCCYATTTAATTTGAATGCTCTGAAATTYCCTGGGATTTTTGCACACAGCCAGCTGGCACCTCTCCTGGARGAGCACATGCTCACTAACGAGAGAACAGGACCCTCCCCATCCAGGAACCGTTTCTGGTCAACTGTCCCTGACACAGCTGAGAGACAATGAGGCCCTTCAGGGCTAAATCCCGAGAGCTGCAACCGTCTCCTTTGCCAAGGACATCACTAATTCCTGGCGGTGGCTTGATTCCATAAGCAGCTCAGTGAGGTGACTTTCCAGGTCATCAGCTAATTGCAGGTGAAGTGCCAGTGACTGTCTCCAGCAGGAGCGAAAGTTGGGAACTCTGAGGGAAGAAAGGATGTAAAACAGGTTTGCTCAGCTCCCTTGAGCTGAGCCCTCTCTCCCGGGGCAGTTACAGGGAGTAGGAAAGGGCTGGGTGGCTTGGAAGGATCTGGAGCCAAGTCCCACTGTCTCTGCAGCCTGAGGAATCCCAGAATGACACCATGGCTGAGCCAGACAGGGGGACTTGCTCAGCCTGGCCTGGGTGGACACACTAAACCTTCTGGTCTCTCCACAACCCCTGGCTATTTGTGTGCTGGAGAGGAGAAGGAGATAGCCAAAGCACTGATTATTCCCTACACAACTTCTCCTTTGAGTCTGACATGCCTAAAGCCAGGATATGGCTCCTCTGCTGCCCTCCCTGACRGGCTTCTGGGCATTTCCCCACCTCTGTGAAACTGTGAGGGTGAATTGAGCCCTCCGAAACTCCATGGCAGAGAAACTGCGGCTAAAAAATTCCCCCTCTTCCAGCACTTGACGTTCCTGGGAGGAAACCACTCCAGGCTCCCCGCTTACCGGAGTTGGGAGCAGTGAGTAATRCTCACAGTTGTCCCTGCCCGGCACCACATTCTTTTCTCCAGCATGTAATGGCCCAGAGGAGGSATAAATGGAGCCTTGCTGGAGCAGCCTGCGGAGTGGCTGTGCACACCATGGCCCCACACTGGAGAGGCATTGGGAATGGCTGTGGAAGGCTCAGCCTCATTTTATTGAGGGGCTGGTTACCCAAAACAGCAAGTGAACTGGGAAGAAAGGAGAAAAAGCCCTGCAAATTAATTAACAGCATACTTCGGTTGGCTCTGGAGCATGAAAATCATCCTGGCTGCACTGCGTCCACTGGTTCTGCACCAGCCTCTCCCTGTGTTCACACCTCTGCCCACCTGAGCTGCTCTCAGYCCCTGGCATTTTGCTGCTCACTAGTTTCTCACCACCACCAGTTTCTTTTGTTCTTTGTGTCTCAGCACATTTTCCCACAGCAATCAGTGACCATTTCAGAAAAGGCTGAAGAAAGGCACCCCATTTCCCTATTGCTGTCATCTCTTCTTGGCTTCTGGGCTTTTTCCTACCCGGCTCCCACCAGCTCCCTCCCCAAGAGCTGCCATTGCCTCCTCCTCACCCCATTTCCCCAAGACCTCAGGTTATAAGCCCAGTTTGGACCTTGCTCCAACCTGTTTCACCTCCTCTGTTGCAAACTGGTGCTTCCAGTACTCATCAGCTCAGCCCAATGTCTGCACCTCCAGCCCTGCCAGGCTCCCACTGCACCCAGGAGGGAGCCTGGGGAGATGAAGGGTAGAAACCGGCMGGTCCACCCTAAGTGCAGTGCGATGCCAGAGTAGGAGCAGGCCAAGCACAGGATTAAAGAGGAACTGGAACCTGTTCCCTGCCTTTCATCTGCTGCGAGCATGACACAATCACAGGCATTAGCTCTTCAAAGGCAGGCAAGGCTGGCAGAGCCTTGGAAAACTACACTCCTGAAAATGCTTGCAGGTCGGGTCTCCCAGAGCTGGCAGTGCAGTGTCACCTGGCTTGGCTCTTTGTGGGTCCTGACCCAGTAGCCTCAAACCTGTGTGTCTCCCTTTGCACAGCTCTGGGGGCTTCTGGACAGTGCCATGCCCAACAGGGTCTCAGCTCCCAGCTTGCCTTTATGAGGGTCACCCCTGATCTTTTCCACGAAACCAGAAAAGTTAATCAGAGGGGGTGAATCTTCACAGGTCTGGAAGCTCAAGATGTGTAGATTGAAGATGTCCGAAACCTTTCTGGCAAAGGCTGGGCTGATTCCGTAAGCAGCTCAGCCAGGTACCAGCATTGGATGTGTGTCATTCACCCTGCCAAAAGTTCCTCCCTCCTCCCAGCACCTTTTTCCCAGCCCCACCCATGCAGCACTCCTGTGGCCCTTCTCTCAATTTTTTCCACTTCACAGTACTTTCTCTTGCTTTCACCTGAAAGCTGCTCCACCCAGCCAGAACCCAGGCCTCCCTCCCAAGGCAAAGCAGGACAGGCAAGCTCCAACATCTGGAGCAGGGGGAAGAGGGGACACTACCCCACATAGGACTGCAGACTAGTCAAGTGAACCTTGGCTTGGTTATGGCATTACCACACCCCACATGCTTCCATGTAGTCCAGCGTAAGACAGAACAGAGGGACACACACGGAGAGCAGCATTTGGGAAGGTACAGCTCAATCGCCTTTMAGCCCAGTAGCTGGAGAACTTCAGCCCAAGGCAACCTTGGAGAGCCACAGGTTTGGCAGGCTGTTCTACTCCTCTCATATCACCCAGAGCCATCTGCTTTGTGCCCTGCAGCACCAGCATCCCCTCCAGCCCGATAGCAGAGCTGTGGAACCTGGCAGAGAGAGATCAGAGCAGGGAGCAACTGTCAAGAAATGGCACGAGAAGAAAATGAACAACCAACACCAGTCAAGCCTCTATGGTGTGCACTTTTATTTCAACTGGTCTTAAGTCAGTGTACAGGTAGCCCCTCCCTCCCCCACATACTGGCACCACTTCTCCTAGACCCTGCGGGGGACTGTAAAGCCTTCATTCACATCTATCACTGGGGAACACAGGCTGCTTGCTTGACAAATCGAAGAGAAAAAGGATCAAGTGTGTTTTGTTTTTAAGGCGGAAAGATACAAAAAGACACTTGTCGGGTTACATAATTTACAGACAAGCAATTATAACCTAACACCAGCTGTAACTGGTGGACTCCCTCCGAGCTGGGCTTTGCCTTCACAGAGGCGAGTAACTTCCTGTAACAATGCATTATAATATTTGGAATGACTATTAAAAAAACAAACAAATGTACAATCAAAGTCCTCAGATGCATTGTAGAACTTTGGGGGCGTTCGCTCCGACAGGTTTCATTTTAAGACTGCTGCTGACACCTTCACCGTTCCAGTTTTTTAATCCTGAGTCAAGCGCCAAAAAAAAAACAAATAAAGCCATGCCAATCTCGTCTTGTTTTATGCGCATTTATGGGTTTCGTTTCATCACAACGAAAGGGTGTGGGTGTTGGTAACAGTCCGGTTTAGAAGCATTTGCGGTGGACAATGGAGGGTCCGGATTCATCGTACTCCTGCTTGCTGATCCACATCTGCTGGAAGGTGGACAGGGAGGCCAGGATGGAGCCTCCGATCCAGACAGAGTATTTGCGCTCAGGTGGGGCAATGATCTGCAGGGAAGAGGAGGAACCAGTCAAGACACAGCAGCACACTACGCTCACAGCCCACACACAGCCCTGCAAGATGGAACTGCCTAATTCCCTTATCTAACCTTGGCCAAGATACCATGAAGTCTAAACAGGATCAAGACACAACCTCACACCCACCTCCCTCCTCTGCAGCCACTCTTTAATCCCATTATTCATACAGTTGAGTGAATGCCATCCTGTCCAGACCAAGGCCATTAAGGCTGCACCAGACACAGTTTCTATCTTTTCTAGCAGGACTCCAGCTTACCACCCTCCACCCATGCTGCGTTTCAGCACTGAGATGTTCCTCCAACTCGATCCTACCTTGATTTTCATTGTGCTGGGTGCCAGGGCTGTGATCTCCTTCTGCATCCTGTCAGCAATGCCAGGGTACATTGTGGTACCACCAGACAGCACTGTGTTGGCATACAGGTCCTTACGGATATCCACATCACACTTCATGATGGAGTTGAAGGTAGTTTCATGGATACCGCAGGATTCCATACCTGTGAAGAAGAGAAGTCTTAAGTCAGCAAGGGCTCAGAYACAGTCAAGGAAGCCTAAGAAAATACTACAGGCAACCAAGAGACCAGCAGCCCTTTCAGCAGGAAGGCACTACRGGCTGAGACAGACTCAACCTCGGGCCCTACTGACCCAAGTCCTTTGAACAGCTTGAGGCTGTGTGGGAAGTGAGGCTGACTGATGGGAGTGCACAAACCCTCCTACAGACCAGCGGTAAAATATGGTACCTAACTGCCATGGTCTCCAGGTCACCCTTCACAGAAGGAATACTGAGGACCAGCACAAACTGTCCTAGAAAAGTTGGGACTTACCCAGGAAAGATGGCTGGAAGAGGGCCTCAGGGCACCTGAACCTCTCATTGCCAATGGTGATGACCTGGCCATCAGGGAGTTCATAGCTCTTCTCCAGGGAAGAGCTAGAGGCAGCTGTGGCCATTTCCTGCTCGAAATCCAGGGCAACATAGCACAGCTTCTCCTTGATGTCACGCACGATTTCTCTCTCAGCTGTGGTGGTGAAGCTGTAGCCTCTCTCTGTCAGGATCTTCATGAGGTAGTCCGTCAGGTCACGGCCAGCCAGATCCAGACGGAGGATGGCATGGGGGAGGGCATAGCCTTCRTAGATGGGCACAGTGTGGGTAACACCATCACCAGAGTCCATCACAATACCAGTGGTACGACCAGAGGCATACAGGGACAGCACAGCCTGGATGGCTACATACATGGCTGGGGTGTTGAAGGTCTCAAACATGATCTAGGGAGAGAAAAGAAGGGGTCGAGTCAACAGCAAAATAAAGGTTTCTTCCTGTAAGTTTATGCCAAGTCCATGCAAGTCGTTTTACTTTTGCCCCTRGATAAGAGGCATCTCTACACTCCCCCCTTTAAAGTCCATGCTGTTGTCACCTGGTCTCCACCCACCCCTGCCAGGCCAGGGCCTGAGCAGAGACACCACTGCCACAGACCCATCCACGTATCACAGCAAGGAACAAAACAAATGCCAAGTTAACTACMGTACAGTCACTCAAGGCTGTAAATGGATTAGTGTGCCTAGTCAGAAACAGCAGTTAGACAAGCTGCTAGTTCAGGCTCAGAGAAAGCCAGCTTAGAAGAGCAAACAAAACCTGTCAAGGTCCAGCAAAGAGGAGACTCAGGTCAGGAAAGGAAAACCCTGTGAAGATGGCAAAAAGGGAGAATAGTGGTGAAGGAGGAGAGAGAACAACATGGAAGATGAGAGCTGGCCTGCAGCATCATCTGCTGTAGCTCCAAGCTCCTGAGTTCTACACACCTGTGTCATCTTCTCTCTGTTGGCTTTGGGGTTCAGGGGAGCCTCTGTGAGCAGCACAGGGTGCTCCTCAGGGGCTACTCTCAGCTCATTGTAGAAAGTGTGATGCCAGATCTTCTCCATGTCATCCCAGTTGGTGACGATGCCGTGTTCAATGGGGTACTTGAGGGTCAGGATACCTCTTTTGCTCTGAGCTTCATCACCAACATAGCTGTCTTTCTGGCCCATACCAACCATCACACCCTGTAGAACAAAGACGATGTRGTAAGTACAGTTGAGAAGTGGTTAACTCCCTTTTCCCAAAGCTAAGTCTCAATTACTGTCCCTCTGCTGTTGCCTGTCCATCRAGAAAGGCATCCAGGCAGCTGCTCCAACACACACTGCACAAAGGCTCTGCAGGAGGCTGCATTCCCCACCAGCTGTGCTGCAGCACAGAGGCCTCTCATGGTACAAAGCCAAATAAAAGGGCTTCTTGCCTCTAAGGAAACCACTTCCACTAAAACCTTTTCTCTTTTATCGCGTAACAAGCACACCAGCCACCTACCTGATGTCTGGGGCGACCCACGATGGATGGGAAGACAGCACGGGGGGCATCGTCCCCGGCGAAACCRGCCTTGCACATACCGGAACCATTGTCAACAACGAGCGCGGCAATATCGTCATCCATGGCTGGCTGCAGGAGGAAAGAACAGGAGGAGACATGAGCATCCCCGCTCACACAGCGAGCCCCGTCCCGCGGCGGCAGGCGGGAAGCGAAGGCGATGGCGGGAAGCGCAGGCGATGCCGCCAAAGCCCTCCCCACCCATTTCCTTCCTGCCGGCGCCGCTCCGCTTCGCCCGGCGCCCGCTAGAGGGGGCGACGCCTCCCAGATTTCGGCGCTGCGCGGATTTGGGACAAAGGAAGTCCCTGCGCCCTCTCGCATTATTACCATAAAAGGCAATGGATGGAGCGCGCCGCGCCTCGCCCGCCACCGGCTGTCGGGGGGACGGCGGCGGCCACTCCCCGGAGCGGGCGGGCGTGGCTGCCACACCCCAGCGCCCCGCCGTGTGCCGGCCAGCGGGGCTCGACGCCTCCGCACAGCCCTGCCGGTCACGCCCGGTGCCCCACCTTGAGCCGGCCAACGGGGCTTAACACCTCCGCACAGCCCCGCCGGTCACGCCCGGTGCTCGCCCCAGCGCCCCGCCATGTGCGAGTCAGAGGGCATCGACGCGTTAATCCAGCCGAAAGGGGTCACGCCCAGTGCCCACCGAGTGCCGGGCACAGCCAGCAGCATTCAACCCCTCTGCACAGCCCCCAGAACCTCAACCGSCATCTACAAGGAACCGCAGCAGGACAAGAGCTGGCCACCACGCCCAGCCCCACTAGTCAAGCGTGACCGAGGCTCTGCCCCAACGGCCGGCGGCAGCACGGGCGGGATTACAGCCAGCGTCTTATGCAATTGCCGCCCGCCTAGACTCGGCACCGGCCCCGCCGGTGTAATCCGGTGGCGGGGGAGGGCGGCGGCAGATGCCGCACATGTGCCACCCCGAACGGGCAGCCTGGGAAGTGTAGTCGGAGCGGCCAACCCGCCTGCACCAGCACTCCGGCCACACGGGGGGGTCCCCCCTGCGCCCCCCAACCCCGCATTGTTCCGATGCACAGCCTCGCCCCTGTAGGGGGTGCCGCCCCCTCCCCGCAAGCAGCAGCCACGGGGACTATCCGCATGTCCGGGGTGGGGGGGCCGCGCCCCTCCTTACCGGGGACAACGCCCCCGGGCCCCGACCCTAGCACGGGCAGATCCGCCAAAGAGACAAAGCCCCGCGCCCCCCRTCCACGCCGCCGCTCCGGGGACACAACAGCCGAGCCGCCCGCTCCCCCCGTCCGAACCAGCAATCCTCTTACGGGGCGGATTAGCCCCACGGGCGGCAGGGGCKCGACTCCCCTCCGCAAGCCATCACCCCCCAAACCGGCCTTAAACCGCGAGCACCGTCTCTCTATCCCTTAAAACGCGGCAGCGCGCTACGGGGCCGCCACCCCACCAGCGCACAAAGGACACGCCGGGAACGGGCGCGCCGCGTCCCAACAACCCCGATCGCACGGATATTCACAACACCACCGGCTCGCTCGTGTTATCATTAACATTCCTATCACCCTATCCCCCGCTGTGGCGGTGCCGCTCTCACCTTTGGGGAGTTGGCGCGGTCGGAGCCGGGGCGGGCGCGAGGCGGCGGCGGGAGCGGGGCGCGCGCACGGAACGGAGCAGGCAGAGCTCGCGGCGGCTCCCGCCCGCCGCCCGCGCGCGCTTTATATCGCACCGCCGCCGCCGCCGCCACCGCCATAAAAGGAAACTTTCGGAGCGCGCCGCTCCCATTGGCCAGGCTTGGCCACGCCCCCCAGGCCTGGCCCCGCCCCGCCGCCCCGACAGGGGGGAAAATATTGGGGTGGGGGGGGGAACCGAATGGAATTGGGGTGGGGGTGCGGCCCCCGGTGTCACCGGGCTGCTGTGGGGAGCGGGCGGTTGCTTCGTGCCCGCCGCGCTCCGCGGTTCGCGGTGCTCCGGTGCCCCCGTGCAGCCCCCCCCTCCGCCCCAACCCTCACACAAAGCTCCGCGGGTGGGGGTCCCGGCCCGTTCGCCCCCCGTTTCTGGAGCCGGGAGGATGCAGCCTCCCGGGAGGGAAGGGGGAACTCGGGGGCAGCGCGGTGCGGGGTCCCAGGGGGGCTGCCTGCCCTGTGTGCGGCGCTGCCCGGTGCGGGGCACGTGGAGCGCCCGTCACCTGCACCCCCGGGCCGGGCGGGCACCGGTGACCCCGGCCCGGAGCGGGACGCGGGGCCAAGTTCACTGCTGATGTCAGCAAGCGGCGGCGACACGGTTCCTGCCAGCTGCCGCCAGGCCCTCGGCCCTTGGACTCGCCCGGGCAACCAGGAACGCCGCCGGCGCCACCGGGCACCATTAAAGATCGTGTGCCTACGGTGGCAGCGGCACCGGAGAGAAGGGAACGCTCCGCTGGCTCTGGCTCRGGTGTCGAGCTCAGGGAGCTCTGGTCCCCGCTCCCCATCCTGCCCCACGCTGGCARGGGACATCACGGGAGTAGTGATTTGGTCAGATTTGTGCAGTATTTGTTTCTGTTCTCTGATCCAAACCTTGCCGGAGTAGCAGACGTGGCTGCTCCAGCGCAGGCTGCCTTTCTGCAATTCCCTCCTTGTCTGTGACCATCCARTATTGGTCGGGAATAAAGGCAAGGGCAGTGGCCGCGGAGCAGCAGGCAGCAGCAACCAGAGGGCTTTGCGTCTCCAGAGTGTTGTGCGAACACGGGCTGATTAATCAAGTTAATTAAGCAGCYCTGTAAGTAAAGTAACAGCAGCCACTCGCAATCTGTTGCCGGCTGGAAGCACACAGACTTCAGCGTGGGGACCTTGGATGTGTAATCTCAGCCGTTTGAAAACAGTGGTGACAGGGAAAAAAAAAATCTCAGGGAAAAAAAAAAGCTAAAAACGCCTGTTCTCCATGGAATACCCCTTGTCCAGCATCAGAGAGGGGGGAGTCAGGCCTGCAGTCAAGGTCTTGCAGCTCTGCGAGCTCTTTGTCATCAGGGAGCTGCAGAGATCGTGGTGAGGATGAGGATGGGATTCCCTCCCCAAACTGCCCGTGTGGGTCTGGCTGAAGAGGACCCAGCACTCCCCTTCATTACTCCTTGCTGTGGGATGAACAAAAGGATGAGAGCAGCAGGAGGAACCTGCAAAAGCTTGTTGAGATGGAGATTTGCAATTACCTGGGGGATGGGAGGTGATGGGACACCGGGCATGGGTGGGAATACGAGGGCAGCCCTTTTCCTTTGGATGGCATCTCCTTCCCCAGGRGCACCTTCTTCTGGAAAAGGTGCCYCAAAATTCAGCACCAGATGGGTGCTTTGGAGGGGGTGGCACAGAGAGGCAAGAGACCTGTGGGCTCTTCTGGGCCACCTCAGGACCCACAGGGCAGAGGTGGCCATGGTGGTGGATGTGTCTTGCCAGGCCATTTAGGGACTATGCCATCCCTCCACGCTGGAAATGGTCACAGTGATGACAAAAGGATACCCCAGGACAGCCCCCATGAAGTTCTCAGTGGAAGGGGACCCAGCCTAGGGTTCTGCAGGGCCATGCTGGAGCAGAGCTGCCTTTGCCTGGTCATTCCTCTGTCACCTCGATGTGGATCGTGCAAGATCTCTCTATCACAGCTTCCCTCGCAGTAAAAGGGGAGTCATCGCTGTTAATTACCTGCCTCACGGGGAATTAATTAATGTTTGCGTTCCACTTTGAAAAGGCTGATTATTAATTAGAAGATTATACGTCAAATAAGGGGAGCCACAAGGCATGTGTAGAGCTGATGGCCCTCGCAGCTGGGAAGTGTGGTCCACAAAAGTGCTGATAGAGCAGGATAAAGTCCAACAATAGCATTGGGGTGGATAGGTTTGGGATGGGGAACATGAGCAGGAGGTCAGGACCAGGTGSAGAGGCCAGCAGGCCTCATGGGGGTGTTGGGCAGCTGGATGGGGTGTGYGTGAGAGGGGTGGGATGCTGCACTCCGCTGCATCCGGGTGAGCAGCTTGGGTGGAGCCGGGCTGGGGAGCCACGATGCGAGACAGCCCATTAGGCAGGGAGGGAATTACCAGGCAATTACTCTTGATTATTGGACTGAATCAGAGGGCAATCAATCCGCCAGCATCCGGAGGGCAGCAGCAGCGGCCTCGCGTCGCCTGGCTTTAGGGTTGGCGAGATCTGGCCTCGGTGGGATGGCAGGATGTGGCCTCCAGCACATGGCCGGGTGCCACCGCACCTTGACAGCAAAGCCACCAGCCCGTCACCATGCTCACCACKGTGTGATGGACCAGGCCGACTCCCTGGCTGTGGTTAGGGCTCTCTTCCCATCTCCTCTGGSGTGTTGCAAGAGCTGAGAGAAAGGGGAACCAAGCAAAGAGCTTCCTGGTTGTTGTGTTACCCTTGGGCGGACATCGCAGGCTCCCACGTTTCCATGTTTTGCTTCGTCTCTCCCTGCTCGTCCTTGGTGCTTGGCTCACACCGACTCTGGACAAAACTATCCGGGGGAGGATCCTCCTGCCCTTCGCCTGCTGATATGGCCAGGCTTGAATCACTTGTGGGACAAYGTGAACTCTGCTTTCCCCTCGCTTCCCCCAGCCCTTCCCCTCGAGCAGAAGACCGTGCAGCGATGGCATCTGCCACACTTTCGGGGAGAGGAAGGTCAAAATGGGGAAATATTCCTAGCAGTTTTCGGAATTGGAGTTTTGGATTTCTGCTTATCCCTTTCAGTGCCAGCTCCTTCATCTCTCACCCTGTCATGTGCTTCTCTCCCTCCTGCTGTCGTGACAATGAGAAGAGAGGTAGAAACTTCTGAAACTGCCAYAGTGTGTTTGAATCACCCTCACACAAAAATCGTGGAGGTTTTTTGAAGCACTGCCTTTCCCTTCCCTTCCCGCACCCCAAGAGGAAGAAGGAAAGGTGCTGACCACATCCCCTCTTTCACAGGCACAGGGACTATCTCAGCACCTTCCTCTTTCAATTTTCTCCTTGCAGCATCAGCTGTAACAGGAATTTGCAGGAGGTAAAATCTAAGCAGAACCCCGGGCCCATTACTGCCTTTGGAGATGTTTGGGGGCCTCACTGCAGCCCCCACCTCTCCCTTTATGGGAACATATTCAGCATTAAAACCTGAAGCAAAACAGCCCCTGACATTTTCCTGGCTCGTTGCGTTGCATCCCTGATGCCAGCTCATCCCTGACAAGCTGCAGACTCGGTTCTCCCCCTTTAAGCATYGTTCTCCCCTCTCCTACACCCATCCCCGAGGTTTCTGCTCCTTTGTATTGATCCTTGAGCTCTCTCTGATCTATCAGTCCTCTTGCAGAGAGTGGACAGCCTTTCCCTTCACAGACCTCTGTGTGCAAGAGTGTTCTCCCCTGATCTGCTGCATCCGCATGGATGGGCTGAGGGAGCATCGAGCATCCTTCCCATTTACAAGGAAAGAAAATCATTACATTGTATCCTGCTGGAAAACTGTATAAATTCACCATTTTTAAGGCACAGACAAATGACCGGTGCCAGGTTTTGCTGATGCTGTTGGAAAGGGCCCAGCCCTGCCCAGGTAGCCAAGGTGGTGGCAGGGCACACGTGCCTGGTTTACAGCCTGCTGTCCCTGATAAGTGGACTTTGCTGGAGGGGTTGAAGCCCTCAGCAGTGATTTTTCTCCACCTATTTCTCCTTGCCTCTCCAGTCTTATCTCTCCATGCCCCCGTGCTTTGCCCAGCCCTTTCACTGCGTATCCCTGAGCTGACCCTTGTGCCAGCATTTCCAGATCCCGATGCTGACCCCAGGGTCCCCCAGCTCACACAGGCAGCAGKAGGTCAGGATTTCATTCCCAGCTTTGCAGCTAGGTCAGCATCCTTCAGCCAGTGCCCAGGCTGGGTCTCTCTGCCCAGCCCTATCCTGGTGCCCCCAGCCCTGCCACCCTCCCAGGGCAGCGCTGGCCCTGCCAGAGCAAAGCAAAGCCCTCCCTTCCCCCTCTGATTAAACGTGCTGCCAGGGCTGTTTTGGTTGACCTTGATAGCAACAGCCTGTGAGGCCCAAGCGTGGAATTGTTTTCAGCCCAAGGTCATTTCGCAGCACAGCGCGATTACACCGGCACAGGCAGACCCTGAGGCGATGCCGGCCGGGCTCCCAGCTCAGCCCTGCACCCTGGGCATCTCTGGACTCCACTTCTTCCACAGCAATGGGACAGGTGCAAGTTAATCCTATGCTGGAGCTTCCCTGCAGGGACAGATAATGGTGGAGCAGCCCTCCCCTCCAGCCAAGCTTGGCATCAGTTTCAGGGGATATTTCCTCCAGCTAAAAACAGAAGGGGAAGAGAAAAAGCTGATTCTCCCTGGGTTTTTTTCTGCATGTCTCAGYCCCCTGGCCCTGCTYACACCATCCTCATCACCACCCAAAWGCTGCTGAATGATCCCTYGGCTGTGMTGCACCTCCAAGGGRGTCATTCCCTCAAGGATGCTCSCTGGGGTTCAGTCACTTGTCCTGGCAGAAGTCTCCCACAGGTGTGACATGGCACTATGCCGAGCCATACGGCGCATTTTCAGCTGCTTCTTAATTACTTTGAGAATTGATTTTTCTTGGTCTCCGACAATAAAGGCAGGGGAGCAGCTGGATGGAGTTTTCAGCTCGTATGGTACCTAGGAAATGAAATAGATCCTGGGCTACCTGAGCATGCCGGGAAATTCACTTTGATCTCTGCTGGGCTCAGGGCACTTTCCATTTAGGGGCTTCGAGGCTTTGGCAGAGGTGACCTCTCCTACCTTGGAGAGAGTGGGAATAGTGCTGCCTTTGTTTTCTGTGTGAGGAACAGCGGCAGGGAGAGCAGGGACAGCCATTGCCCTCRCTCAGGGTGACTCTGTAAAGCTCTGAAGGTAATTCTGGTTTGAGGCATAAGCCCCCTTTATCTCCAGCAKCAGGTCACAGGGGTCTGATCACTGTGCTGCTGTGGGTGCACCCAAAGRTGGGGATCCCCACCCCTCCAGTGACCCCAGAGCTGCTCCTGTCCCTGCAGGCACAGGGATGCTCAGGGATGGAATGGGCGAGGCAGGGTTTGCCCATTCCTAGAAGGAGGGATGCAGAGGCTCCCAGGAATTGCTCTGGGCTCTGTCCCAGCCCCATCCCTGCCCGGGCTGGCCCCCGGCTCTGTTTGCACAGCCCGTGCCCAGCCGTGACGCAAGCGGCTCTCCCCAGGCAGGGAGAGGGTGATGGAGGAGTGGGACCTGCTCTAGTCAGTGCCCCATCCACTCCTCAGAGTTTAAATAAACCTTGGGGGTGATTCAGCGCTTACACAGCACTCAGCCCTTTCACAGAGCCAYCAGAATTGAAACCCAGTGACCCTGTCCTCCCACCTTGGGGAGCAGGTGCATGGGAGGAGAGCTGGGTGGTTTTCACCCAGTGCCAGGTTGGTTCTGGTCTCCATGGCTGGGGAGTGATGCCACTCACGATGGSCTGGCAGTGGGGGAAGGAGAGAGCACAGGCTGCTCCCAACCAGCCCCTCTGGTCCAGCTCACAGTGAGATCTGCAGCAAAAACAAGAGTGAGTGAGTGAGTTTGCATCAATATCATCCCTCTGGTCTCATCCTGAGGCCRTTCACACACAGACTGGGCACGGGAGGAAAACACCACCACACTGCCCAGGTGCACAAGCACCAACCCTGCTGCGTTTCATTGCCCCCAAAGTTTCCATCCCTCACTCGAGACACTATTTCCACATGTGCTTTGTTTGGCTCATTTCACACATTCCTGCTAGCAGGTGATAAGATCTCAGGAGAAAGGCAAACCAAAGCCCTGCGTGCCAGGCACTGGCTGTCGCTCCCCTGACKCATTCAGGTACCCTGCTCCCTCCTCACCAGCTCTGACCTGGGTCTRGCGAGGACACATGGATCTTCTTCCCACCACAGGTGGGCTGTGGGATGAAAAATCTGGAAGGAGAAAACACTGTGGGACTCGGGTGGCTGTGTGTGTTGTGAGGCACCCTCCTGATCCTTAGGAGGACTGCAGAGCTCTGCCCTCTCCTGTCCCTTGCCACCCTGGGGTGCCCACTCTGCTGTCCCATATGGGTGRTGTGTGCCCGAGTAAGCATTGAACCCCTGTGGGGTGGCAGAGCTGATATCAGCTGTGAGAATATTCAAAAAATGCACTTGAGTGCCCTTAGAACCTCGAGTACCCACAGGTGGCATTTACTGGAGCAATGGCCCAGCCCTGGGGACACCCTGGCCCCGGTGTCCCCAAGGCACCCTTGGCTGGCACGAGCAGGGTGGGGTAYGAACACACCTCTCCCTTCTCCAATAAACAATAACAATAAATGGGGTCAAGAATCCCACATTCCTGTTCTCTTCCCTTCCCCATACCAGAGCCAGAGCAGTGTGGGGTTGCAGAGGTGTCTTCCAGAGCTCCTCCATTGCTGGATATCAGAGCAGCAGAGGAAGCCAAGTGGATCCAGGAGCCACCAGGGCCACGGTGGGGCTCAGACAGACACACACAGAGTGGGACACAAAGAGTGGCCACTGTCTTTACAGTTTCTCAGCCCAAACAAGAGGCAAATCAGCAGGCCGAAAAAACAGAGAGTGATTTTCCTATGGGGCTTTGCAGGAGCCCTTCTGGTTCCCAGATTGCTACCCAAGGCTGTGGGCTGGCTGCACAGCACCTCTCACTCTCTGGGAACCCKTGTTCATGTTTTGCAAGAGCTTGGGGCAGATGGGGACAAGCAAGAGGAAGAAAAGCAACAAGCTGTGGTGACAGGAATGAGGAAGCCCAGAGCGTGGGGCAGCTGCAGTTCCAGCACAGCCTGGGCTCCATCCTGGCAGGGCAAAGGTGTCTCCCAGCTCCACCCTGGCATTGCTCAGCTCAGGGCTGGATCAACAAACAAGGGGCTCATCCAGCCCCTCGGGACTGGAGCCTTCTGCTTGGAACCTGCAGCCTCTGGGACCAGGAAAGGTTTTTGTGCTGCCTATCCAACACCAGGCACATYGCCCCACTCATGAACCCAGATCCCTTCCCTCGGCTCTCTCCTCTGCTGTGGAGATCARTGAAAGAAGACATGGCACCAAGGGAGGGTAAGATGGTGAGGGTTCCYCCTCCTCACCCAGAGCACCCACGCTCTGCGGGCACATTTTAATTAACACYGAGTGGCCGAGGGACCGTCCCCAGCAGCTCTCAGCACAGCCCAGCCTGGGGAAATCAGCCTTAAATGGCAAAACCTGGCCCCGTCTGCGGTAACCAGCTGGAGAAAGAGGCAGCAGAAACCGGAAACCAGAGA
>NW_026623347.1:712499-714630 GCF_030028575.1 Malurus melanocephalus | reverse complement strand
CCTCTGCCCTGTCCAAGGGCTGGGGGTGCCCTCCTATGGGATGCCCTGAATCCTATGGGATGGGTGCCCTGAATCATCCTACACGCCCTGATCATCCTGCATCCCTGGGTTTTGGGCACAGGAAGGGAGAAGGTCTCCTTGTTTCCCCTCCCTTGTGCATCAGCCTCAGGAACAATGAGGAACAGGWGCCCCCTCCCCAATCTCCCGTTGTTACTTTTTCGTGTTAACTCCCAGCAGATTCCAGGGCACAAATTGCTTCCAAGAGAACTCTCTGTGCTCAGCAGTGAAAACATTCCTGAGCTCCCCGAGTCTCTGTGTACTGGGATAGAGGGGACCCGGGTGCTCACTCATCAGGGGGATTTTGGGGTACCCCTCAGGTCCAGCTGCTGTAAAGGAGAGATTTGGATCTGCCAGCAACCTGAGGCCCTGGCAAGGCTGATTCTYCATTGGGTTTTGGGCAAAGGGGGTCTCACAGTGCAGGATGAGCCCACTAGTGAGCCCACCATTTCCTCCCATAAATCACCAGTTCCMCTTAATGAACCCTGCACTGGTGCCTGCAGTATTGGGAGCTCCCAATATTTGCTTTGGCTGGTTTTTTGTCCATCCCACTCTTTTGGGATGTATTCCTTACAYTTGGCCCCATGACATCCTGACAGCRAGCAGGCTGTCAGCAAACTGTGCCTGGCTGATGCTGGGGTGGAGCACAAGATCCTTCACCCAGCTGMTCCTGTGGATTCCCATCTCTGGGATGGGACAGAGCCTGGAAAGCTGCTGGATCCYGACGCCCAGACTTGCTGCGTTACCATTTCCCAGCACGTTTCTCCACGAGCGCTCTGCCAGCAGACTCATTAGCTGTGACATCTCATTAATGCAGCCATCCTTGGGGGAATTGGCTCACACCCAGGGATTGGCGTGGCCCTTTTTCCTCCCCACCTTCAGACAGCAGCGAGGAGGGAGCACTGGGAGAAGCCCCATCCRTTGGGATACGCTCAGCAACTCCCCTTGCTGCGAGGGAAAACTGCAAAGGGAGAGTCAGAGGGAGAAGTCTGCACACATCAAAAAGGAATCAGCTCAGCAAAGTCACGATTATTTAAAAACCCCACAGACAGTCACAGCTCCCGTTGAGCCTGCGGAGGAGGTGGCTTTCTCCTGTGCCAGGACCGGTTTCCCAGCTCGCCAGCCCAGTGGGAATGARGCTTTGCCTGCCAGCCCCGCTCTGTCTCAAGGTCCCCACCCTGCCTGGCCAGGGGACAGGGAGTTGCAGCACCTACAGCCCCTGGACTGGCAGAAGTATGGAAATGGCCTATGGAAACTGGCTCTGGGTGGATTTAATTTTCTCTGATTTCCCTTCTGTGAGCTTCTTCCAAGTCTTCTGACATTGTTTCCACTCCTAAATAAATGTATTTCCAGCATGGAATATGTTCTTCTTCACCAAACAGGGAAGGACCAGCCTCTTCATCTCCCTCTGCTCCAAAAGTCACGAGCCTTCAGTTAAACAGGACACAACCATCCTTGGGTGGAGATGGAAATCCCACAATTCAAAGACCGATTTTAAACACCAAAATGAGGCTGTGAGACACCAGCAGGGTGTCCAGGGTGGTTGGCTGTCACCCTKAAAGGTGATGCTACCACCACCAGTTGGCATCACTGCATCCCTTCCAAGCCACTTCCCACTGCTCAATCTTGTACAAAAAAAATCACAAAAAATCAGGGTCCAGGGATGGAGACCCCACAGTCTGCATGGAAAGGGTTTCTTCACCTCTACCTCACATCTCTGCYGCCRACAGTCCAGCCCAGGATTTCTGCCRTTRGTSAYTGTGGCCATGGAGGACAAAACAGTCCCTTCCTCCACACCTTACCCAGCTCTATCTCCTGTAACTTCTTTTCTCCATCCAAAGGGAAGTAGAGGTTTCCTGCAGCCCAAGCACTGCAGATGCTYAGGGGAGGCTTTCCCCAGCCCTCCCCAGCTGGCTCTGCAGCTCAGCTCTCCCAACCCACCTTCACCCTGCTTTATTTATAATGCTTCACATCTGGGGGGGGCTAAGCAGGAGCAGCTCAATGAGGAGAACAAAGATTAAAAGGGGTTTAAAACCCCTTCAGCCTAACTTTTTCAAGCCTCCCAGAAGCTCAA
>NW_026623347.1:708327-712409 GCF_030028575.1 Malurus melanocephalus | reverse complement strand
AAAAAAAAAAAAAAAAAAAAAGAAAAAAAAGACTCCAAGTCCCTTCTCTGTGGTTTTATTTTTCTGCCAGCAGCTGCCAGGAGGAGTCACGCTGCTCAAGGAGGTCGGAGGGTATTTTTTCCCCATGGATTGCCTTGACCCAGGGTTGCATGAGCCCTGCCCTGCAGCCARACCCAGCTGCCAGCAGCACAGCCGGGCCGGGCGCCTGCGGGGACCGTCCCCTGTCACAGCGTTCCCACAGTCCCAGCCTTCGAAGGTTTCACCTTCTCCCAGGCGGAGCAGCGCTAATGACAAGTGAAGGATGGTGCCACACCTGCACAAAACCATTTTTGGAAGGACACCTGGGGAAGAAATGTTTCCCATGTCGCTGCTCTGTAATTAGCATTAATTACTAGGGCTTGTGAAACCTCTTCCACATTTACTCCAGGCGGCATCAGACGGAAACTGTGGGAATCCCGTAGGGCTGAGTCAGCCAGGAGCTGGGGAGGGGTCGATGGGCCCCCACGGGGTGCAGGATGAGTCCCTGGGGTCCCTCCCGCTGTCTCCCAGCCCATGGGGACAGGGTTTTGGCCTGGTTAACACACAAAAAACCAGCTGATACTCATCCATCTCACTTTTCCCCAAAAGGTGCTGATGTCCTTCCCCTGCCAGGGGACAACCTGGGACATCCCAGGGCTCAGAGGGGCCTGCATGCACTGCCCTTTAAAGCATCCTTTAAAGCACGGAATGGGAGCTCCCCAGCAGAGCATTTCCTTGGGTGTTTGCCTCTCCCTCAGCTCACTGCTGTCAGCAACACCCCAAGGTGTTATTATAGACAGGGGGAAAATCCACCCCAAAAACCTAACCCCAAGCAGCCACTTCGTCACCACCCAATGGCAGAGTGCTGCTGCCTGAGTCATTTCTTCTCTATTTTTTTTTTTTTTTTAATGATATTAATGATTAGAATGAGTCAGGATGTTTCGTCATCCGGAGTGGCTTCGGAGTCATCTCACCCTGCCCCAGTGACTCCTCGGTGGCCTGGGGCAGGGGACACATCCAGCCTTCCCCCCCTGGGGTGGGGTGCAGCTGCTGCAGCCTCACCCCCAAACTGTCAGCTTTTGGCTTCAAAATAAAATCATTTAAAAAGAGGAAAAAGCCCTCTCCACCCACAGGGGCTGTTTTCTGCACGGCTGCTTGCAGCAGCTCAGGGTGCTCCAACATCCTGGGGGGATGGGTGACCCCAACCACCACCCTGGGTGGGGGTCCCTGGGCAGTGGACATCACCATGGGGATCCCAGGGCAATGCCCAGGTGACCCTTGATTTCCCACATGCCATCGTTGCTGTCACCTCCAGGGGTGGTCACGGCTCCAGCACCACGTGGGACCCCGTCCCTCCCCAGGGACTGGGGCGTCCCCTCACCCTCCCACTTGACCTAACCTCCTGTCCATAAATGGAGAGGTTTGAGAGCTGTCCCCGGGGTGGAGGAGGAGGAGAAAAAAGGAGAATAATGCCAAGAATGCAGGACACAGCTGAGGAGCCCAGTCCCAACCCCTCGACACGGGCTGGGGGCTATGGGACAGCCTGGGTGCTGAGTGCCCAGTCCTGTCCCTGCCAGCCACCCCACCACAGTCACTGCAAAGGTGCTATTTTTGTTTCTCTCTCTCTGCATTTCTCACCAGCTGAGGACTTTCCGAAGCTGGGCTGCCCCGTTTCCATCTCAGCACCACAAAGCAGCCCTGGGGTGCAGCTCTGTGCCCCCACAGCCGAGGAGTGACCCTTTGCAGCGGTGTCCCCTGCAGCGCTGTCACCTTGCAGAGCAAGAKGATGCCCCCACCCTTGCAGCAGTGTCCCCTTCCAGTGAGGTGTCTCCCTGCAGAGTCAGATCCTCTCTCACCCTCTCTCTTCGCCCCAGCACCTGTGGGAAAGCCACACTGGGACGGCAGTGAGGTGCAGGGGTGGCCTCAGAGGCGGGTGGCACAGAGGGTGSCAGCAGCCACGCGCCCCGGCTGGCACCGCGGGCCAGGCCTCCGCTCGGGGCAGGAGTCCAGCGCCTTAAAATAGAAAGTGAAAACATTCGGGTGCCCCGTCCGGATGGGCGAGGGGGGCCCATCCCCGCCTCCACCAGCCCAGCGCCGCCCCAACGTCTCACGACCCACCCTGCTCCCCAGCCACCCTTTCCCCAGCCCGGCAKTGCCCATCCCCAAGGTCAGGGTGGATCCCTTCGGGTTCTCTCGGAGAATTGCTCCAGCGGCTCTCTCGAATCCTCCATAAAAGGAAAAACAGCCAGCAGGTAGCACTGCCAAACTTAGTCATCCCCAGTCCGGCAGCGCTCGCAGCTCCGTCAGCAGCAATTTCCTCTCCGCGCTCCCCTCTGCGCGGGGGGGACAGGGAGGAGCGGCTYTGCCTCGGCCAAAGCCGTGCGGAAAGCTCCGGGCTTGGCCAAGAGCTGCTGCAAGACACGCCGGACTCGGGAGATGCTGCCCCGATCCCGACAAGATCCGGGGGAAATGCACACCACGGGGAAAACAGAAAGTTCGGCTCCYGGTGCGGTGGTAACGCGGCTGGTCAGGCACGAAAATCTCAGTTTCTGCAAGGAATTTGGTCCCGAGCAGGGATGTGTGGATGTRCCTGGGAGCGCCCTGAAGCTCCTGGAGTCTGGGGGGCAAAGCCTGTTCGCTGCCCACGTACAGGTGTCACAGAGCCCGTCATTAATGGAAGGGACCTCCAGCCCCTCCAGAACACAGAGCCTGGATATTCCTCACACCCCAGTGGTGGGATGTCTCCAGGGTGACCCTTGAGCTGGCCAGAGTAGGACATGGGAACATCCCTGAGTTCCCCCCATGCCACCTTCTCCAGCCCTGGCTTTGCCTCAGTTTCCCCACAGAGGAGCCAGGGCTGACCCCCCGCTCTGCCCCAGAGTCCTTGAATGAGCCAGAGAGGAGTGACCAGGGCCCAGCACAGCTCTCCTCACCCCTGCAGGATTGCCCACAGCATGGCACACTCACCCGCGATTGCGTCACGGGGAGCAAATGCCCTGGGGTGTGAGGAAGTGACATTCTCTCCCATTGCCCCAGGAGACAGCCTGGGTGTTGGTCCGGGTGGCTGCGTCACCTACACATCCCTGTCACCTCCCCACGGGGACACCGCCTTGCTACAAGGTTTGAAACCTTCCCCTGACCAAGGAGGGGGATCAGACTGGTGGCATCCCCACTGCACGGCGGGACAAACACCTCAAAACACTCAGGGAGGCTGTGCTCTAGCTGGCACCAGCTGTCACCCGTGTTTTGCACACAGGCTGGCTGCCCCAGTAAATGATTCACCCCGGCAATAAAARATTGGAAACATTCTGGTGATGTCTCACAGCACCAAAGGTGCATGCAGGGCCATGGGTGGTGCAGTGTCCGGGCTGAGGGGAGTCCCGAGAGGCAGATGAAGGGATGCTTTAGGGTGCTCTGCATTTTCCCAGTGCTRTTTCCCACATGCTTTGGTGAAGGGTCTGTCTGGGGGGCAGGTACTCCCCAAATCACAAGGAATTGTTAGAGGGAAGGATGCTGACAGCGTTGTGTGGGGTCTCTTGTCGCACGATGTGGATCGTGATGTGGAGGCTGTGATGGAGCGAGTGCTGTGAGAACTCAATGCAAGGTGAAGCAGCCCGAGCGGACGAATTGGAGCCTGCAGTGAGCAGCACCGAGCCTGTGGCTTCACCAGCAGGGATTTGGCGGCACTGGGACACCCAGTTCCCCGTGCTGTCATGCCCATTGCCACCCTAAGCTCAAATCCCGCAGCACCGGGGTTGGTGCTCCCAGCGATGCCCCAGAGGATCGTGTSCTCCTGGAGAGAAACGCGATCCCGAGAGCCACGCTCCGGCGGGGCCGGCGCGAACACAAACTCGCACCCTCGCTCCCTCAGCGCTTTGTTCCTCTCCATGATGTCCGTGCTGCCCGCCCGTCCGTCCGTCTGTCCGTCCGTCCCGCTGCAGAGCGCGGCCGCGCTGCTGGGTGGTGCTGTTGGGATGCGCACTGCGCGCAGCGGGGCGGGGTGCGCGCACCGGGACCGCGCACGGCAGCACCGGGAGCGCCGGGAGGCGCGGGGATGTGCGGGG
>NW_026623347.1:704041-707572 GCF_030028575.1 Malurus melanocephalus | reverse complement strand
GCACATGGGATCGTGCACACCGCACATGGGATCATCCATGCCACACATGGGATCGTGCACACCAAGATTCACAGGGCACACGGCATCGTGCATGCCAAGATGCGCTCTGCATGGGGGATCACACAAACCACACCTGAGAACACGCATGTCGAGGTGCACGTCCCACACAGGGTCACACACGTGGGGTCACGCATGCCGAGATGCACATGCTGTACACGGGATCGTGTGTGTGGCACACMAGGCCATGCACGCTGAGAGGCCACAGATGAGCCACACACTGGACATGGGATCACACGCTCTGCACGCAGGATTGTGCACACCCAGAGCCACGCTGGATGTGGGATCATGAACACCGAGATGCACATGCTTCACACGGGATCACGCGTGTTACATGTGAGGCCACACATGCACAGACTGCACACGGGCACTTCGGGGTGATCCCAGCACTGTGGGATCATGGCCCAACACACACACAGCCTCTGGGCTTGCACACGCCAACACACGTGGTGCACGAGGAATCCCATGAATTACACATGGGATTGCACACACCAACACACGTGGTGCACGAGGAATCCCATGAATTACACATGGGATTGCACACACCAACACACGTGGTGCACGAGGAATCCCATGAATCACACATGGGGTTTTACACACGTCCTGTGGGATTGCACACATGTCCTGTGGGACTGCACACATGTGCACACTCCACATGGGATCGGGCACACCAAGGTGCACCCCGCCCGTGTGATCACACATGCTAAGGACTGTGCTGCACATGGGATGGAACACGGCAAAATGCAGCTGCACGTGGCCTACACGCAGCAACACGCGTGTCACAYGAGGAACTGCACACACACAGACTGCACACACCGACATGTGTGCACATGGCAGTGCCCACACCCTGCACACGTGTTGCTCCTGCCAACACACACGTGGCACAAAGAGCCACAGGCCACTGACCAAGGGCCTCCATTTCAAAAGTGCTCCTCACCAAAGCCTTCTCTCATCCTGCAGAGCCACAGCCATCCGTGTCACTTCCAGGGACCCTCGGGGGACACAGGACCCAGCCCAGGATGCCCAGTGTCCAGCCCAGTTTTGGGGTACACACCCAGCACCGAGGGCTGCTCTGCTCCCCCAGACCCCCACCTCACATCACCGGGGTGTTCTCCTTCACCCTCCATTTCCAGCTGGGAATGGCTGGATTTAACTCCCCCTGGGGGATGGCAGGAGGGGCTGGGGAGGGGGCTGCCAGCACCTTCACCCCAAGAAGGGCTGGAGATCCCCCCAACCCCCGCACCGGCTGCCCACAGCCCGGGGCCTCCCTCCCTCYCTCCCGCWGCCGGATGCCCAGAGCGGGGCCCCTGTGCCGAGGTTTTGGGTTTCAGGGCCGCCCCCCTGCCTGCATTCCTGCCTTCCCTGGGCCTCTTACAGCCCGCCTGGCCAGAGCCCCCAGCCCCACGCCCTCCTTGTGGCCACTTGCCCACGGACAAAGCCAGCCTGTCAGCTCTGGGGAGCGAAGGGAGCTGTGGGACAGCGGGGAATGGGGGGATCAAAAACCCCCCAAACCGCCCCCCCCCCCCAGTAAAATTCCTTCTCCTACTGCCACACTGGCWGACCCCAGGTTTCCTGAGCTGGAGGTTGGATCTTTGCACAGGACACGGGGAATCATGGACTCCATCCCAATGGAATTGCTCTCAACTCATCAAGGGGCTCCAGATTTTGGAGCCGCCCCTCCGTGCAGATGTCACAGGAAGAACACTCGTTCTTCAGCCCAGATGTGTTTTTCCACAATGGCAAGCACAGCTGGACTCCCGCTGCCTCAGTTTCTCCAGGGGCAGAGCTCCCTCCAGCCCCTCTACAGGGATGCACATGGAAGGAATGGATGGACAAAAGGAGAAAAATGTGAGGCTGTGAGGGCTCCTGGGCTGTCCAAGGGCCAATATCCCGGTCTGGGACAGCACTCCTTTCCCTCCTGCCTTCCAGCAGCCCTTCCATGTCACCAGGTCAGTTTGTGTCACTGGGACAAGCAGGGCTGGGGCTGCAGACCCCCCTGTCCGAGGGTTCTGCTGCTGGGACAGTCTGCAATCCCGTGAGGAAATGCAACAGGGAGCAGGATATGGAGTCACCTGRGGACTCAGTTCAATTCCTTTCACCAATTCCCACCTTTCTCAGCCCAGTGGCTCAACCACAGTCCCATTCCCTTCTACATCCTAAAAATAAAGAGGTAKGACAGTGCCCCTGCACCAGCACCSGCAGGAATCAAGGAGAGCCAGGTGGGAGGTGCGGGGCTAATCCCCAAAGGCTCCGTTCCTAATCCTGACTAATGGACTCTTTTCACCGTTCACAATGGGGTTATCCATCTGGAAGGGGATCTCTGSGCTCAGGAAGGCACAGCTGGTGGGGCCAGGGCTGGGCAGAGAGGTTTGACCCCTCCCCCCCAGCCTCAAACCGCTGCTTCCAGCCCCTTCCCCGGCCAAAATCCCCCCTTCCCCTGCAGGAAAGGGTGCACGCTCTGCTGCTGCTGCCCCGCACCCCACCCAGAATGCCCCAAGGAGTCACCCCACCCCCTCACCTCACCACAGGCTGTGACCCCCCCTGCCCCCTCAGCCCTTGACAGGGATCCCCCGGGCCATCCCAGCTGGCTCCTTTTACTGCTCCTATTACCAACAGCTCATCCTTGAAATGTCCCCCCTGCTCTGGGGGGAACCCACTGGTCCTACTGGGGCTTGACCCCGGTTTCTCTCCAGGTTGAGCTTCAGCCCCCTCACCCCACCCAGGGGATTGGTGCAGCCCCCGAGGGATCTTGGCACCCCTATAAGAGCATCCTGCAATGTCCACGTCCCCTCTGAATCCTGYGAGACACTGGGGACACGGCAAACACAAAACACGAGCTGTCACCTCCTCCTCCTCACCCCGCATCCACGGTGGCTTGATCAGAGCCTGCTCATCCCGTTCCTGACATCCCCCTGCTCTGCTCTGACTCATTTCCAAAGCTTCTCCATCCCCCTGTGCCCTCTTTGGGATGCAATCTCCATCTCCAGGTGAGGATGGAACCACTGAATCGTGTTGGGTCCTGGCAGAGGTGGGGATCACCATCCCAGCCGTGCCCAGAGCAGTTTTTTGGGACACTGCACACCCAGAGAGCAGCTGTGCCCCGGCAATTCAGGCAGAGAATGCCTGAACCCTCCCTGCCTTCCCTTGCTCTGCCCCCCAAACCCCCTGGGCGAGGCCCTGAGCACGGACACAGCGCACGGACTGCAGTGGGAGACGCGGSATCCATGACCGAGAGAGGAATTCAGAGCAGAAAGGAGCTGCTGTCGCACGCTGAGTCACCTGCTCCGCCCGCCGCTGCCTGGGCCGGGTTATTTTGGAGCTGCGTGGGAGACGCTGATAACACACTTTCTTCTTCCCTGCAAACTCCTCTGTGCTGACTCTGCGCTGCAGCCCAGAATCAAGAGCGAGGACAGGCAATAGGGCCGGCCCTGGGATCTTCCTGTGTTCTAATTTTCTTTTTTCCTGTTTTTTTTC
>NW_026623347.1:566045-703883 GCF_030028575.1 Malurus melanocephalus | reverse complement strand
TTTTGGTTTTTGGTTTTTTTTTAAAGGCTGGAAAGCAGCCCCTGATAATTGATTATTTTGTCCCACACAATGCCCTGTGTCCCTCGTGTCCTGCTCCTGAGCACTTGCATGGGGTTACAAGAGCCTCGTGTCCCAGCACAGCCCCCAAGGACCAGGAGGGACAAAGAGCATCATCCCCGCCACCCCGAGGTTAATCACCGCTACACAAAAGGGCTTTTAAGCTTTCCCAATAAAATTCCTTCTCCTGCTGGATGAACCAGCCTCCACCCCACCTCCGCAGGGTCCTTGGGGGAGGCAGAGGAAGGGGCAGGTTTTCTCTTTAGTTCCTGGTAATGTAAAAACCACACCAGAAAACCAGCTGGGGAGGGAAGAGAGGGACAAATGTCCGTGTGCTCTCATCCGCTTCCTTCCTGCTTTTGCCTGTGTCCACCATCCAAACTGCTTGAAACAAGGCTCTTCCAGGATTCCCATCCCGTTTTGCTCTCTGGGTGCAATCACATTAGTCTGAGGGGATAAATCCAGCTAATAAAGCCGAGCAAGCCACATGACCCGTGCCGTGACTGCTCCTGRTGTCCAGGAAACACTGGAACACGGCTGAGCCCCCATCACACCCCACCCCTGTCCCTTGGTCAGGAGCAAACCCCCTTGGGACAGCATCCCACGGGAAAACATCCCCGGAGCATGTTCTGCCTCTCCGAGCCCCTCTCTCAGGTCTGCTCTTTGTTTCCCCTGGTGCTGCTGGTTTTTTGGTTTTTTTTAAATACTGCCTAATACAATTTTAATGAGGCCAGAGCGCTTGCCAACTGTCGGGAGGGCTGTCAGAGAACCTCTGCTGAGCTGGCTGGTGGCATATGGCAGCGAGGCCGGGGCACCCCGGGGTGTCCCCACGGCCCCCAGCAGCAGCGAGGGACAATTGGGGACCTGGGGGTTGGGGCTGTGCCTGTGGCTTGTTCCTGCACCGGTGCAGTACTCCTCTGGCTGGTTTTGGCAGATCTCTATGGCTGTACAAGGTGCCCTCACGCCGTTGTCACCAGCGCTGTCCCACACGGGATGGAGGGGGCTGGGGAGGTGGTGACCRCCACCAGTGCACCCCCAAACCCTGCTGAGCCCCACAGGGTGGGTGGGATCTGCATTGGGAGGGGTGCGGGTCCCAGGCCAGCCTTGGCCATCTCACAGCCACTGCCACCGCYGAGGGGGACACGAGCACCCTGCTATGGACACGGCACAGTGCAGGGTGTCCCCGCTGTGCTGGGGTGAAAACCATCGAGCAGCCCCCTCAGAATGAGCCCCAAAGTGGCTCCAGCAAGGAAGGACAAGGAGGGCTCGGGCCGGTGCTGGGGTGTGGCTTGAATGCAGCGGACAGATGTGCTCGGGGGGAGGGACCCGGTGACACCAGCGTTGGTGACCTGTGACACAGCTGTGCCCGAGGCTCTGGAGGGCAGCAGGGGCTGGACACACAGCCCAAAACACCCCTGGCTGCCCCCACACTGCCCCTTCCCCCGGGGACACCTCCKGCTGCCCTGGGACGGCTCCGCTGCCCTCCGGGGCACACGGGGCTGGAGCAGCCCATTGCCCCCGCCAGATCTTCACCAGACACTGCCGGACACCGCATTTGCTGTCCCTGTCCCCTCGTAGCCCCCGTCCCTGCCCTGCATCCCGCCCTCCCCGCAGTGTCCGGCTCTGCCCTCCAGCTCGAATGGAAATCCCGGGCTGGCTCAAAAATCGCGCGGCCACAAAAAGTGTCCAGGCAAGCATGAAAATCCGAGGGCGTTTCTGTGCCTGAGGCAGGGGTCACTCCGTGACCGGGGCTCCTTTTCTCCTGGTTTTTCTCCTTTGGAGCTGGGATCTCTTTGAAGTCCCGGCGGCTGAGTCACAGCCCCTCCGAGGGGACGCTSGCTCCGGAAAGCCGTGCTCACGGGTGCCGTGTGCCAGGGACCGGGTCTGTGCAGGAGCGGGGCGGGAGGGCTGGGGGGATGACCTCAGAAGCGTTTAGTCACGGTGGTTTGCAAAGATGATGGGAAATGCAATGTACAGAGGGAAGGCAGCGCCTCTCCTCCCGCTCCAGCGCACCGGCACGCACGGATGCGCTCGGGAGACGAGCTCTGGCTGCTGCACCCCCAAATCAGGGGGGCACTGGTTACCTTTTGCCACCACAGCGACATGTGGGGAGGTGTCAGACGGTGTTTGGGGCTCTCCCGTCCCCCAGGAGCAGCGGGGGCAGGCAGGGTGKGTGCCTGGGTGCCCGCTCTGGAGGGACAGGATCAGCTGAGCCAGGCAGTGCCACCCATCCACGCGGTGCCACCACCCACCAGTGTCACCCATCCATGCCACGCTGCCGGCTGGGGGGGGAGAAAACAGGGTGGGTTTTTCTTTCTCTGCATAATTGCTTTTTTTTTGTTGTCGTTGAGGAGAAAAGCTGTTTCTTTCTGGGCCTCATCACCATCTGCCCGTGGCGGCCGGGGAAGGCAGAGCCCAGCAGCTGTGGGTCGGGGCAGCTGCTCGGCCTCGTGGCCAGGTCCTAAAGCAGGGGGGCTTTGAGCCAGGGCAGCACAAGGGATTTGCTGGGCAAATACGGATCTGCCCCGCTGGAGCTTGGGGGGAGATGTTTCCAGCCCAGACAAGAGGCTGYGGGGTTGGCTCTGGTTGGAAATGCTCTGTCTGGATTTGCAGGGCTGGGCAGCAAGGATGAGCACAGGGCAGGTCWGGCCAAGACTTCCAGGAAAACAAACAAAGCCCATCCCAGCCTGGCAGGTTTGCCCTGGAGCGCTGTGGCAGTGACCCCAGGGCTGGGYGGTGCTGCCCCGGGTGGAGCAGGGGCTCCAACCAGCCCAGCCAGGGCAGAACCAGTGGAGCCTGAAGGGCCTCAGGGGATGGGCTGGGATGCCATCCTGCCCGGTTGGATGAGCCCGAGGGAATTCTTTGTGCCAGCTCTGGGTGCACATTGTGCCCATGCTCAGCTSTTCATGGTCCTGCTTTAGCTGGGACAGGCAGGTCAGCTCCCTGATCCAGCTGAAAACCATCCCATCATCCTTTCCACTATCCCTCTTTCTCCAGTTTTCTGGCTCTGTACATTGCCCCCAGACAGCTTCCCCCTGTATGTGCAGGGCTGTGCTTGAGCCAGTTCAAATCAGCCACYGCTCTTATTTATCAGTTTGTGTCCCTGTCACAGACACAGGAGATGTCCCTGTCCCCAAGGAGCACCCCTGGGCAGCACAGGCAGGTGGACTGGAGTCTCCAGGCTGGACTCTTCCCATCTCCAGGTCACCACTGCTGTAAGTGCCACCACACCACGGCCCCACAAAGACAGCTGCACTGCCCACCCTGAGAAATGGCCTCAAAATGCCCCCTTGCACAGGGGTGCCCCATTCTTCCTTCTGGATTTTCTGTGGGAACCCAGTCCCCAGAGCCAGGATGCTCCAGCTTGGCTGGTGCCTGGCACAGCGTGCTGGGATGGCTCAGAGATGGCAGGAGGCCACAGCATCCGTCACCCTTCTCCCCATCTGTCCCACAGCCCTGTGGCAGTGCCAACAGCCCAGGAGGGACAGAGGGGTGCAGGGGGGTGACAGTGCCTTGGAGTGGGGTGGGAATGTGCAGGGGACACTTTCAGGAGAGGGATTTGCAGTTCCAGTTGGTGCTGTGCCCTGCAAGGGGTGTCTCATCATGTGGAGGGTCCTGCAGTGCTYAGGGGGTCTTGCAATGTTTAGGACCTGCAATTCAGGGAGGGGTATTGTTTTACAGGGGGTGAAATGTGTGTTTGGGGGCCCTGCAATTCAAAGGGACTCTTCCTGTGCCGGGAGGGGTCTTTCCTTGTTGGACTCGTGCTGGAGAAGGAGCTCCTGCCGTTCATGGATGCTCCTGAAATGCAAGGAGAGGTCTTTCAGTGCATATGGGGTGGGTTTACATTTCCAGGGAGCTCTTACTGTGCCTGGAGCAGTCTTGTCATGAAGAGGGGACTTGCATCGTGTGGGGTTCCTGAAATTCTGGGGAGGGGTCTTGCCATGCACTGGGGACTTGCAGGGGGGTGTCCTGCAATCCCAGGAAGCTCCTGAAAYGCTTGGAGGGATCCCGTGTGTGCACTGGGGGTCTTGCTGAGTGGGAGGATCCTGCAATTCACGGGGGCCTTTGTGATGCGGGGAAGGGTCTCTCCGTGCAGGGGGTGATGTCCTGCGACTCGAGGGGGCTCTGGCTGCTCCTGGCGGGGTCCTGCGGTGCCGCGGCGATGCGGGGGGGGGGCGGGGGTCGCGGCGAGGGGCGGCTCCGGCGGGCGGGGGGTGCGGGAGGCGGTGCCGCGGCCGCGGCGCTATAAAGGCGGCGGCGGCGGGGCGGGCGCGGCGGCGGTCGGTGTCGTTCGCTCGGTGTGGGTCGCTCGGTGTCGCTCGGCGGCGGGGCAGGATGACGGCGAACGGGACGGCGGAGCCGGTGCAGATCCAATTCGGGCTGATCAACTGCAGCAACCGGTACCTGACGGCGGAGGCGTTCGGGTTCAAGGTGAACGCCTCGGCCGCCAGCATGAAGAAGAAGCAGATCTGGACGCTGGAGCAGGACGGGGAGGACTCCAGCGCCGTCCTGCTCAAGAGCCACCTGGGCCGATACCTRGCGGCCGACAAGGACGGGAAGGTGAGCTGCGACAGCGAGGAGCCGGGGCCCGACTGCCGGTTCCTGGTGCTGGCCCACGGCGACGGGCGGTGGTCGCTGCAGTCCGAGCCCCACCGCCGCTTCTTCGGCGGCACCGAGGACCGCCTCTCCTGCTTCGCCCCCGCCGTCTCYGCGGCCGAGAAGTGGAGCGTCCACCTGGCCATGCACCCCCAGGCCAACCTYTACAGCCTGGCCCGCAAGCGCTACGCGCACCTGGGGCCGCGCCGCGACGAGCTGGCCGTGGACCGGGACGTGCCGTGGGGCGTGGATGCGCTCATCACCCTCCTGTTCGTGGAGCAGCGCTACAGCCTGCAGAGCTGCGACCACCGCCTGCTCCGCAGCGACGGCCGCCTGGTGCCCGCCGCCGAGCCCGGCACCGCCTTCACGCTGGAATTCCGCTGCGGGAAGGTGGCCTTTCGCGACGGGGAGGGCCGCTACCTGGCGCCCTCGGGGCCCAGCGGCACCCTCAAGGCGGGCAAGAGCGCCAAGGTGGGCAAGGACGAGCTCTTCGCCCTGGAGCAGAGCTGCCCGCAGGTCGTGCTGCGAGCCGGCAACGATAGGAATGTCTCCACCCGGCAAGGTACGAGGGGCCGGGGGCTGCGGCTGGGGGGACGGGACACCTCGGCTGCCCCGGGGTCCCAGGGGTGTCGCCGGCTCGGGGTGCGCCCTGCACCCCGCGGGTATCAGCATCCCTCGGGAATCGCCTGCCCCGAGCATCCCTCGGGCATCCCTTCCCCAGCATCACCTCGGAGTGCTCCCCTCGCAGCGCTGCCCCCTCCAGCCCCCAACATCCGCTGCTTTCCTGCAGCAGCTATCCCCAGGATGTCCCCCCGCACCCTCTGCCGTCCCCTTCCTGCTCAAACCCCTTCTCACACCCCTCTCTGGAGCCACCATCCCTCCGGACACCCCCTGCACCCCCCATAATGGCTGCGGGGTCCCTCCCCCAAACCCCCATCACGGTCCCCCCGCATCCCTCCCACATCCCTTTCCCTTCCCCCTCCCGCATCCATTCAGCATCGCCTGCCTGGGGCCCCCCATCCCTCCGGCACCCCCATCCCCGCACCATCGCCTCTGCAGGGCGCCCTGTGGGGCAGGGATGGCGAGAGGCCTGTCTTGGGGTGCAGGGATGGACAAGGAGGGGGCTGGGAGGGGGGTGGATGGGGCAGGGCTGTATCCCTCGSCTTCCTTCCTCTGGAGCTCATTGTTCGCCCAACAAAGCCTCCMCCAGGCTCCCCCTTGCCCGAGCACGGCTGAGCCATGTGCCCTGCGGAGCAGGGAGCCTGCGGGTCCCCCTGGGGGGCTCTGGTTCCCCCGAGGGGGCCGGAGTTCCCCTGGCTGGGGGGCTGGGCGGCAGCGTTACATAAAGGGCTTTGCCCRAACTCCCGCATCCTGCATCCTCCGCACAAAGGCAGCCGTCCCTCCACRGCCCCGCCACGCTATCCGCTCACACCCCGAGCTCGCCGGGCACAGGGCCACCCGCGAGTGCCGGCCGAGATCCCATCCCCACGGTCCGTGCTGGGGATGGGGGGTCCCCGCTCTGTGATTCTGGGGGTGCCCCGGGGCTCATCGCCGRGTCAGGCCGCTGCACGCCGGCTGTGGGATGGGTGCGAGCACGCAGCAAAGCCCGGAGGAACGGCGGGGAATTTTTTTTTTGTGTGTGTGTAGATGTTGTGTTTCAAGGTTGCCGCTTAACCCTGATCCGTGCCCGGGCAGCTCCGTGCGGGGAGATCCCCGCTTCGCTCCTGTCCGAGGGCAAATCCTGCGCTGCAAAGCTGCCCCTCAAAAATTGATTCTAAAACCTTCCAAGACGGGCAGTGGGGATTGTTTTCCCAGGCACGGGGATTTGGGGAAGGGCAGGAGGATGGCGGTGGCGGGAGGATGGCGGGAGCTGCCGCAGCGCCGTGGGGGAAGGGCTGCTGCAGCCCTTTGTCACCAGAGATGGGGAAACCAGATGTGGGGGGAGATGTGAGGGACGGAGCGGTGGCGGTGCGGGACCCCGCGGAGCGGCTGGGAACGCTGCTGGCCGACCCTCCGGCTTTGTCTAATTCAGAAGGGATGGGGGAGCAGGAAGGGGGGGAACAAATCTCCCCAGCAACAGAGGGCTCTGGGCTGTGCCCGGCCCCTTTCCAAGCAAAATACAGCGGGAAGCTCTGCGCTGGGGCTGCACATCCTCGCTCSAGTCCGTTTTGGCAGGAGAAGCCGTTTCCACCCGGTTTATCCCCCCCGGTGGCAGTGAAAGGCTGGGAGCTGCCGCTTTGTGGGGCTCATYCTCCCTTCTCCCGTTGTGAAAGGGCCGTGTCCCGAGGTTACCAAGAAGGCAGCCGAGAAACAGCCGCCGGAGGAAGCGGCTCCAGACAGCCCTTTCCCCCGCCAAGCCGATAAGCGCCGCGCCGCTGGCAGATGCTCCCGTGGCCACCGGSATGGGGGATGCGGGATGCGGGATGCGGGCGGGGAGCGATTGAAGCTCGGCACAGCCCCACAGTGGGAGAAGGCAGCTTGTTCTGTGTGGAGTCARGGAAGGGAGGAGGGATGGCAGCGGCTGTCCCCTCTCTGCCCCATGGGAGGAGCAGGGATGGGGCCATGGGGCTGTTCTGTGGTTCCCTTGGCYGGGATCCAGCTTTGGAACAGAGCTGTCCCACCCGTGCCAAGTCAGCTCCCGGCCTGGAGTCTCCTCCCTGCCCCGGGAATGGCCGGTGTCACATCCCCTGCACAGGGGGCACTGGAGACCGGGACACAAACACCCCCGGGGCAGGAAGGGATGGGTGCCAGCCCTGCCTTTGCTCTGGGGCGGGGGCTGGGGGCTTYCCTGGCGCCCCTCTCCTCCTCCATYCGCAGCAGGACAGGATCCCGGGGTTCCATGAGAGTTCCCACCTCCCCATTGCACCCCAAACCGAGCGGGGCCAGCGCTGCCAGCAGCGCGCAGCCTCCTCCCCGCTCAATGGCTCCTTTCTCGCCCGGCTGCGGCAACAAAGGGCTCTTTGTGGGCGCGGGGGTCCCGGGGACAGAGCGCTGGCGTTCTCCCCGCTGGGCCCCTGCCAGCCCCCCGCCCGGCAGAGGTGCGCCCCTGCCCCCAACCCGCCCGGGGCAGAGGGTGGGCTGACCCGGGAGCGAGGAATTCCAGGAAATGGGRTCTGGGGAGGAGGGCGAGGGAGCAGAGCTGTGAAGGGAGCTCTGCCYGGGGGTCAGGACCCCTCCCGGCACGGGCTGAGCCCGATTTCCCCTCCCAGTTCACCTCGGTGCCACGGCARGGCAGGAAGATGCGGCTCCAGGGCAGGGGGCACGCAGGCCTGGATGTAGATTTTCATTTGGAGATGCCAAGTGGCCTGTTGACACTTGGGGGATACCACAAAGCCACAGGAAATCCACAGGGAAGGAGGGGTGGGTTTTTCAGGAAATTCATGTTTCACTCCTACCCGTGACCCCTTTGCAGAGCTGCACCCCCAGCAGAGGAGCTGCTGCTTCCCGGTGCTCCCGGCTGTMGGATTTGGACAAAAACCTGTTTGGGTTTCTGCAGGGGGGCGGTGAAAACCCGGCTGAAGGGCAGGGAGGGGGCAGGAGGCGTCTCCGAGCTCGTGTGCGGGTGCAGGGGCCGAGGGTGGAGGTGCCAGAGCCCCGCAGGGAGGGAGCCCAGACCCGACCCGTGCTGGCAGCGCTGGGTGCAGCATCCCAACCCCAACCCCAATCCCACCCCAAATCCCGCCCCGCTGGCCGGAGGGACTGGGGGCTCTGCAGGGTGGAGGAACCCGGGCTCAGTTTTTTCACTCATAACCGCGGGGATTTTGAAAGGGGAGTTGAAGATGGGAAAGGTGCTCCTCTCCATGGAGCTCATCCCGCTGACTCTCACCAGCTTCCCAGGACGGCTCCGGGGAGATTCTGTGTGATTTGGGTGCAGAGGGGAAGTTTTGTACCATAAATGCCCCCACGCCGGCTCTGCAGCCCCCGCGGAGATCAGCACGGCCACAACAAACGCTGCTCCTCTGAGGGAGGAGCCCAGCTCGGTGGCAGGGACAGGAAGGTGTGTCCCTGCTCCGGGATGGCCAAAATCCTCCCGGTAACTCACAGGCATGGCTGGAGAGCAGCGAGGGCTCGGGCATCATTCCCTGCAAATCCTGGAAACCTCGGCAGGCAGGGGAGCCTTTCCTGGCTCTCTGAGCATCTCAAACCTYGGTGCTTGGCTTTAGGAAGCCCTGAGGAGAGAACATTCCTCAGCCTTTCCAGCCTCTGCATTCTCCCCAAGATCCCTGTAGCAAACCCGCGCTGCAGACGGAGCCGGAGGCCAACCCACGCCAGGAATTTTGGGGAGCGCGGGCGAACCGCCACCCCCCCGCTGAAAAGCCGCCGTGAGCTCGCCCCCCTCCCGCCTCCAGCTGTAATTAGCAGCTTCGTCAAGGTCAGGAAGAGCAGTGCCAGCTCCAGACTGTGAATTTACCGAGAGCGTTAATTAATCCGTGATTGCAGTGGGAGCGGCCGGGCCGGGCGCTGCGGGAGAGCGGCCGCGGTTCCCTGGCACAGCCCTGGGCTGTGGGACAGCCTGTCCTCCACCGCGGGGACACGGSGACATCTCTGTCCCGCTCCGAGTTCCCTCATCCCGCCCGGCTCCGAGCCCCCAGATCAGCCCCAGCCCTTTGAAGCCTCTCCTGCCCCAGCCGAAGSCGCATTCCTTTGTGCTGAGTCGGTGTAACCCAACCCCGCCGCTTTTGGGGAGGGGGCGGTGGGAGACCCTCCTGCTGCCGGGTCCTTCCCGGCACTGGGGAAAAGCCAAAGCTCCGTGCGAGGCGAGTGCRGAAAATGGGCTGGCAGAGGGGTGGGGAGGCTGGTGGGGTACTGAGCTCCGTGCTKGGGGTCTCTGGGCAGAGGGAGCAGTGTTTGGAGGCTGCTGGCAGTYCCTGCTCTGTCTCCAGGCCATCCAGTCCCGCCCTGTGGCACAGCATCCYCTGGCTCTGSCCAGCCTGGTCCCTGCAGGTCAGCGAGTTCTTCCCAGAAAAGTCGGTGAGGGGAAGCACCATGCTCTCTCCTCCCCCACAACCCACCCCAATCCCACAGGTTTGGGGTGCCCAGGGTGCTGCCAGCCTCGAGGGCTGGTCTGTGTCCCCCTGTGTCACCTCCCCACAGCCCAAACCTCCCCGTGAGCCCCCGCAGAGCCCCTCTCTCCGTTTCACAGCTCTGGGTTGGGGCTGGAGCTGCCTGACGCCGGGATGCAAAATCAAAACCAAATGTTCCCACAAACCGCCGGCTCAGCCCCCGGCAGCGCTGGGAGGCGGCGAGTGTGGGATGGCTCCGGGAGCCGAGGATGTGGCCACTGGGCTGGGGCTGGTGGCCATCAGCACCCACTGCCCCCTGTGCTGCCCAAATACCCCGGGGAGCAAAGCAGGGTGGCTGTGTGTCCATCAGGAGAGGCARTGGTTGGGTTGGAGGGATTGTGGGCAGAGACACCTTCCAGGCTGGGCTGTTCCATGGCACATCCAGCCTGACACGGAACACTCCCGGGAATAGGAGCTGCAGAAGGCACTGGAGGATGCCTGGAGAGGGGAGATGCTGTGAGCAGAGTGGTGCAGGGGTGTTTGGCTCTGGAGAATTCACCCAGCTCCACTAAACTCCCGTTTCCCTAAGCTCAGCAGAGAGGCTGAGCTCTGCACCCCAACTCCCTCCCCAAAACCCAGCACAGAACTCGGCCATTTGGCTACAGCTTGTGGCTCGCATCCCCAAAGTGTTTTTGGGCTGAAATCCACCAAGCTGGAGAGGAYGTAAAATCCTCTGGAGCAGTTTTGGCCCCACTAGCCCTGACTAAGCAGGTTTGCTCGGGCTCRGTGCCTGAGCTGGATGCACACGTGGCTGGTGGTGGCCCAGGGCTGTGGCTGGTGGCCCCAGGACCAGCTGCATCCACCTTTGCCAGGGAAATGCAGGGCTGGGCCATCCTGGCTGGCAGAGCTGGGGGAAGGGTTGGTGCTGATGATTTTGGGGAATCAGGGAAAGGCTTGGCTGCCCCAGGGGCTTTCCCAAGCCTYCCATCCCTGCACACCTCACTGGCCCAGCGGGATGTGACAACTGTGGATGAAAAACAGTGCCATGGTCCTTAAACATGCCACGAGCTGGGATTCATGGGTGCTGTGGTGGCCTCTGCTAAAGGGTTGAGTAACCTGGCTGTCACCTTTGGGAAAAACYGCAGCCCTTTTCCTAATAAAATATCTCTGTTCATCTTTGCTTCACTGCCATGGAGCTGCTGAGTCAGGAGTGGGAGCTCACAGCTGCTCAGCCCTCGTTTGTGGCCATAACACCAAAGAGACAAATGAAATCCTGGATTTGAACCCAAAACACCAGAGGGGAGATCCGTGTGAGGGATTTGGGAGCTACCAAAGCTCACCCAGGGAGCAGGAGCCCCTCTCACTGGGTGTCCTGTACCTGGATCTCCAGGCTGTGGTTCCACCCTCCCCATCTCCATCTGTCTCTGCTCTGTAGGGATGGACCTCTCRGCCAACCAGGACGAGGAGGGTGACCAGGAGACCTACCAGCTRGAGATCAACAAGGACACCAAGAAATGCGCCTTCCGCACCTACACCGGGAAATACTGGACCCTCACCTCCAACGGRGGCATCCAATCCACCGCCTCCACAAAGTGAGTGCCCTGTGCCCATCGGCTTGGGGCTGTGCTTGGGCTTCAGGGAACTCTCTGCATCTCCCAGGGGAATTCACAGGGGTTTTCCAGTCTGGGTGCTCACCCCAAACCCTTCCCAGCAGAGGCAGCGCATTCCCAGGAAAGCCARGGATGGGCTGGGGCTTGCCGCCCACGATGCTCTGGAAGTCCCTGGGGCCACGCAATCCTTCCTTCCCGGCCGGCTGGGGCTGTCGAAATGCTTTGCCCTGCAGTTCAACCCTGAGAGCCAGGCAGAAACCCCAAAAGTGCCTTTGGCTGCCTGCCTGCCTCCTGCCTGCGGGGCAAGGGCTTCCCAGCGGGATGGCCACCACAGCACGGCTCATGCTGCAAAAACAGATCGAATCAGGCGCTGCTGATCCARCCGTGGCCCTTTCCGAGCCAGCGGGGTGGCAGTGCAGGGTCCCTCTCTGTCACACCCCGCTGAAAGCCCTCTCTGCCCCACAGGAACGCGAGCTGCTACTTCGACATCGAGTGGTGTGACAAACGCATCACCCTGAAAGCTGCCAATGGCAAATACGTGACAGCGAAGAAGAAYGGGCAGCTGGCAGCCTCCATGGAGACAGCRGGTAAGGGACCCTTGGGGACCCACACTGGGGTAGCAGGGGATGAAAAACCCCCCAGAGCCAGGCTCTTTTTCCAAGGGATGCTCAGGGAATAAGTTTTGGAAGTGAGATGGGGTGGGTAAGAAATGGGTGGGGGGCACAGCCCCCTCCCCTCACTGCTCCCTGCCAGCCTTRGGCCCGGCTCTGTGCCCCCCTGGCTGCTCTCACAGCCCCTGTCCCCTCGGCGCAGGTGACACCGAGCATTTCGTGATGAAGCTGATCAACAGGCCCATCATCGTCCTGCGCGGCGAGCACGGCTTCATCGGCTGCCGCAAGGTCACCGGCACCCTGGACTCCAACCGCTCCTCCTACGATGTCTTCCAGCTGGAGTTCAACGACGGCGCCTACAACATCAAGGGTGAGTCCCTGGGGTGGCTGCAGGCTGGGGGGCGGTGGCCTTTGGGGTCCCCTCGGTGGCTCACACCGTGTCCCCTCTCCCGCAGATACCACTGGGAAGTACTGGATGGTGGGGAACGAGTCGTCCGTCACCAGCAGCAGCGACACCCCCGTGGACTTCTTTTTTGAGTTCTGCGACTATAACAAAGTGGCCATCAAAATCAACGGCAAATACCTGAAGGGCGACCACGCCGGGGTGCTCAAGGCATCGGCCGACACCATCGACGCCTCCACCCTCTGGGAATATTAATGCACTTTAGGGTACCTCCCGTTGCCAACTTCTCTTTCCCTTCCTGTCCTCTTTTCCCTCGGGTTCTGTTTCTCCTCTCTGTAACAGGATTTTCAGACTGGCTTGCCCTTCCCTCCTGCCGTAGAGTTGGTGCGTTCTGTGGGAGGTGGGTCTCCGTAAATCCCTGTAAGAACTGGAAAAGTGGTGGGGCTGCCCACCTACCTATAGCTTTGTAGAGGGGTCTGTCTCTATCCCCCCATCCCTGCCTCCCTCCAGGTTTGCTGGGCTTGGAAACAGCCGTATCCCCCTCCYGGCCCCGAGCATCACCTTAGGTAGTTTATTTTCCTCTCCTCGATTTAAAAAAGGGAATAAGATCACCTCTGTGCTCGCTTCTGCCATATCAGCACTGGCACAGCCCCACTGCACTGCCAGTGTCCCCCGGAGCATCCGTCCCGTCCCTCCCTGCTCCAGCCAGGGGCAGAGSGAAGGTGCTGGGCTCAGCCAGCTCCTCCTGGCTCACCCCAGCAGCTTCTCTCCCCTCCTGGATTTTGGGGCAGGGTCATCCCCAGCTGAGCTGTAAGAGGTGACCTTACATATCACAGCATCCCTGGGGAAGGGGCTGGTGTGTGCCAGCACGTGTCCCCACGGAAGGGCTGACAAGCTGCCCCTCCCCAAACACCTGGAAATGATTCTTTAGGGTGATCCTGTCTGGAAAGACTCAGCCTTTCATCTCATGGAGCCCCGTGCTCCTTCTGTCCCTCCACCCCTCCTTGTGCTTCTGCCTCTGGAGGAGCATCCCAGACCCTGCTGGTGGGTCCAGCCTGCCCCAAGGCCTGGAGGGGAGGGCACGGGGGGACACAGAGCCAGCCCGTGCCAGGGTGGGGGCTTCACCCAGCCCATCTCCGGTGGGCTTYGGTCCCGGCAGGAGCCGGGCTGGCCAACGTGACGTCCCTGGGGCGGTGGCTGGAAGCATAAACTGCAGATTTTGGTTTACAGAATAGAAAAGTTCCTTAGCAAACTTTGCACAGTGATATTTGCTCAGTACCTTTGTTGTTGTTTTTTTCTCTCTCTCGTAAAATACTGGAACAGTGAAGCGAATCACTGAACACCTAATGCTGAATTAGGAAGTGCCCACTCCCGTGGGCACCCCGAGGGGGCAGCTCCCGGTCCCACCCACCCCCAGGGCACCTGGGCTGGGCTCTCATGAATAGCAACCCTACTGGAAAAGGAAAAGAGAAAAAAAAAAAAAAAAGACCAAAACAGTATTTTTGTTAGTCTCTATTTATATATGCTCTCCATGGCACTGTGTGACCAGCTGTTGTCTGTACTAGGTCTGCATTAGAGTTTAACGCTGTCTGTAACGGGTGATGCTGCGTGTTCCTTAGGGTGTTGAAAGGCACTTTATCCTTTGGGGCCTTCCCAGGGCCGGTATCTGCTCCCTACAAACACACCAAGGAGCCTTTTCCCGCGTGGGCCCCCTCTGGAGAGGGGGGAGCTGGTCCCACCCCACGCCAAGGGTGCTCTTGGCATCGCTGCCGTGCCAAACCAGGGCCGGTCCCTACTGCCCAAGGCCAGGCAGGGGCTCGTCAGCCTTAAAGSCCCCAGGAGGGACTCCCCTCCCCAGGAGCTTGGTGCTAAACTCAGCCGGGAGAGCGAGGGATCATCCCCAGGCAGGGGATGGCCCCGGGCCGGGGTCCCTGGTGGGCGCAGGGGATCCCRGCTGGGACTCTACCTCGGCTCTGCGCTCACACCCAGGGCTGCCCGCGCCCCCCCTGAAGGACCGAGTGTCTCAGAGCCCTGTGTGACCCCATAACTCGACACACACCTCGCTGGCCTTCACCCCCTCCCCGTGTCTCCTCCTCCCCATCCCCGTTGCAGTCCGAACCCCGTAAATCCYGCTCCGGCTTCTCCCGTGTGACACTAGGTCAACATCTCTCCTGTTTCCTCTTATCGGGTGTCGTGACTCTCTGAAAACATCTCACTCTGAAAAATTTAAGTTTTGGGTTTGTTCGTTTTGGTTTCTTTTTTTTTTTTAATTATTATTATTTTTTTGTAAGTGCCATTTGTATAACTTAAAAAAAATAGCTTCAAATGGAGAAAGATGAATTAAAAAATAAAACCTGCATTCGGATTCAAATTGGTGTGTGGTCTGTTGGGGTGGAGAGAGGCAAGAGCCTGAGTGTGGAGATTTGGGGGGGTGGAGCCTTTGTCTGACAAAAGTTGAGCTGGTTTTAGAGGGTTGAACTGGTGGGAAGGGAATGGTGACCAAGAGGCCACAAGAGCTGTAAAGCCAAAGCCACCTGGAGGTTGGGTCACCTCTGGAGATGCTCAGAGGAGCCACTGAGCCCTGGACATCTGGGATGGTGACCCATGGATGGGTCAGGATCACCTCTGGTGATCCCACACAGCTTCTCCTGATCCAGGAGTTTCACCTCCATAGGATGGCCCWGATGGGAGGGAAGAGCACTGGGATGGAAGTTTGGGTGTAGGGTTGGGTGGGGATCAGCAATAACCTCCTCTACTCAGGGATGTGGAAAATGGGAGGAAAAAGAACTAAAGTGGGAAGGGAAGCCCAGCCCAGCTCATGAGTCCTGCCAGAGGAGCTGGGATGTGCCCCCAGCCCTCTCTGGACAGCTGAAACCAGCCCTGAAACGCAACCAACAGCACYGAGAGCAGCCACAGCTGCCCTGCCCTCAGCACCACAGCCTGGCTGGGCATCATTGGGCTCCCATCTGGCTTTAAAAATGTAAAGCTGCCTTGGAAAAAGCAAAGTTTGGGAAAGGGGGGCTGCCCAGCTCCCCCCAAACACACATCCTAGGGGGACAGCGGGAGGGCACTGCCTAGAGGGACCTTCACCRTCAGAGGGGGGTGAGCACTGCAAGGGCCAAAGGAAGGAAGGAAGGATGTTCATTCCTGACTATAAACAGGGAGAAATCAGCAATGCAGGAAATGCTGAGCAGCTCTGCCTTGCTGTGACATCGGTGTGTGCACAAGCAAACCTGGCTGTGACACTGGGCTGTGACACCGGGCTGTGACACCCAGCCRGGGCATCAGGCAGCTCTGCCAGTGGGTGCCCACCCAAAGCAGGGGCTGTGGAGCTGCAGGAAGGGCTCTCACCCTTCCCCTCTCSCTCAGCTGCCAGCACACATTTCCTTTTCTCCCCTCAAGGCTGGATTCTGCATTTTCCATCATTCACCACCGCTCTGGCAAGAGGGGAAATCCCCTCAGCCTTCCCCCCATCCTGTTTCCATTTAAAGAAGCGACTGGAAACCATTTTCTATCCCATCCCGTTTTTCCTCGGGAGCACATGGAACAGATTAAGCCGTTCCAGGAGGGTCAAATGGGTTTTGCCTTGCGACCTGGGGAGTTTCCACCAGCCCAGGTTGGGATCCTGGCCCCACTCCCTGGCATTGTCCCAGCACCAGGCTGGCACAGGCAGGATGGGAGGACAAGGCTGTAAGGAAAGCACACAGGTGAAAGCCAGAGTGCACAAATTTATTTACAAAAATTCAAATTACAATATAATACAGGAACTTTTTACACACAGAATATTAGAACTGTTTACTACCAGGATGTAAAGAAAAATATTTTTTGGTTTTTTTCCTCTTTTTTTTTTTTTTTTTTTTTTAAATAAACCACCTATTTTTTTTTATTTATTGTTATACAAAGTTGCAGAACATGCACATCTTTACAAGTCTTTTTTCTTCCTTTAATACAACGTTTTGCTAAGTGCAAATACTAAATTTTCTCTCTCCACCTTTAAGGCAAGTAAATGGGACACTGCAATTAGCTGTTAAGAAGTACCTGTTATGGGATCAGCCTGGGCACAGCAACCTCCTCATTACCTTCAAAAYCTTTAAACAAGTGGTTCCAAAGACTGTGGGGCAGGAAGGAAGGCGGGATGCAGGAGTTAGAGACCAGGTCAAGGCCRGATTGGGTGGCTCAGTAACTTTTGGGCTTTTTTTTTTTTTTCTTTTTTAAATAAATCAACACAGATTCAGAAACAACTGGAGATCTCCTGGGTTAAGGGGGAGAAGCAGCCAATTGCTTGGGCTGCAAATTTTTGGTGCACTGGATGTTTCCTTGGTAAGAGAAGCAGTGCTGGGCATGCTGAACCCATACACAGACCAGCACTGACTTCTCCTCCCTTGGACACAAATAAGCCCTTGGCTTTGGCAGGGGACACAGGGAATCCTCTCGTCCCCCCATTTCCTCCAGGCTCCTCCAGGGCCAGGGCAGCAGATGGATCACAGCCACCAAACTCCCTTCTCCACCTCTGCCTGACCCTTCTCCAGCCTCTCTGCTCCACCTCTGCACTTCCCTCTGCTGAGGCTCARCTCTCTGTGTCTTCACATCCCTGGACATGCACAAGAATATGGCACTGGATCATCATTTTTTGCTGGGTGACCATCCTATTTCTTCACAGTTTGGGCCCCTGGTTCAGCAGCTGAGCTGTGCCCTGGCTGCTGGCCCCCTCCACTGCCCCATCCCCTCAGAGAGCCTGGAGGGCTCAGCCAAACCASCCCCTGAGCCCAGAAAACCTTGGCTGTTAAACAAACAGGATTCCCTTTCCATCAGGGAAGCCACCACTGCYTCTTCTGACCTGGGTGTGGTTCCTCAGCACCTGCTGTGACAAAGCCCTTCCTCCCCAAATCCARTGGGATTCCTGCTCCCGTCGCTGCAAGGCCAGATCTAAACCTGGTCAAAGCCCAGCTGAGCAGCGAGTGATAAAACCCCTGCAGCCCCCAGACTGCTGCCAAGAATAAACCAATTCCAAATAGAAAATTCCAGCAGCAAGGGAATAGCAGTTGGTTATTAATGCTAGAGAGACCAYGGCACGGAGGAGCCAGAGCGCTCGCAGGGAACGTTCGACCCACAGGCAACGGGAAAAACACTCCAAAGCTCCAAAAGGCATGGAAATYCTCCTGTCTGGGGGACTTTTCCTGGGAGAACAGTCCCTAAACACTGTCCCAGACCCCTGTCCAGGAGCATCCCACCAACACCCTGTGTCCAGCACCCTCTGCACCCCRAGAGCATCCGGGGGTCCTGGAATGCTGCACGTGGGGCTTTGGCAGGAGCTGTGAGGTGGAGACAGGGAATTTTACCTGAAAAAAACAAATCAACCCACAAAACACCTGGATGCTGAAACACAGAGGGGAATAACAGGAGGGGAAATGCACCCAGAGAGTTGCCAGCAGGACAGAACAGGATGAAGGCCAGAACAAAACATTTGGAGAACAACAGCACAACCGGGCTGCTAAAAGCCAGCCCAACATTCCTGGGAAGAGGGTTTTTCCCCCACTCCAACAGTTTTCTTTTCTAGATGGGGCCTGTAGCAGACAGCACAGCCAAGAAAGGGCTCTGTGCCACCCTCCTCCCACAGCCCAGCACTGCACCCCTTGCATCTCACAGGGAAGTTTTGCTTTTCCCTCACTTCCTAAGCCCAGCAATGCTCAGGTTTAACTTTTAACACACTTTTYCAAAGCCAATTAAGCTGACACACACATTTTCATGAGTTATTTGGTGCTGTGGAAGCAGCCAGCTTCCTGCAGCGTGAGGCTACAGCTGCCCATTGGGTGTGGGGGTTCAGTTAGGGGGCTCCCAATTTGCTGCAGCTTCAGGGAACATTCCCAATTTTCCTACCACAGGACACATCACTGCCTACACGTCTATCTGGGTGTTTCCCAGGCARTTTCTGCACTGAAGGGCACAGGCTTTGGCTCCAGGTGGTTCCAGCAGCTGCCTGAGCTCTGCTGCCAGAAGCTGGGGGAGGTTTGGGATGCCAGATGAGAACTGCAAAGCAAAGGCCACGTTTCAAAAGCTGAGAGGCTCCCACCTCGGGGGGAAAAAAACTGAGCCTTTCAAAGGGGGCAAGTTCAGCCCAGCCAAAAATTTGGGTGCCCAAATCTCCTGCCACTTCCTAACACCCCCAACAGAACATGGCTCGGGGCTTCCTACCAAGGCCTGGGCAATGGATGGCTGCTGCAGCCCCTCGCTCTGCTCAGAGAGTGAGGAACATTAAAATGCTACATTGGCCTGCTTTTGAACAATTTATTTCTGCTGGGAGGTGCCAGCAGGACACAGGGATGCTGGAGAAAAGAACCCTAGTGCTGTGCCTCTCCACAGGCAGGAGGCTGGGGCAGCCAACTCTTCTTACCTCTTTCCTGAAGGTCTTACTCAGATGCCAAGTGTCTCCTCCCTTCCCCCAMGACTCACTTAGCTGCTTTGGCCAGCAGGAAGGCAGGATTTTTGGAAATTCCCCAAGGAACGGCTATAACCCTGTGTTCCACAAAGTCTCACTTTTCCTCCCAACAGCTGCCTGAACAGGCTTTGTCAAAACATAACATCTGGATGCCCAGCACAGGGGGGAATTCCACCCCTGGGAAATGTAGCACCAAACCCTGTTTGCAGCACAGGTTGAAATGTTGAATTGCAAAGGTTTGGAGAAGCCCTCGAGGGGGTGCAGTGCAGGGACACAGAATCCCCTGGCTGCTGGCAGAACCCCAAAGGGGGCTGGAGTGGGGAAAGGGGGATTTTATGGGGCCCTGCGGCGACTCTGCCCGGCGCTGCTGGGGCGGGTCAGAAGCGGTGCCGGGGCTGGGGGCCAAAGTGCATAGGCAGGTTGTGCTCCAGCTGCACGTTGATCTGGGGGAARTCAAAGTTCACCCTCATGTTGGGCAGCGGGGGCACGTAGGGCGCRGGGATGGGGCCGATGTTGAGGGGGATGTTGTTGTACATGGGGCGCACRGGGGGGAAGGGGAAGGGCGGGTGCACGAAGGGGTACGGGGGCATCCGGGGCTGGTGGAAGTTCTGAGGGACMGGCCTGGGGATGACTTCGATCCTCTGGATCTTCTCCACGGGCTTTTCCACGGGAGGGCCGATGCGCTTGAAGCTGTTCTCTGCACAGGGAGGAGAGCAAAGAGCGGTCACCCACCAGCGAGGCTGTCTGAGTTCAGCCCACAGTCAGATCCCCCATYCCAGAACATTCCAGAGCATCCCTGCCAGCCCTTCCCTTGCTCCAGGAGCTCTCCAGGCTGGCTCCTTTCACCACAAAGGGGAAACGTTTCCTGATGTGGGATGTGGGGCAGCCCCTGTGCCCCCCGTGACACAGCTCAGAGGGTTTGCTGCCCCTCAGACACTTTGCCAAGCACAGAGATCCACAACACCAGAGCCACATGAGAGCTGGAGAAATCCTGTGCCTGCTCACAACCTCAGCAAAAGCCTGCAGGCAACAACACTTTAAAATCAGACCATTTCCCAGTGTCACAGGATCCAGGGAAGGTCCTGAGACCCGTCAGCAGTTGGGAACTCTGTGCTGTCCCACTGTCCTCAGTCTGATCCTGACTGTGACTTACCCCCGTTCTTCTTCCTTTGCTCCTCTTCAGCCTCYTTCTGAATCTCATGGATTATCTTCTCATCATCTTCCTAGAAATYAAGGAACACCAATCAATCAGTGGGATAATTCCTGCTGCAGCAGCCTTCTGTTCTCTCAGTGCTGCTTTTCTTTCCAGCACGTGGGGATGGCCTAGAATGACCCAAAAGCAAGGCAGTGATGGAGGAACTGCAGCACAAATAACCTGCACTCTGTGGAGAATGACCAAGATGCTTGGATCAGCTTTCCAGGGAGATCTGCACTAAAATTCATTGACTTGATGGAAACCAGAGAACTGCGACCCAGCTCCACCCCTCTGAAGAGCTGTTAATCTTTTAAATGGCAATAGTTGATTAAATATTTACATTATACTAGCACTTGTAGAGTTTTTGGCCCAACAGCTGGAATTAACACAACTTAAATCCTGGCTCTAGTAGCTAAATGGTGCCATTTAGATCTTATCTGTAACTCTGAGAAGGGCATAAATCGAAATATGTTTCTTTAATGTCTGTCTAGAGGTTATAGCAAGAATATTCAGAGCTGCTGCTCACTGAGAGCACAAGGACAAGCCAGAAATKGAAATTGTCCTTCTGCCTCTCATCAGCCTCAGTTCTCTGTGAGATGAAAYGATGCAGTGAAGCCTCAGGTGGGTTTCTGCAGTGCCCCAGAGCACAGATCAGCTCTCAGGGTCACAGCCCCCCAGCCCTGAGGACAGAACTCCCTCGGTGCCAGGCAGAAGATGCTGGGAGGTRGAGTGATGGCAGCGAGGTCCTGCTGTCCCTGCAGGGTTGAACTGCTGCTGCTCCATGTCTGTGGGGATGAAACCCAACCTGGAGCTTCCAGGGAGAGCAGAAAAACCTCCAGGACAGTGCTTGGAACCCCACAAGGCTTGTTTTAATCACCCTAATTTCAGTGACTGCCAAAATACATACATTTCTCCTGAGCACTCTTAACGTAAAAAATATCCCTTATTTTGAAGAATGCTCTGGCACTAAATCCAAAATATGCTTCATGCATGCAGCTATACACTGAAATGATTTCAAGCTTCCCAGTCCCCAGCTGACAGCCCTGCACATGTACARCCTGGGAAGCTTGGGAAGCAGTCCCCTCCTCCACCAGCAGATAAGGTTTCCCTGGGAGACTGAAGTTATCTTAATGTGCAGAAAGCCAAAAACCCAATACTTCCCTCCCTGTTATTATTCTGTGAATCAATGGTTAAAATTAAGACTTTCCAGGACATGCTTTTTTTTTATTCCCTTTCCCAAGCAGGCTGCTTGCATGGGCTGTTAATTACAGCCTATCTATCTCCATAAAAGCTGCTGAAGAATGGCTCTTCTGAGCCTACATGGAATGCCTAACTACCCCCCAAATATCAGTATTTCTGGCTGGAAAACCACCTGGGCATGCTCCACAGGCAGCCAAACATTCCTTGCTCTTTTGCTGCCCAAGCAGAACTCTCAAAGCTTGGTTTCAGACTTTAGGATTTCATTATTTTTCCCTTCTAAGACTAATTTTTTTAATGCTGTTGAAAATGAACACAGCCACCACTCCCATTTTATCACCACTTACTSGAAAAGATGCACCTGAAGGTTTATACGACAAGAAATATATTTTAAGCTCAGCTGAGCAAGATCACCCAGTATCTCCTTTCCTCACACAAAGGCATAAACCTCACTTTAAAGCCTAGAAATGTGCCCTTTAACTTAGACTAAAGCAAAAGCATTTTGTTAAGTGATTACAAGTAAATTCTTCCCTGTGAGGGTGGGGAGGGCCWGGCACAGGGTGCTCAGAGAAGCTGTGGCTGCCCCATCCGTGGGAGTGTCCAAGGCCAGGCTGGACAGGGCTTGGAGCAATCTGGGAGAATGGAAAATGTCCCTGCCCATGGCAGGGGGCAGAATGAGATGATTTTTAAGGTCCTTTCCAACAAACAAATCTATGATTAACCCCATGAAATGGTGCTTCCCAGGGACACCCCTTCCTGTCACCACCCGCGATGCTGCAGCTCCATCAGTCCTGCACAAGCCTGGGGAACTGGACACATCAAACACAACTTCAGCAGATGCTCCTGCAGCCAGGGCTGCTCCAGCCTTGCAGTTTAAACTGCAGCTGACCTCCCTCAAAGGGGGCTGGACACATCCATCTGCCCCGGGGCTGGAGCCAGCTGCACTGGCCCAAGGTGATGCTGGATTCGATTACTGAGGCTCTCAGAGCACCAGGGCAAGCAGGGAACAGCAAAACCCATCTGCCAGAGCTCCAAAGTGACCCCYAAAGCTCCCCAGGACACCACAGAACACATCCCCAAATGCAGCAGCCACAGATCCCCACTCAGCTTCAGCCCCAGGGGGTTTCAAGAGGGGCAGAGCTCGCAGCACACCCTGGATAAAAAAACCTGCCAGGAACAGACCTGGGTCAGGGTGATGTTCCTGCCTGGTTCTGAAACTACAAATCACAGCAGAGCCACAACAAACCACATGTCCAAGAACAGAACTTATCAGCCCTGTYGCTTCTTTGCTGATAAAAGTCTATTTCCCCATTGGAAGGTTAAGGAGTGCTTACACTTAATCSCACATACCAAGAATTTTGGATTTTTTTTTTTGCTTGGAATTTTTTTTTGCACCAGCATTTCTAGTATCCGTTAATGTCAAAAGAACAAAAATGCAATGCACAATAAGCACCTTCCTATTTAAGAGGCTGACATTAAATTTGGCAAATGATGAATACACAGCACAGCTCAATACCTGCAGTATTTAGGAAAGACCCACATCCCAGATGGAACMAAAGAATTGATACATAAACAACAAGATAATTTTAGGATGTTCAGAAAGAAAGCTGATGCCACAAGTTCTGCCTAATACATATTGTGCAGGTCAGAATTAAAAAAAAAGTCCTGGTCCTATTTTAGTGAATCTTGCAAAACATTTCTAATTCTTTGGAAGCAAAGGCTGTTTTAATACCACAGTAATTAGAGAGATGACAGATTCAYCGAGGGGTAAAGCACCCACACCAAAAATTAAGATTTCATTAGCACACTTATGGCTGATTTTGTGGTGAGAAACCTTTTAACATCACATGGGGTAGAGGCTGCTGAAGGATTTCAAAAGCTTCTTGTGTCCGTTTCCCTGAGCGGGTTCAAGTCCCTTAATAAAGGATTAGATTATAATTTTAATGGCCTGTTCACGGGCTGTGTGGATTGAAGGCATTTATCTTGTCAAGTTAACAGTCATCTTCCTGTCAGCTGCCTTGCCTACAGCAAGACAAAAAAAAAAAAAAAAAAAAAGAAATAAAGAAGAAATAGAAAAAAAGCAACCCCGGGGGGCGTGGTCCTCAGCACTGGGCAGTATTTTTAAGCAAAGATGTAACTTGGCTTTTCTGCCAGAGAGGAAATGCAGGGCAATGCTACAACGTGGCCCTTCCCCACGCTCTGCTGCATCACGGGAGAAGGGAGGTGGCCAAGAGGAAAATGCAAAGCATCTCTGAGATGCACTCACCCTTTTTATCTGCAGAAAGCAGACATGGCCATTACCAGCAGCTGTGTTTTCAAGTGGCAAAACAGAACCAGGCTCTGCCCCAGACCCAGCAGCGGGATGCTCTGTGCAGGAGCCATCCCATCCTGCAGCCAAGGAAAACAAACGCTGATTCCTGGCCAGTGTGGGAGCCTGCCCTTGCCATCCCCCACCTGGGAAAGCATCTCAGCACGGAGGAGGCTTTTCCTTTCAGCCCTGTGCCATTGAATCCAGCGAATGCAGCGAGCACGGAGCCAATCACAGCAGAACGGATGGCTCGGTCTGGGGATGGATTAGCAGAGGAGCGGGGCTGGGTTGCTAAGAGAGGCACCTTTTGATGGCAGGGAGGCCTGTGACAACAATGCTGCTGCACAGGAGCCTCATAGAGCACCCACACAGGGCCCTGACACGAGCAGAAAGAGCTGCCGGAGAAATAAACTGCCCTTGGGAATGAGAAAATACAGCAGCAAGGGAGATAAAAGCTCAGCGAGTCACACAGAGACAGCATCCCCCCAAATAAAACCTCCTCTGCCCGGAACAAAAGTGCCATCCAGGGAGCTTTTGAAAGCTCTGTTTTTATCTCCTGCGCTTCTCGTTATCTTTAATTATTAAGTGTCACCGGGAAGCGGCTGCCGCCTCCTGAAAAGAGGGAAAACAAGAGTCCTGGTGACTATTTCTGGGYTCTGCAACCCCTCCCCTACTTTAGAAACTCCTTCACCACCGCTGCCTCCCCCTTTTTGCCTCTTTACTGCTTTTCTTTTTTTTCCACGTACGTGTGGCCGCAGCCGTTCCTAATAAACTTGAAATGATTTTTCACGACGGAGGCTTCCAAAGGACTGAGGGGTTTTGTTTCAAATCATTCCCAGATCAGCTGCGGAGAGCCTGAGCAAGAACAGGCATCGGCTGTCTCCGGCGTGTTCCTCCATGCAGCAGGAAGCAGGGATAAAAGCAGGGCTGTGTTGTAACTGGAACAGGGAATCYGCAGTGCTGCAGGAAAAGGGGGGCCAACATGGGGACGGAGCACACGCTGGYGTTCAAGAAACTGGGAGTTATTTTAGCAACAGGCATTCCGTATYGATGGCTTTCTGTGAATTCCCAGGATTAACCATATGCTTATGATTGAGGCGTTTTATAGCGCTGAAAAAAAAACCCCAAGCTCACCACAAACCCCACATCCTAAATTTAGGGGAGTTTACCCCCTCCCCTTCCAAATCCTAAAGGCAGCACTGTGCACTTCATGCATTTCCTCGATGCATTTGAAGTTTTACACAGTCTTCTCTCAACATCATCTTTTTATAACACTAGAAGGGAGGGATAATTGCAAACACCTCATGATGATTAGTCTTCTGCTTTGAACTTTAATGATGGGCCTTTGGGAGGGTTTTAAGAGTTTACTGAAAACATCTTAAAATTTTAAAAAAAAAAAAAAAAAAAAAGCCTCTGTGCAATATTACTGATAGCCCAAAGATGAGTATTAAATTCAAAATAAGAGAGAGCAGAACCTGGTTTACCAAAACAGCCAGAATGCATGAATCACATTGCATCCCAGGATTTGTGAAAACTGGATGAAATGCACACAAGGAAGCCTTAGGTTTGCTACAAATATATAGAAATCAGGGGAAACACAGCCCCTGCATCCCAGAGCTAATTCATAGAATCATAAACTGTCCTATGTTGGAATGGACCTACAAGGATCATCAGTCCAGCTCCTGGCCCTGTGCAAACACCCAACAATCCCTGGGAGTGATATCCAAATGCTCCTGGAGCTCTGGCAGCCTCAGGGCTGTGCCCAGCACCCTCTGGGGGAAGAACCTCTTCCTGATATCCCACCTAACCCTCCCCTGACACAGCTCCAGCCATTCCCTGGATCCCATTCCTGCTCACAGGGAGCAGAGATTGGAGCTGCAGCCCCAATGAGTCTCCCCTCAATCTCCTTTTTTCCAGCAGAACAAACCAATGCCCTCAGCCACTCCTCACAGYTTCCCCTCCAGGCCCTCACCCCCATCTCTCCTGTGGATTCTTTCTCACAGAAGCTTCATTCCCCAGCTCCTTCCCGAGCTTTGTCTCTGGYAATGTTGCATCAGCCCCTCCTGCAGCCCCCGGAGAGCAGAGCCAGAGCCTGCATGGACTGCAGGACACGAGGATTTTTGGCCAAGCAGTGCCCTGGGAAGGGCTCCTGGCACCTCCTACAGGGGTGCAGGGCATGGATTAGCTCCAGGAGAAACACAGGGATCAAACAATTCCTGCCTGGACCCCCGGGAAGCTGCTCACCACAGCCTGACTGCAGCTTGTCTGGGGACCAGCAAATATTGCACCGATACTTTTAAATCAGACTCCAGCCTGATTACAGCGTAGGGACAACATTTTAACTAACCTTTAATTATGGGAAATTTTGAAGCCTCTGCTTTACTCTCTCAAGATCATTTGAGACAAAGACTAACAGATGCTGCCATTCCTARAGGACTGTCTTTAATTTGTTTTTAACCCAAGCTAATGAATAGGTTTACTTATACTTTCACAAGAATTGTTTCAGGCTCGGAAAACATTAAACATGTGGGAAAGAACAAAGGTTCCCTATTTTAAAGAAACCTGAATTTTGCTGTAAATAGGGATTAGACCCAAACCAGACCCTTGGATGGATCTTATCCCTGGCAAAGGACAGGACACTGCYAAAGGAATGGTCTTTTGCTCTTTCAAATCTCCATGTCAAGAYCCAAATTCCATTTCTCTCTTTACATCTACCAGGGTAATTCCTGTCCCGTGTCCCATATGAGACACAGATCACCCTGGAGGRGTTGGGTTGGTGTCACTAAGCCCCTGATGAGGGAGGACCACACAGGTACMCACCATCATTTCAGCTTCAAGCCAACAGCTGAGTTTGGTGTTACTCTTTGCACTGCAGCAAGGACAGTCACCCAGCTTCACCTCCCCAGCCCACCAGCACTCCATCATCCAAAAAATAATTAAATAATAAAAGAGCAGGCAGTGCCAGCTCTGTGCTGACAGTGGGAAATTTTTCTTTGCCACAACATTGGTTAATTAGAGAGGTGGAAAGGGCCTGGTGACAGTGCCCTCTTTGTGCTGCTCATTTATTTATTTATTTGAAAGTACAGTACGAGCTTTTTTGAGAGGCCTCATGTTTTCTCTGGCTCTGAACAAATGCCATCCCCCAGCACAATCAGCACCCTGACAGGAACAACGGATGCCAGCCCTGCTGAGCCCTGAATTGCATCCTGCTGGAAAATGGGGAGGAGTGGGACAGGAATCCAAGGAACTCAGAACCAGGTGTCGGAAACGCTACAGGGGTGCCTGCAAGGAGGTGTCTGTGTGTCGTTTAACAGCTCAMACTGACAGGATAATGCAGGCAATCAAAGCAGGCAAGCAGAGGACTTGGAAGCTCATGCTGGTTGTGACACTGCTGGGAGATCCCCAAGAGCCTGGAGGTAGAAGGGAGAGATTTAGAGTGGCTTTACCCTGGCTCTGCAGATGCAGGATTGTGCATGTTCCCTGCAGAAAGGGGGGCTGGGAGCAGCCTGGAAAACCGTAGAGGCCCAAGACAAAGAATCACCAGGAAAAAGGAAGCTCAAGCAAACCCTGGGAAGGCAGATCCACATTCATGTTGGTAAAGTCAGGAAATTCAATTCCTGCTCCTTCCAGCACTCGTGGATTTACARCATTGAATACCTCTATTTACAGCGAGTTTTCCCAAGCCTGTCACAGATAGGAGCTGTATTAAATTACTACAGCTTCTCTCATAGTCCACTCCACGCTTCAGCTGCCCCTCTGCAGCTGTCGACACCAGCCCTAGAATGGACCCAACACAAGCCTGGGCTCGTAGGCAGTTTTTTTCTGACAGGTCCATCCCGTGATGGGATTCACAACCAGCACTCAGATGATCTGGGCACCAAAGTCACAATTCCCCTCCCTCCAGATGCCAGGCCATGCCAACACCATGTCAGATGCACAAGTAGGAATGGGTCCCAATAATCCCAATGCTGGCTATTGTGCCTGGTGCCAGCACGTGCTCCCCACCAGCTCCTTCACAAGCCTCGCTCTCCAGAATAGCATTCAGAGCACTTCCAGCCAAAGCCCTCATCTGACAGGAGCTGTTTTTCCCTAAAGCAACCCCAGCTCCCTCCAAGCTGTGGTCAGATGTGACTCTGTGCTGTTGYAGGATCCCAGTGTGGCTTTTTAGCTGCCTTGGGAAAGGAAACAAGTTGTGCTGGCTAAACCCATTTTCCCCTGGTGGAATGTGTGCACTTCAAYATGCCGCTGTGGACAGTGATTGAAACTGAGGTGAGAAGCATTCACAAAAATCCTTTGTTACTTACTGTGGGGTCTGTCCAGAGGGAGCACTTGGCACAGTCCTGGCAGGGTGCCCCTGGAGAGCGGGGGTGCTGGCAGAAGTGGTCGTAGCCATTGATGGCGGCCCGGCAGAGGTAGCACATCTGGGCGCCGCAGCGGCACGACATGCGGTTACAGCCCTCCGACTTTATCAGCCCCGTCCCACACTTGTGGCATTTCCTAATCCGGGCAGCTGTCATCTTCTCCTCTCTGCAAAATCAGGAACAATCAGCAAAGGGGTGTTTGCACTCAGCAGCCTGTGGTAAAATTACTGTCACACTACCCCAGTGAGGCTTTAACCCCCTCCTCTTTCCTCCTACTCCAACCCCAAGTCCATCGCTGTTCCAAGGAGGTCTGGGCTCAGCTCCACTTGGAGCCAGCCCATGACAACTCAAGAACAAAATAAAGTGAATRAAAGTCAATCACTGCACGCTGCAGCCCTGATCCTGGTTTCCATGAGAGCCAAAGCACCAGGCTCTGGCTCGGGAGGAATTTGAGATGCAAGTTCAAGGGCAAAGGGTACATGGATGCTTGAGTTGGCTGAAGGAAAACATAGCCGGGGAGATAAAGTTCGGGAAAAGCAAACACTTGGCTGTCACCTCCAGCTTTTATGTTTGCCCGTTGCTCTGGTTACAAAGTTGCCACGACCACATATTTATTTTCCAAGTCTGGCTGCYATGCTCCAGATTTGCTCAGTGTTTGTTAAATTTAAATCAGTAACTGAAAAATAATCACAYGTTTCCCCACGGAGGCTTTCTCTTTTCTCAAAGATTCCCTACATASATTTTCCAGAGGTTATTGCTTTAGGTTTAAGAGATGGGTTTTCATCTARCAGAGCACAAGTGGGAATCCAGGACAGAGCTCAATTCCTGTTCCCAAGGGACACCCTGGCAGYGACACTCGCTCCAGCACAGGCTCAGCTCACAGCAAGACTATTTTGGCACAGAAATGAAGAAAGGCTCGGCCATTTAATTAAAAGACTAAAGAATATAAATTATCATCCTAAGGGCCAATTTTCTGACCGCTGGAGATCACRTTACACTTTAATTCACAACCTAGAAGTGAAATTTGATGACAGAAGAGCAAAGACACTGTGTTTTTTTTCATGGAGGGAAACAATTCTCCTGGCGCTGGGGATGGATCATCCTTAGCCAGGCATCTCCACCCAGCTGCTTCAGTGCATGTTTGGGAGATGGGATTTTTGAGGATCACAGCAGCAAACCAGGCTACAGCACAGTCCCACAAATTGCTCCATCAGCACAGCCAGAGGGGCAGGGAATGGTGAGGTGGGAATTCCCAGCCTTTCAGCCACCCAAAACTCCCACACCATCATACCCAGCATGACCTGCATCCAGGCGTGTGGAGGTGTGCTAAGAATAGACACAAAAACCCAACTTGAGAGTGACTTTCCTCTGAGCTGCAGCTGCTCTTCCCTCCGCCACTCAACAGGATGCTGTCGATGCAGATTTTTTTTTTTGGAAACTTTGAGCAAGGCAGGAAGTTTGGCCAGAACTCCAGCTGTGCTTCCCTTTCCTTAYGCAGGGCTTCAAAAGGAAGTTTTTATTGTATCAGGCAGTCAGACTCATCTATCCACAAACACAATCTGCTGCAGGTTTTGAAATTGGTATTTTTGTCCTTATTAGGGACACGCAACTCATTCCTCCTCCCTCTCATCCCTCTTTCCTACAGGGAAAGGATCAGMAAAATCTGTAAAGATTTTGTTCTGAATTAGGGACTGTGGGATGAGCAAGCAACAGTCATTCAAATCCCAGTGGTGGAGTCTTCCAACTTCTACTCATGCCAGACAGACTAAATCAGAGAGGAAAGGATTGGGCAATGTGGGCAAGTCCCATTTAGCACCAAACATTTAGCTACATGGATGAAACTTCCCTTGTTTCCTACASGCAGAGGATTTTCTCATTTACTGTAGTTAAGAGAGAAATCAAACTGCACAAGAYTTCAGGGTAACAATCAGGATTCACATCTGCGTATTTCAAAATTTCAGACTCTGTTCTGTAACAATTCCTACAGACTGGTTAGAAGCAGGGAAGAAAACACATCCTCTCCCACAAAGCAGCAGCTGAGCAAACAGTGCAGGTCTCCACTCCACATTTTTCAAAGGGAAATAACGACCTGCTGTGACTCAATCCACTCCTCTGCCTTGCACACCACCTCCCTTCTCCCCCCAGCGATGCTAATGGGGGTTTCTCACCTCAGAGAAGGACCAGGTGCCAGCCTGCAGACACCGGGCCAGCCAGAGGAGCAGGCTGGGCTGGTGACAACTTTCCCACGTTCTCAAATTACCAACCAGCTGCATCTGCTGCCAAGTGTCTTTCACAGACAGAAATCCCATCCTGGGAGCCGTCTGACCCCTCAGCTCTGCCATCCCCGGGATCTTTCTTCCAGCAGAAACTGAGGGGCAGTGTACTGTGATTGCCAGTTCATCCAGCTCCCAGTTTGCCCCTAGCTGTGGAAAAAATTCCTATTTCACTTACATGGATGTCCTGTATCTGATGTCATCCTTCTCAGCCAGCTGCTCGCAGGTGAGGTTCATGTGCTCCTTCCACAGCCCCTGGCACTTCCGACATGTTTCCTGAGGATAAAAAATGTTAAAGAAAAATAAAAAACCTAGTACATCACTAACTGATTTAAGAACTGTGAAAATTCCCTCTCCAAGCTGCAGGTTTTCARGTGAGGATGGAGCTGGCAGGATGGTACAGGGGTCTGTAGGTCTGTTCTCTGCTGGAGACCAAAGTCCACAGATAATGGGAGCCAAGGGTCTTGCCAGGGTGCAAGAAAATTGATATAAAATGAATTCATAAATCCTAACTCACTAAAACTCATGGGACAACTACCAGGCTCACAAATTACARCCCAGAGGAGACTGCAGAGGTGAAAATGCGSTGCCAAAGGACATCAAGTTCAAATGTTTCCTCTCCAAAATCCTTCACCTTCATACAGAGAGCTTCTAATTCCACTGTCGATGGAAATCTTGCAGTTACATCAAAACCTCAGCTTCACCAGGCACACAAGAAAATATGTATATATATAGTTTTGTAAAGTCTCACAAAAGAAATGATTAAACAGCTGAAAAACACAGAACGTGGACAAACATCCATAAAACCAAGGTGGAATATGAACAAATATTTACAGATTTAACCAGAATAGCTGCACTAAACTTAAGAGCAAGTGGCTGAACACTCCTGTTCTTGCAAACTCTTTAGCAACAAGGATCTAATCCAGAACTGGTCAAGCTGCATGGAGCAGGATTGCTGTGGAGGCACAATTGGAAAGGGAGCTTGGCCCAACACTGGGGATCAGAGCTGATTTTTTAGGTTGGCTGGCCAAAGAAAACAATTTTGTTTTGGGTCAAACAAGAGATTTTCCTTTAGTTTGAAGAMGATTAAAAAATATTCAGATCAAACTTGAAAAAAAAGTACAGGTTTCACAATCCAACTGTTTCATCTTCAGGATGGCTGGGGCTCAGGATCTTCAATCCAACTTCCCCCTGGCAGGAAAACCCATCTGTCTATTCTGCATCCTCTTCCCTTGCACACCAAAAAAAGGTCCCAAAAGAGCTTTGCCCAGCCCTGATCTCACTATCAGCAAAAGACGACAACTGCAGAGACAGATCTTATTTGATTGCTTTACCTTCATTTTATTTTAATGAAGAAATTGGACGYTTATGTGAGATACGATGGAAGAAAATGCTTCAAGACACACGTAGGCARCAAACACTCTTTTGATCGTGAATCAGACAAACAGGATGAAGGCCAAAGCTTCCAAGGAAGCCACCCTAGGAGGGGGATGCAAAATGGGGACTTGTTTGTATCTGTGCTCGCTGGGAGATGCCCAAGTGCTCGTGCTTTCATCTGGAGAATGAAAGGCTCCTGGGCCTGGCTGGTGAGCCGGACATGTTTGCAGACAGCGGGGTAAGGGCTGCAGAAAGCACGGAGCCAAGCCTGTGACTGCATCCCAAAAKCTCAGCAAAGGATTTTGTGATCACTCACCTTGCAAATGCACCCCTTGGCAGGCAGGCAYGGGTTTTAAGGGGCAGTAAATGCCTCGGGTTCTATTGATTCTCATGAATCATTCATCACGCCCTGTGTTTTCCTGCTAAAGCTGTTAAAACAGGCACCATTTTGTGTGCATTTTTGGCAGGCCACATCTGGGASGATCAGACCTGGAGCTGTTCACATACCTCCATGAGGACCCACCTTCCCCTTTACTCCCAACACCTGGCCACATGCCATTCCAAGATCAAAAGTGCCTTAGGTAATTTCTTTTTTATGTTCACCAAGGGTTAAAAAGAGCCTCTGGAGCCCTGTTCAGCAGAACCGCTTCCACACGCCAGCAACAGAGATTTAACAGCTTTTTGCCAGGAGGGCTGGCACACTTTCCAGCCAGGAGCCTGCTATTCCCAATTACTTAACTCCAGGAGCCTCCCCTGCTGCCGAAATGATGCCCTTCAGAAGCAGATGGTGCCGCTTAGACCCTGGTCCCAAGTCTTTCCCTTTTGCTCCTGCCTCCAGCCTGGCAGCTATTGGAAACAATGCTCTCTCCAGAGCCTGGGCTGTGGTTATTTGCCAAACAGTTGTCTCCTGCACTCAGGGAAAGGGATTTCTGTGCAGGCAAGGAGAAAGAGAAGAGCTCGGCCGTGGAGATTCCTGGCATGGCGCGATGGGAGGTATCCAGCTCTGTGTGTGACTGCAGCCCAGCGGGTGCCACCACAGCTCTGCACATTGCTGGGATCCCCCCCAAATCCTCCAGGAGCTGCAAAGCCACAGGCAGCTGGGCCTGTGCCAGTGCACCCCWTGGAGGGGACAGTCCTGTGGCTTCTTCCCAGCTCCCGAGTGTCACCTGCTGCTGCCTGTGACTGAGCCACGTCCTCTCCATGGGAGGTTTGGGAATATGCACCACGGATGTGTCACCAGCATAGCCTGCTGTGATTTCACCCCTTATTCTACCTGAAACAGGGGCACTTTGTTGGGGCTTCCAGGACCCTGTGTTGGAGCCTTTCACACACAACTGGGGAGGAAGGACATGGTTCAGACAACAGCTACTGTTCCAGTGCCATAACTGGAGTCACAGCCCTTGCCCAAGAAAATGATCATTTTTAATATCTGCTGAGTCCAACCCATCTCATTTGGCTGATGAGGATTTTGAACATCTTACACGATGGCAATTCTGAACTCTACAATTTCCACAAAGGGTTCTTTTACTTYAGAGGCAGCTTTTTGTTTGATGATGGAACATACTCTGCCATTACCATATTAATTAACCTAAACGCAAGATAGAATAACAGATTTTTTGCAACCAGCCTAGATTACTGCCACCAAGACTGGCTACAGCAAAATAAGGCACAACCTAAACTCACACAAAGAGGGAATGTGTCCTTCCCAGCCCTGAAATCKTCCAGCCAAAAAGCAACTCAGTCCATCAAAACAAAGATCCTTCCCAACTTCTTCAGCACTTGGTCCCTTAGCAAGCCCTCTCTACTCAGGTAGGGGTACCTGTGTTTTAGTTTTAACAGCACTTCAGCTGAATCCATCTTYTCTGCATGGTGTGAACTCCAYGTGTTCTCCTGCCTTCTCCCAGCCCTCTCCTCTTGGCAGGCAGGTACAGCTCATGCTTTAGGGGCGAGGGATGTGGCTCTGAGGAACCCTYGGCTTTAGGAAACAGCTCCAAACAGGCATGGAGAGGGGAGATTWAGTATCTGCTGCCTGTTACATCTGCCCCAGCTTGGCAGGCAGCCTGGGACAGTCCATGACTGCTGCGCCGGCCGAGGGAGGATGTGATGGAGAGGGTGTTTAATCGCACCCTGTAATCTCCTCACTGTACATCTGTTAGAGGCAGTGGCTCCGCTTCCTCTCGCTGCCTGCCAGGAAGCAGCCGGGATTAACACAAACATGTTTGGGTTCAGGAGGATCCTTTGTTCCCAGGGTCAGCGGTGGGTGTGCAGTTTTCTGTGCTCAGGGCCAGCCTGGYCAAGGGCGGACACTTTGCTTTTCGTGTGGGCAGCACAACCCTTCAACACCCTTGTTAATTGTCCCAGCACCTAATGAAGGTGGCAGGGAGTGTTTTACAGGAATTTACCATCTCCCTCAGCACTTCTGCTGGTACTTCCAATGGATGCTAGAATCTTAAACACAGCCCAGACTCCTTTTCCCCCTCTACCATCAACTAAAAATAACTCTCTGAAGTCTACCCCACTCACTGAGGGGGTAAAAAACCCAATCAACTTTTCCTTGCCAGTCTCCACATCCTCTKGGCCGCGGTCAGTGTTGCATGCACTGCTGGTGGTGTAACAGAAATTACTTTTCCTTGCTGCAATCTAAACAAATGCCACATGGACAAAAAAAACATCAGATGATRCACACAGATCCCAGCCCGAGTGCCCACGGCATTCCCGCCTGTGCCGTAGGAGTTTACACTGAGCCATTTACTGATGGAGCAAAACGCAGAGAGGGTGAGGGAAAACTCAGCTTAAACAACAACAGCGGCTCCAAGCCGAGCCCAGCGCTCCCCTCAGCTCTCCATATGCCAGATAATGAAATCCTGGTGCTCTGTGATTCCCCACATCCCCCGGGAAGGGCGAGGTGAACACTGCAGAGGGCTCTGCCCATGGCACACGCCAGTGAGAGRGAGCCCCAGTGATTGATTCGCTGCTTCCTCCTGCTCTCGGACACACAATAGCACAGGCTGACCCCAAACAGGCCGAGTTTTACCCAAAAGCAGATGTGAATGCAAGTGCCTCAGAACAGCACCTCAGGGCTAGTCCGTACTGTGCTGTTTTAATTAAAAAACAGCAATTCCCAACCAGATGAGTTAATGGGAAAACAAAGAACCGCAGAGCCTTCGTCCCCACAAAGTTTCACTGTCTGTAAAATTGCACCAATCTTAACTAAAAMTGGATGCATCCATGCAACCTTTAAGCATGGATAAACTCTCATGAACGCACTCCTTCAGGGCTGTTTCTGGGATTTCCTACATGCTAAGCTGGGATAAAGAGGCTGTAATCCAGTCCAAGACAATCCGTTTGAGTGAGAGACCCCTCTTCAGAGATGCACAAACACCCAGCACAGGGAGGGGGACCCCGTATCCACAGCTCCCAGATTGCCCAGTGCAGGGAGAGCTCCTTCCAGAATCAATTCCATCCTGMAGCTGCACACAATGGCGTGACAGGCAGCAGGGACCCACCTCAAACACACAAAATCCAGGCAGAGTGGAGAAATGAACACGGTGTCTCGGATCTGGGAGCACATSCGTGGGTTTGGAGCTCCCCCGGGAGTGCGGCTGTTCCCCAGGCAGCGCTGCCGCTCAGCGGCGGCCGCTCACACGGCAGGGACGCGGAGCACGAAGGGAAACCTGGCAAAAACAGAGGTTTCCTCTCCTGAGCACAGCCATGAGTCGTTCTGCAAGGGGAGAGGTCGCAGGGAGAAATAAAGCAAAGGCACAAGCTTGGRCCAGGCTGTAGAATGGGCTAGGGTGTAAAACTAGAGACCTAAGAGTGACCAGGAGCTAAAAGGTGGAGAARGAAAACATCCATTTATATGCAAAACCCACCAAGAACCACAGAATAGAATCTTACAATCATTAAGGTTGGAAAAKATCTCCATCGAGTCCAATCTTTAAGAAGGGTGGTTAAAGCTTTTATACAGCCATATATTAAACCCCATTACAAAAATGAAGACCTAAACCAGTGTCTGCTATTTTGCCTGTTCTTGTTAAATTGAGCATATTTTAGTCTTTCCCCATTTCCAAGATACTGGAGATACTCAATGCCCTTTTCCTTCAGGCTGGTTCCCATGAGGGTTTGGGTCATCTGTGTCACAATCCCAGAACCAGAAATGTGTTCCCATCATCACCTAAGTCAGTAAGACTGTTTTGTATCTGTAATTCAGAAGTTTCTGAAACACATAGGCCAAACCAAAATAAGCTTTTCCCTCCCCAGAGCTCAGCTTTAAAAGGTTCAACAGCTGCTGGTGTGGGTGAAGTGGTCAGAGACCTATGAGCAAAAATATCTGCAGCATCCCACAAGAAGTGCTGCTCAGCATCACCAWGACCCTGTGGCTGGGCAGAGGTGGAAACAGCACCAGCACAAGAAATTGGTCCTTGATCTCACACTCAGGGTAACCAGAGTATGAGAAGCAGCTCTTTCACTGAGAAAGGTCATATTTAATTTGAACTTGAAGAGAACTGCATTTTTTTTTCATTATCTGGAATGTTTATAAAGAAGTATGTTTGTTTCAAAGCTACTTTCTCTCAAGCTCCAGGGCTGTGAGAAACACATCAAAAGGTGCAGGCAGCAGGCTGACTGCAGAAAAGAGCACTGGAGTATTTGCATCATACATCCATCGCACCAGGATGCCTTCCCCTGAGCTGAGGAACAAGTGTTTCTCACAAGGATAAGCTCTCCTCACCAAAATTTTTTGTTGTTTTTTTTCCCCAGCCTTGAACAGTTTGGCATCACGCACAGCATCTCTCCAGCTCAGCACTCTGAGGAGTTTGGATACAGCCCAGAGGTGTTCACCCACCAACCTGAGTCCACCTGCAGTGCAGGTAGAGGAAAACACTGCTTGGCCACTCTATAAATTGGTTAAACACAGTCTGGGACCTCACACTGAAAATGTTGGCTAAATCACTATACCTGAGGTCATATCTCTCCTTCCCAGGGAAAAAGTTAAGAGAAACTCAGCACACGCTACTGGAAACACATCTGTAGCTGTCAAGCACGGCTTTGAGATCTGTTGGACTGATTGCAGATAACAGCTACTGCCTTCCCAGCCAAGGTAAATAATTAAATGCTAGCAGAGGAGTTCAAAGCCTCAGCAGCTGCCCCTCCTGCTCTCCCCCAGCGCACATTCCCGTACTCTGYTCAGCAGAAGAGTTCCAGGAGGTTATCCACCTAATCCTCTGCACAATCTCACAGAAAAAGGGTGCTGCTTCCAATAGCTGCAACATTAAAGTGATGAAATCTGACTGTGGAACTGGTGGAAACAATAGAGACCTTGGGAGAGGAACAGATTTAGATTTCAAGACAAGCAGCTTGATTTTTAAAGGGTAACTCCGGAAGGTCGATCCARGGGTTGCACCCAAGGAGGTTGAGGCTAACAAAAGCAAGGTATCTTCTTTGCACAGGTACCTGCTAACGATGCATTGTGAGACTGAGAGGAGGAACAATTACTGAAGTTAATTTTGAAACTTCCCTCTTACACCACCACACGATAAACAAATCCCCCCATCACCCCGCCCCAGACACAACCCCTACGCTTCGGGTGGCAGGAACTGGACAGAGCTTCTTCCAGACCTGTCCTGTTTTTTTGGTGACTTTCTCTCCCCCTACAGTCTTCTAGATTTTATTGTAACACAAAAAGATCAGCAAGAGGAACTCTGTTAGAGATGTCCTCTCCTCCATCAACAGCCGCATGGAGACCCAGGTTTATGTAACACACCTACAACCTATTTTAAGGAGTCTCTGCAATATAGCAATTTCGATAGTAATKTAGCAGCATTAACACACTTTGTTTTCAATTTAAAGCCTTCTTGGCTGCAATCTCTACCTCCAACACAAGTTCAAACTCCAGATTATCACAACACCAGCAAGGGAAAGATGAACTGAGCAGAACAGTTCTGGTACATAGCTTTGGTCTGGGAACAAATCCACCCTCAGAAACTGGGCAAGCACAGCTTGTGTTGCCAGGGACATTAAACCCAAACRAAGGGAAAYCCCCAAAGTAACGTGTTCCTASCTTTAAATAGGCYAGARTAAAAYARAAATTAAAAAAGWGTTGGGGAACGAGCAAGGATCAAGAAAACAGAAAGCAAAGGGATATCTATCTGGCTTTCTTGAAAACTCAGAAATTCAGATGATTTACTGCTTTAGTGCCTGTGTGGTTCAGAGTTACTCCTTGCCTGCTGCTCCCCACATGAGCACTGTGTAGACAGGACACATTTGCACCCMTGAACTGAACCACAACGCAGCCAGCTCTGCAACTGTAATATTTATAGCAACAATATTTACCACAGAGCAATGAAAATGGCCCTGCAAACTGCTAACCTCCACCTTGCACCTTCACCAACAGGACACTGAGTCACCTGCAGCTCATTCTCTGTGCTAAAACAGGGCAGTGGAGAAACCAGAGCCCACGGCAGCCTGCTGGAACTCCCAAAAAAAGCCAAAACCACTGAGAAGTGCCATGTGGTGGAAGAGTCCACACCTGAGCTCCACTGCAGAAATGCACTGGATTTCCACCTGCAGCATAAAAGTAATTATTTTGAATAGGTATTGCAATAACAAGAGCAATAATAAGAATAAAATATATCACGCAAACAAGTATACACCAAAGCAAAGCAGAAAATGAATCAGGGAAATAGATGTACTGGCAAATTACTGATTCCTCTTCCAGMGCCCCTGGGTGATGTTCCCATCCCTCCCATACTTAAGCACCCACYGGCTGGGCTTGGGTTTTTGTTTGGTGCAGAAGTAGTAAAAAAAAAAAATCCTTAAAAGCACAATTTGTGTGTGTTTTTTAAAGTTCTGCTCAGGCTGTTTGGCCCTGCATGATGCAAAGTGCCTTCCCAGGGCTGCAGGGAGCAGAGGGACACTGGGATGGAGCCACCAGCCCCAGAAGGAGCAGGGGAGAGGGGTTGGAGCCACTCAAGGCCATCAAACCAAGTGGCTGCTGACCCTCAGACCAGCCTAATCTTGGCCAAAGCCGATCAAGCTGCCTTAATTCCCGTGGAGGGACAGGCAGGTTAATGGAACAGAGCTGCAATGTCCTGCCAAAGCAGGGTAATTCAGGACACATTTTGTCTTCTAAGTAGAAAAATTGTTTAACCTGTAATTTAATTTTCAGTTAAGTCATATAATCCCCATCAATTCACTTTTTCATTAGTCGTGGAAAAAATGCAGGGGTTGGAAACGTTTTGGAGTAAAGAGAAAAAACACCTCAGGTCTGCAGACATTGAAGCTAAGCTGAGTTAGCAACTCCAAAGGGAGCCTGTGCACCTGCAGCAGCTCTGACCAGCAGCTGGTAATGCAGCAAGACAAGCTCAGTTCCGCACAGCCGAGTGAGACCGGGTAGGAGGCTGGGAAAATGAGGCCAGGAACAACGCCTGGAACCCCTGCGAGGTTTGTGGGGTCCCAGAGTTGTGTCAGACACGGCCCGACGGGAAGAGCACCCTGCAACCTTGGTGTTGTGAAATCCCAAAGTGAAGAGTTCCCTTTCTGCTACGCTCACAAACACCCGTCGGTCGGAAAGACCGGTTCCCCTCTTCCCCTGCACGGGCACATGAGTTTAATTAAGCACGCTGTTCAACGATTTGCATGGCATGACTTGTCTACAAACCAGAGATGGTGCAATCCTGTTATCTGTAAAAGCAGAAAAACCCTCAAAACCCCCCCAAAAGCACAAGTCACCCTCCAAAAGCACAAGTCACCTCATCCCCAGGGAGCCATTTGAGACCCTCATTCCCAAGCAGCAACAGTCATTTCTGCCATGATCCAACTACAACGGCAAAACCAACCGGAATATTTCACATTGTACTGCTGATAATAATAATTCAGTTTTGAGGGGAGGATTGCTCAGGACAAAGAAAGCCATCCTAACACCCCAKGCCACAGAGGAATGATGCTCCTGGTGCAGGACAGGGGTCCACTGGTCACCTTTACCACACACAAACCATCTCCCTCCTCCTAYACCCACACAGAAGGAAAAAAATTCAAGAACTGCATGCACAGCGAGCTTTGGTATGGCTGGATGTAGGTAAGGATCAAAACAGGTATTCTGGGGTTACATTATCCAAAGGATGGATTATTAAACTATGCTATACATGCAGTTCTTCTGAAAGGATCAAGTCCAATGCCCTCACAGGGGTACGATTCACAGACAAAAACACAGAGGGTGCGAGACCCAAAGATTAAATCAACCATTTTGGCAGCACAAGTGAGATATTTGGACACAGACCGGTTTCAGCMATTTCCCCAGCCCCAGAGCAACTTCCAGATCCTGTTCTCATTTTCCYGGGATGTCCATTGTGAAGACAAGGAGAGGAAGGAAAAAAGAAAAAAGCGTGATCACAAACACACCGTCGTTAAAACAGAGTCAAAGAATATGCGGATGCTACTGAAAGCCACTTCCAAAGTGGCTCCCCAGCACGTGGGGAAGCATTTGGCTCCTGCTGACCAATTAATAACCCCGGGGAAGAGGCTTTCCATGGCAACAAACAATCACCAAGGAATGGAAAACAACCTTCTCCAAGAGAGAAGTACCAACCGTACCCCTGCAACTGGATGTGGTGATCCAGTGACGGGTGGCTGCAATGAAACACTCCTGGGAGCATCACMAGAGACTCTCCTAACTAGTTACTGCCTTTTTTGTCCTAATTTCAGAGCTCAAGAGCCACATAATAACCAAAAATAAAGTGTCAGCCAATAGGTTTTGCATGGAAGAAACACGAGCTGTACCACTTAAAAAAGGAGCAGTTTAACCCAGTGCCAAACGAGCCATTTGCATTAACCTCGTGAAACAGGATACGAAGCACTTTGTAGCWAGAAACAGGAGACTGACTTTTTATTAGAAAAATACTTTTAAGGTTCAAATTCATCAAACCATTTGTAGCCAGGGATGATTAGTAAAAGACATTATTGGCTGACAAGGCTGGCTTTTGGCTTTCAAGCCATCAGCAATTACCATCCAGAGGGACATTACCTGTTCTCAGCTAATGAGTGACACCAGTGCCAAGCATCAAGCWCAGACATTAACTGGGGTAGGAAATGGCTCTTTGGGGTTCAGGAAGAAAACTKTTCTGACACATCCATAAGAAGCCAAGACATTTCACCTGTGTACAGGAGATTGTAGAGAAGAAGTRTGTATTGTTCTCCTCTGTTTATCTAGACTCAATCAGAGTTATCTAGACTCAATCAGACACCAAAAACCATCTTGGCTTTGGACCAGATAAACCTCTCCCCATGAAATTAAGGCGAGTCACAATTCCTAATTGCTGTCTTAAGCAAGAAGACTGAAAATCTATGGCACCCTTCAAACAAACAAACCCATCACCTCGGGGCTGATGTTGCAACTTGGTTTATTTTAGCCCAGAATTTACTATGTCGCAAATGCCATCCCCACCCATYGGGATCTGGTAAGACCAGCCCCTTCCTCCTGCCTGACTTCTCGCTTCCACTTCTGACCCGGGATTTTATTGCAAAGRGAAACCAGGGTTATTGGCCATAAAAGGAAAAGACCCATCTGTCACATTTCTGCAGAGGAGAGTCAACTAAGAGGAACTTCAGTGACTTCCTTAAAACTCCGGAAACACCAGAGGCCACTGCCATCCCCCCTTATAAGGATTAAAGGGCTTTTCTCCCGCTTCCTCCAGGGATGCACGTGGGCACCGACACCAGACAGCGGAGGAGCACAGATGTCTCATTTTGAAGGAAGACAAAAGGGAAGGGAAAGAGAAAAAGCAGCAGTGAACAGGCAGTTGGGGAGTTCTGCCCCAGGCTCCTGTGCATGGTCGAGAGCCCCTGCGAGGGCACTGCAGATGCACCCTTTTCCTTGGTGACCCAATATGCTCCTTTCCACACAATCCCACTGATGCATCTGCTGGAAAACAGTGCTTAACAAGCTGAAAATTTCATTTACATCAAGAATGCATTTGGCCTTTTAGTTGTGGCATGTTTATGTTTGCATAGCAAACCTCTACGTTTCTTCCATCAGATATTATTCTGAATTCCTGACCTCAACTATGGGCATGCTTGATCCAAAAATAAGAGGAGTCAGAAGTTATTTTCTTCAGGAACATTAACTTTGCCTTTTTTTTTTTTTAAATGAAAAAGCATTCTTTTACCTTTACACCACATAACACAATGAGGAAGGCAAGATACCCCTGTCAGCAGCAGACGGGACATTGCATTTCAGATACATCAATCACAAAAGCTGACAGGACAATTTCATTTTTGTTTCACTTTCAGAATCACATAAAACAATGCAGCAGTATTGGGTGGAAACCACAAAACTGATTGTGAGCCCAGAAGTAAAAGTTAACCTGAGCTTGTTTGTCAGGTCTTAACAGCACAATGGTGTTTGGGGAGCAAAGTCAGTGCAGTGCTCACAAGGCATGTTAAGATCCCAAGACACTGGGATATGTTAAGATCCCAAGACATCATTTATTGTAATTTGAGCAGGGTGAGCAGCTACTGAGACCCTCAACCCTTTCCCCTTTTTTTAATACATAAATACTATCACTTGACTTCACAGGCCCACAAAGAGGACATACTGCAAGAGAAAACACAAAAATTTCACTTTTCRGTTTTGGCCACCAACCTAGAACCTCTCCCTTGGAAGAGCAGCTTTTAAGGAGTGGCTTGAAAGRCACCCTGGTTTACAGCAGAGTCTCATTCCAGGACAGGAGAAAGTTCCCACTCCACAAGGCAMAGTAAACCATCAAAATAAATACAGTTCAGAGAGGCATCACACAGCTCCAGGCTGCAAGCTTTCTATGGGTGTATTGTTTAAAACAGTCTTATTAAATCTGATCTTCACAACCCAGCCTTGGGCCAGTTGGGTCCCTGCTAAACCTGAGGCTGCTGTTCCYTTGCTAGCAACCCACTGGCCTGTGTTATGTATCCCAACAACTTCCAGTGGCAATTTATTTAATCAAGCAAGACCCTCAGCATTCCAACTTATTCAGAAGAAAAAAAAAGCAAAAAAAAAAAAAAAGCAGGTAAAACATCTGACTTAACATCTGACTTCACCGTTTTTGAATGCAAAACCCCACAAGCCCTTTTTGACACGAGGCTCCTAAAAATAACTCACCCTTTAAAAAGTCCGGTTATTTTTATACAGTCACAAGAATCACTGGATTGCTTCTAATTATCCCATCCTTCCTTGGAATGTCTATTTGTGATCAACACAACTGGCTGCGACACCAGTGCAATCAAAACACATCTTGAATTACAGACAACTGGGTAAGTTTAGTTTCACCTTGAGAATAGTTTTGAGAGAGCGACAGTTAAAAAAAGCCCATTTTACTGTGGTCTTTGGAGTCTGTGTTAAAAAGGTGCCAGTTCAAAGTAGAAAACAGATCTTACACTGGCCATTACTAAAAACAAAACCTGTCTCTAACGAGGATCCACAGCAGGATTAGAAAYGTTCCACCCAAATAGGATCAGCAGGCAGACTCCTAAAAAGCCCCTACAGTTGGATTAGTCTGCTGGAGCTCACTGCCACTCCTGCAAATTCACCCTTACTGCCTCTGGCTTCYAGGGAACACTCACTTTGCTCCAGAGTGGTAACACAGGAATCTGCTCGAGGCACAACAGAAATATRAACAGTTACCCATCTGCACCCTGCCCAGCCATCCCAGACTGGCAGCTGGACCCTCACTGGTAACCAGGCTATCACTGCAGGTCCCACAGCCTCCCACKGTGCAGGCAGCACTCAGCTCTTACYGGAACTYATTASTGCACATCCAAATATTTGCATGGGAAACTTGCTGGATGCTTATTCATAGGAGGCCTGGCTCCTGCCCGATTTCCTTAATGTTCCTCCACACCCCGAGGGGAAGAACATTTCCAGAATYAGCACCTACAGCCCCGTGTTCCTCTCCCAAGCTGCATCTCAAAGCTACAACTCAGACCATACCTTTCTGCTATTATTTAACACTCTTTTTTTTTTTTTTCTCACACCATCTTTCTGCTATTGTTTCACACTATTTTTTTTTCTCCTTTAAAAACGTGATGCTTTTATCTGAAGAGTCATCCATTGCAATTTGTATTGTCATGGCAACAGGACTCCCTCCCCTGCCCAAAGCCCATCCCCAGGCTCATTGTGCTCATTACCAGACGGGCAGGCAACACTCTGCATACAGATGAACCTCTCAACGTGGGATGTTCTCCCTGCAGCTGGACTGACACAGCTCCTGCTACAGGGTTATGGTTGCACCAGAAGCAGGGAAAGAGTTTTCCTAAGTCAAATTTCCTCTATTCAAAAAAAAAAAAAAAAAAAGCTTTACTCAAGGCGCTTTTGTAGTATGCACATTTTTGTCATGCTGGATAAAATGAAGAGTCCCAGGTTCATGATCAGTCTGAGCAGTGCAAGAAGCAAAAAGGAATATTTAGATCAGGTGTAAGAGGGTTTTGCTAAGGCAGCTTGGACGTACTGATAGAGAAAAAGGGGAAGATTGCTCCACAAAAGAGTAGAGTCAAGAACAGGGCTCTGGAGCCCTCTTACGGCAGCTCTGTCTCAGCTTCCTCAGAGCAGAATTCCGTCCACGCTTCACAGTGCCCATGTGGACAAGGATGAAATGCCAATGAAACAGGGTGGGAAAGAGCATCATCTGATCCCACAGACAGTAAAACSCCACACTTGCAGCTCCTTGAGTGGTCCTGCTGGGTGTGCAAAGACTGGACAAACCCACGTTYAAAGTGGGACAGAAGACACTGAGACCAACCTTCAGAGCTAAAATGCTGCTTCAGCAACAGAAACACACAAGGAAATGACCAAATTCACTGCTCCAGTGCTRACAAYRGCTCCATGGGCATCTCARGCTGACCAAGGCCATGCAGGAGGGYCASACTGGTGTCACACCAACCCTTTYATGACTTYTCCAWGCCAATAAATTCTGACAGAGCCACAGAGCTCAGTTCCAAAATCCCTGCCCAGCAGCCACTCGGAGCACAAGGCAAGGAGGGGGCTCACCCAAAGCTGGGAAGTGCACAGCTGCTGGGCTCCGAAGGGGTTACARAGATTCAACAGCAGGGAAATATTTATGGAGAAAAGATGCTGAGCTGTGCATGTTTCCCAGGCTGGGGATGGTTTTAATTTACCTCTTGCAAAGGCAGTGATTATTTGCTGCTGGTTTTTGTTGAAAGCAGCTATTCGAGGCTCACCTACTCCCTCTGGTGTCACAGCTTTGCAGCTGAGCCAGAACAAAACACCCCCTAAACTCACACTAACTACAAGGAATCCTGCTTTTTTCTCCCTTCTGGAAAAGAGGAAGCCATATTTATAAGCATTACTGATTACCCTGCCCAGGCACAAAGCAGCCTTTAACTATAACACACTAAGGACAAAACAGACATCTCCTAGAGCTTAGAGCTACAGCCAGAAAGTTTCCTTCTCATTTCCAGCCCTCTCTTCAGACTGGTCTCTGCTGACTTTAGCTGAACTGCAGCATCCACCAAGCTCCTCACTAGATTTACTTATGTTATGTTTCCTATATTTATGGTCAGCATTGACATGCCTGCGTTCAAGCATTAGCTAAGATATTTCTAAGAGACATTTTAAAATTGGGGAAGTATCCTCACCTTTACTAGACTGGAGTCAGACACCCAATCCTCCTGGGAGTAGCTGTACACTGGGGGAGGAAGCTGCATCTCACCAGCCCTCTCATATCACTCCATAAATTCCAGAAACCTGCACAGCCCCATGGACAAAAGGGATGCAGTTTTTATCATGGTTAAAAACTGCCACCTCCCAAYCAGTGCTGCTTCCCCAGGCAATTTACAGACACAACCCTGCTGCATGGCTCTTCTGCTTCTTTCTTCCAGCCTCAAACTGCTCCTCCTCTGCTTTGTCTTTATGTTTCTTCTCTTTTCTTTCATTACTGAGCTGCCACAGCACCAAGGAGAAAAAAACCACACATTATCCTCCCTTTTTCATTTGTAGCTGCTTTTCCCATTCCACTTGGGAATCCTGCATCCCCTCCTGTACTGTCTGCCCCATGCCTCCTCCCCAAGCTGGCAGAATCCCTTCTCAGACCAAGGTTTCCAAGCTCTCCTCATAAAGCATCTACTCCACATTCTCTGATTAATACATACCTTGAAGGGAACCATAAATATTTGCCTGGATTTTCTGCTAATCTTGCTCTGACACAGCTATTAGGATTACTGGAGTGTGGGTTGATAAGCAATGGGGTGAGTGCTGGAGTGTTTCGGGAGATGACAGCAACATCTCGCTGTATTTCACTGATGTGGATGCCTTGGTGACCTGCACTAATCCACTTGGAAAATTACTATGAGAGAACAAAGAGTCTTAAAATATGAAGCTGAGGGAGGTGGAGTGCTGCAAAGAGAAGTTTATTTCCAGACCAGCCTTTTCTAAATATATGCATAAACATCTGTATTCTGCACTAAGTGGAGAATCATAAACAGAAATGCAGAGCAGAGAATAACCCAGAGCAGGACCTCCCCACACATCCCCATGCACTGGTCCAGCAGGAGAATCCCTAATTTATAGCATGACCTTTCTCTCAGTACTCACACACAAAAACAACTCCCCTCAGCCTGAACAACAGCCCTTCAACAAAGCACCGTGCCAAAACAAAGGCTGTTTTGCAAAGTTCAGGTCAACAGCAGAGTTTTGGACGCAGTGATGACCTACAGCCCTTTTCACACAGATATCAAAATGCTGCTTAGTTTCTCTACCAGCATAACCAGCATGACCCAGTGTAGTGTCAGTAGAACTCCTTCCAGAGCTGTGTTGTTTGGAGGGCAAGGAGGAGGCTCCTTAGGGACAGGGCAGCAATGCTGCTCCTCACACTGCTCTCTCTAGCYCAGGAACAGTCTGCACCATCGGTGGTACTTTATCTCATAGCTCTCTATAAATGATTATTCTTTGAATTTGCACTGTGGCCTTTGAGTCACACGTGTTCTGAGGTTGTCTCTCCCCTGGCAGCACTAATTAACACACCACAGGATTCCCAGGAGAGCGTTACCTACCAGATCCAGGCTCCCATTCCTTGCAGTCCTCTGGCTGTGGGGCTGTCAGCAGCCACATGTTCACACCTCGGCTGGCTAAGCCTGCCCAATCTAGCTGGATCACACCTTGAAATGGTGGGACTGCAGACTAATGATGTTACAGCAATAGATTTCAACTCAGAATRAGCCAAAAGTGTCCATTAAATAGGGTGTCCTAGAAAAGCATCTATTCACTTTATTCCATTTACAACTAAGTCTAAAGTCTCCCCCTTCCCCCTTCTCAATCAGGATATCCAACCTAATCCAAAAGCTCCAAGATGACTCAAAGCACGGGTTTTCAGCCAGCTCTGCCTTTTAAACTTTTAATACTATCTTCTCATTATCTGYTACATTTAAAATGTTACACACATCTCTGGAGGTGTACCCTGACAGACTCATCAAGTGATCTCAACATTTCTCCTTAAAGACTCAGCTTTAACATCTTACTGTAWGGCAGATTTCTAGACTGCAGAGAATAATTTTTAACTTTTTCTAAGGGTCTTCCTGCCTTCCTGTCATTCTTGACTAAGAACCAGAACAAAACACTTGGTGTCACTAATGTCATAATATAAAGAAAATGTGATCTGACTCCATATGCCCAACATGTAAGTCCAAGGACTACAACAGCTCTCCTGGTAATTGGCACTGCTTGCTTTCACTTTTCCATAGTGATGAGGTACTTCAGAAAAATGATCCTGTCCAAATTTTTTGGGCTAGAATGTCATCAGGCCCACAGAAAGCAGCGAGATAGAAGGTTCAGTGACACTGCAAAGGCACTCGGAGCAGAGAGCAATCTGGAGTAACACATGCAAACAGATCACGGGAATTTTGCATACTCCTGACAAGCAGCTGTAATGATTCCATGTGGGAGACAAGTCAGAGGACTGTCAGAGGATCTCAGCCTGCTTTGGTATGGCTGCGCAGTTGCACAATTCATTACACACAAGAACAGTCCACCCAGTGCACTGAGTAAATGCCTTTTAGTTTTACATAACCAAATCAGCCCGGCCAGCCTTTCCCCCACACCCTGGAGCTCCCCAGTGCCTCTGGGCTGTTTATCCAGTCTCACAGGCAGGGGAAAAATTAGAGAATGGGTGTCCAGGAACAGCAGGACAGTGTGTATGTGCAGGCACACACAGCATCCACACTAACACCAGCACAGACTTCCTGGGCACTGGAGATGGCAGACATCCCATTTCTCTAAAAAAAAACAACTGAAGAATAACCCTTGATTTCAGAATAACAASTGATCGGTGTCTTAGCCATGGCAACTTGCCACCTATAAACGGATGCAGGGAGGGATAACATGTCTCTTATTCAGCAGCTACTTCATTCCCATTTAACTTTCAGAGCTCRCAGGAGGGAACAGAAAAGCCAACAGCTACAGCTAATGCACAGCAGCTCTCGCCTCATCAGCCCATCTCATTCCTGCTCACAGCTGGACCTTGAGGCTGCCCCTCGCAGTGACAGAGATTGGAGCCAACTGCAGTGTGAGAGAGCTGCTACACGCACGGCTGTTCCCAGGCATTTCCCCCGTATCAGCTGCCCTCGTTGGGATGAGATATCTGATTTATACCACGTATTTTAATTCCTCTCCTCATGGAGGTAAGGCATAAGGAAAGTAATTGCAAGTGTCAGAGCAATATGGGAGAGTTCAAGTGTCAGACAAGGAACTTGATCCACGTGTTTGGTGAGGACCCAGGGCTTCTACCTGGTCCTCAGGGGATTCTCTGCATTTTTTCATTGCTTTTACTCATTTGCACACCTGGAGTTCACCACAGTGCTTGGGCTGTAAAGGACCTTAAAGCTGATCTCATTCCACCCTCTGCCYGTGGGCAGGGACACCTTCCACTRTCCCAGGYTGCTCCAAGCCCTGTCCAACCTGGCCTTGGACATTTCCAGGGATGGGGYAGCCACAGCTTCTCYGGGCAAATATAATTATACACAAGGCTCTGCWGGGCTTGCTTTTTTAGATCAGGGGTCAGCTTGGACGAGGTAAAGGCTGCTTTGCTTTCAGAGACCAGCTCAAACCAGCTGTGTTAAGTCTCCTGTGCAGAGCACGGTTTAGTCTGGCAGATGGAGATGCTAAGTAAGACTCAATCTGTTAGCACTTTCACCCACCCACCGAAATCCCAGTGGTCTGAAGTCAYGGTTTTCTGACAAATCTAGAAATCTATAGCTTGTACAACAGCTGCAACCAGAATGAAGTTCCAGGAAGAAAAAAATAATTCCTGTAACAAAATGGGTAGGTCAAAATTATTAAAGGGATTTCAGAGAATATGAAATTTGTGTCTGAAAGTATCTGTGGGCTAGTTTGTGGCACAAAACTGGAAAAGGCAACTGAAGACTCCTGTTCTTCACTCTGCACACCTGAAACACCACAAAAGGTTAAAGCTACAGAAAAACAAAACCTTCCAAAAAAGAGGCTTTTCTTAAAAATCACCCCAGTTGTTGCCTGTAGACAGAACAGCTACAAAACCAACTCTTGTTCACATAAACTCATCTCATTTTCTGCTACCCCAGACACAGAACAGTGGAAGACCAAGGCTCCAAACAACATATAAAGCTCAGAAGCTGGCAAGCTGTGGTCAGGGCTGGCTGGTGCTGTGCCTATCTCCATATCTAGAAAGGTTCAATGCACTCATTCTGGGAGGCCAAGAAAAACTAAATATAGTAGCAGGCTACCAGCAAACACCCAGCCTGGCACAGCTTCCAGCTACCTGAAAAATCCATCCCTCCCTCTCCGATAGCTGCGATCCTTTCCCTTGTTTGGGGAGGACATGCCGTAAGGAGGCACTTTCAGGATTTACTTACATGGATAATTGCACAAACAAACTAAGGGATGGAGGTAATGCAATAACAGAACCAAAACTTCTCACTCAGGGGGATCATCTGGCTCTTTCAGATCGGGGTTTTTTATCAAGCCTGACATCCGCTCGCAAATAGGACGGGGCATCCTCCCCTCACGTGCCAAAAGCCAAGGCCTTGCACAGCAACTGCCTCTAAGAGCAGAGACACCATCCAAGAGCATCTGTTTTGTTTTAACCTCTGCCCTAAAAGGAGGACCCAGAAAGGCAAAAACCCCAAACCCTTTAAGCTGCAGACTGGCTTTGTTGGTGTGTATGAGGTTTTCAATCAGAAAAAGCCTCGGGGAGAGCTGCTCACCTCTTGGCTTCTGAATGGCATCACGGATGTCGTGTTTCAAGCTGCAACCCTGAAGACAGACCCCAATTTTGACCAGGCTCTGAGATTTAGCTTAAAGGCATGCATGCTCCCTACACAAAAAAATGAGGTCAAAGAAGCTTCTTTTGAAAAAATAAATAGAGCAATAAAGCATTCTTTCAGATTGGCTTCACAGGGGATAAATCACGGAACAAATACAACCATCTTATCTCGTTGGCAAATGGCACATTACAGCGTCCAGCTTCACGGGAAATGCGCTGCTTGGTCAGAGAGCAAACTGATTTCTCATTGTCTAGGAAAATGCTGCTCTTTACTTTTTACAAGACTTGTTTGTTTTTAAAAAAAACACATGATCTGTAAGCAGTGCCAAGCCTGCTTTACCTCCTGCCTCTCCACGCTTTCCAGGATGCCTCAGGACTTCCTAGCAACCTCACAGCAGAAACACGATCCATCTCCTCTGAGCAGGAGGACAACTTGTTTAAAATGGTATCCCAACAATATCCTGGCTGCCCTCCTGCCATTCCCCACATGGATGGGATGCAGCAGCCACGGGATCCCATGAAGAATGAAGTGAAGGAGGGTGAGGCAGCCAGGGCTCCCCCAGCACATGGAGGGGAAGTTTTCCCCAAAGCCTCCATTTTCAGCCTCTTTGTCCCTTCTAAAATCAAACACCAAGGACACCCAGTGAGGAAGGAGAGCTCATGGGTGGTTACAGAACCTTTGCTGGCTGTGGCATCTAACGGCAGCAAGGCAGCAATGCCTGTTCAGCATTTTGGCACTGATTTATGACAAGTGTACTCGCGTTTCCATTAGCCACAGCTCTCTCTGTTGACCCCTGGGCTTGAAGAGGCAGCCTCCACATTAAACTCCCATCAGCTTTCAGTCCCACTGACCTCATCCCCAAAACTCGCTGCCATGTTTTACATCAGCCGGGGCCGACGCATTCCATTAATGCTCCCCTGGCTCGGGGAAACATCTGCTCTGTTTACACTGGTAGCAGCACAGAGACCACTTAAAGCATCACCTTTGCTCCCCCAGCCCACGGTGGGAGGAGCAGCCACGCACAGGGCAGGCCCTGCACCTCCTGACCCTCAGCACTCCAACCTGGCCATTAGTTATTCAGCAGGGCACGGGTCACTGGAACCATCAAGGCAGGGGAAAGGTGTTGGGTAGAAGCAAGGAAGGTGGATTCCTCCAGGCCAGAAGTGCAAGTTTGAGAGGTGAATTTGTGCTGACCCCAGCGGAAGATGAGCAGGCTGACTGGAAATAAGGATGGATGAAAGAATGTCAGAACATGATTAAGTGTTTTTAATCTCAAGAGTTTTACAGATTTAGGCAGAGATTCAATGGATATGGATGGTTAATGGTCCATCTTAATCAAATGTGCACCTCCAGGGTGCTGCTGGGTGCCAAAGCCACCTTCACCCCTCCAGCTCTGCAACCAGGGCAGGGGTCAGTCCCTGCAGGGTTTGTCCCACAGCAAAAGGGAGGGACAGGATACCTTCCTGAAAGCAAAGCACAATTCATCCAAAAGAATCCCCCCCCAAAGCACTCCAGGAACCACCAGACACCACAGCCCAGCAGCAGCCACCTGGGAAAGCCCGACAGCTCTGCAATACCTGCTCAGGCAGGGATGCTTATCTATCAGTACTGTGTGCTGGAGGCTCAGGGCAAGTCTCCACCAGATCAAGGGGATGTTACTACGTATTTTCCCAAGGATTTCTGACAGATGAGACCTCCAAAAGGCAAACCCCAAACACTTGTTGCTGTTACTGTTCCAGTGTTAAGTGTGCGTTGAATTAACCCCCAATGTCTTCTGTTGCTGCTGGAAGTTTCCTTTACTACAAACCACAGTCAAGGCTGTAGCTGCTCACAAGGCCATTAGGACACAAAAACATATTCCAGCCTTGGAATATCCAACAGCAACTGCCAGAACAGGGGCAGAGCACACCACACACAGGACATTCAACAAGGGCCATCAGATTTTGTTACAATGAAGTCAGGAACAGCATGGGCTTTTCCCATCACTGATCATCTCACCAGCCCATGAATTTGCAGAGCCTGACACTCACAGAGGGCTTAGACCACTATTCAAAAATCCTTATAAACAAGCAACAAACCCCCCAAACCACCCTTTAAAATTTTCTTCATTTTGAAACTGCACAGTAATGAGGCCTAGTTTGATTAGGACTGTGCCATCCAATTCAGTTGACTCAACCCCAGCAATCCTGAATGCAATGACAAGTATTGCAGAGGGAAAAGAATGAAAGAATAAAAACTGTACTTGCCCTTGATCTTCTGCAATACATAAGGGAAGAGTAACATAATCTGCACAAACACTCCCTGTTTTTCAGTCCATTCCCAGTGTCCCAAGTATCAGCAGGTCACAGCTTTGCCAATTCTAGCACAAAGCCGAAACATTGACTTAAGAAAGGATTTTTATCTAGTCCCCTTTCAACCAAAAAGATGAAAATTCAGTCAAAGGGGAAGATGCTGGCACTGAATGAGACAAATCAAATTGGCCCTTTCCGCTTCCTTAATTCACATGTTAGGGGACAACCACAGCTGGGAATTCCAATCTCTGGAGCAATTAAAGAAAATTAAATTCAGGGAACGAAGCCTTATGCACTCAAAGCTTCATTAACCCTCTTGCCTTTTAATTAAATATGTGCACATGAAATTTTGGACAGAGTAGTTGCCTTACTGACAATGCTCAGTTTTAATGGCAAATCAGTACTTGCCTTTTTAAAAAAAAGAAACATACACTGGGATTGTAAACTCTAGACCTCTCCAGCTTCACAACAGCTTTATTAAATACAGTAGAAATTACTGCCTATCACCAGCTCCCACTTGCTGGGAACGTCTGCTCTCCCTCAAATGCACCAGTAAAGCTCTGCTTTGGGCTCGCTTCAAGATAACAGGCAGCCCCACCAACACCAGGGATAAAACATGAGCCAGGATTTAAGAGCCCCACACTTATTACGATCAGTAAGAGAAATAAAGTTGGTGAGCTACAGCAGGATAGGTTTTACAGCCCACGAAGAGGAGATTAGAGCAGCCAGCCTCTCTTTTAAATACTGCTCATCCTTACAAAAGGCTCAGGCGGGCGCCGAAGGCGGTGTGTGACTAGGACAGTTTAGAGGATAATCTTTGAAAGGGGATATTGTCAAGTCTGCCCAGCCTAAATATCGAGCTGGCTTTGTGWGAGTTACCATCTGACTCGTGGGGGAATCACGCTGCTCCTGCGCTGGCCTCCCGCCTTCCTGGGAACGTCAATGAAGCAGCGTCGGGGTCACGGGGATGTGTGACCGCCTGGCAGGGACTGAGCTCCCAYTGCTTCAATGCTTCCCCGTGTCCATCCAGCACAGGGGCTCCCAGGTGATGTATGGGCAGGCAGCCACACCCAGTCACACCAGGACCAGCAGCACCGACAGGGGAGACACACACTGTCCCCTCTGTTGTCTCCAAAAGACTTCTCGGGAAGCTGCCACCCCGAGCCAGACATTTCACCCCAAGATGAGCTCTCATCACTCACAACCCGAGCTATGCCTCTGGGAGGGATCAGCCTTCYGTTTCTCTATTTTCTTTGTAAGCATGTTTTTGGGAGAGGGCCTTGTCTTTTGYCGGCACACTCTGATCAATTCTGGGTTTGTATTTTCCTGCTGACCTGTGCATTTCAGCTGTTTTTACTATTCAAAGATGACCTTCTCTGACTGTCGCTTACCATAAGAGTTGATACATTTTACAGTCAATGACACTCCCATTTTCACACGTGCCCCCCTCTCAAGGGGAAAGCTAACACAACAGACAACTGCTCACACAAGGCTTCCAAGGGATGCCAGATTCCCAAGTGGATGCTCTGCCCAATTGAGTGAAGAGGCACAGCTCCATTAATCAGAAGCAGGCAATTCCTCATGCCCAATATTCACAGGTTAATTGCTGCATCCCTAAAATCATGTTCTGGTTTCATAGCAGCCATATTCTCTCACACGGAGCAGAGCGAGCTGTTTGCTGCTGTAGGATGCCCTTGGTRCTACCAAGGACAATCTGAATGCACYGAGCGTGACAGGCTCTYGCTGAATGCAAAAATAAACGCAGCCACTTTGCTTYCTCAGCCTTTGACACCAACAGGGGAAGGGGCTTCCTGCTACAGCAACGAGAAGCATGTGAATTTTGTGATGCTTGAAGGGCTGCCAGGCRGAACACAACCCATCACTCCATTTCTCTGCTCCTGGAAATTACAGGTCCATTAACCCTTCTCTGTGTGTGAGGTGCTTTTCCCATCTGCACGCAGCAAATGAGCAAAGAGGATGCGCGTGGTGAGTGTGCACAGGTGTGCTCTGGGGTGAAGGAGGCATTTCCARTGCAAACCTGCTCATACAAACAGTTCTGCTCTCCAGTCCTGATGCTATCATTTTATGATGAYAACATTTCCTGACCCAGTTTCTATCTTGCTCCCCATTTCTCCGCTACAAGTAGTAATTAGTAATGTCAGTGTTCTGGCTGAATTGCTACAGTCCATTAATAATGCAAGAGTAGTAACAGAGAGAGAGCAGAAGAAAAGAGGCTTGAAGGTTAAAACCAATAACAGAATGCATTTTGGGGGGCACTGGAAGGGGAAGGGAGAAGAGGAGGAGAAATGCTGGCCTACTGAGATTATAAACCGTACACTTCAAAACATGTAATTCCTTTCAGGTGGAAGTGGTGAGTGAGTCAGTCATGGCTAATTAGAGGATAATATGCAAATAGGAATGACACACAGAGGTGATTTTTACTAAATTAGAAGTAAACTTGTGTTTCACCTTCCCTTTGCCCCTCTAAACTTGCTGCCTCACCACTTCATGTTCCCGTTTCTCCGTTACTCATGTTCCGGAGGTCAATGGTAACCTGGGATCCCACACATGACACACACTGCAGTTTCCTCTCTCCAGAGGGTTTCTGCTGAGACCAGCCTGTACCTGCCCATCGACAGCCAAACCTTTAATGYCACTAATCCATCTGCTCTGGGCACACCTTAACCCCAGGCTCTGCTGAAGCTGTTTATGACATGTACTATGAACCCAAAATAGAGCTGGGTTTGAACAGGTAAYCCAGCATCTCCCTGTGCTTCCAGGGCCTGGGACTCTGCTCCAACTGACAGCACCTCCMTCGACAGCAACAGCTTCACCCCCAMCCAAGGCACACAACCCTCCCCATCACACCGAATAAAACAGCTGGAACTGCATCCTCAACCTTTTCTTCTTCTTTTCCTTCTAAGTCCAGTATAGAACCACAAGCAATAAAGAGCCCATAGGTTTGGGTTTGATGGGGATTCCTTGGCTTTTCCTATTGTTGAATGAAAACCCACATGAAGAGTGAAAGGGCTGAAATGTCTCCTGCACGCCAGGAAGGTAGCTTGGGTCTGACTCTGGTCTAACACCGAAAAGCAGGGATCCTCTAAAAGAACATTTKTAAGACAACTGAACTCATTCAGAAAGATTTTCTCTCCTGTTTTTGGCATTTACAGCTTCCTACATGGTACGAGACTTCTTGTGAGTGATGATGTACAAACCAMGTGCTCTTTCCATTAGCTGAAATCACACACATCACTCCCTCTTGGAATATATATTTCAATAAATCAAGCTTATCAATGTTATAATTTATCTGCACTGCAGCTCATTCTGACACTTRAGAGAACTACTCCAAAGTCCTCCAGCACAAAGGGCTTGGAAGATGACCCAGAAAGCATAAAAAACCAGCAAGCTAATTGAGAGGAAATCATGGAAGAATACRGCAAAGGAAGAAAAAGAAATGGGAAAGATCAGCTTCAGAACTGCATGGTGTTTAGAGCCTTTCAAGTATCACTTCCTCTGTAGAGAGGAAGTGAGAGGAACTGGAGTTTCTCAGATACAAACAGCTTCCCCTCCACGACAATGAGAGAAAAGGATGGGTGTTTTTAAAAAAAAAAAAAAAAAAAAAAGAAAAAAAAAAAAAAAGAGAAAAAAGAAAAGCAGGCCAGCCCTGAACACACTGTGACCAAATTAGGAAACAAACTCCACTGACAGCCTCCAGAATGGCCATCGTCTGCAGCAGCCTTGTGTTAGCTCAGGAAGTCTGATGACTGTGTCATCTGCTGAAATCTGTTTATGTGCAAACAGAAAGGAGAAGCAAAACACCTCCCCACACTCCCTGCGCCAGGTTAGGCCATCTCAGGCTCCGGCCCTGAGCAATCACCAGTGCCCTGACACGATCCTATTCCAAACCTCTGCTGCTGACTCACGCCCCTCCAAAGATAACTCTGCCCTGGAAGCACTAAGGTACAGCAAAATGAGGTGTATGGGGTTTTTTAAGTGCATTTTTTAAGTGGTTAGCTGTGGCTGATGAAGCTGAGGTTAGAGATCAGTGATTACTACRACAGGAATGTGAGGGGGAGGACGGAGAGGGAAGATACAGCTTCTTGAGTAAGGTCAGAACAATGTTTTTAATTTGGCTTGGGAACAGCCTTTTTCCATCCCCTCCAACATCCATTTCTACTGCAGCAACAAAATGATAATCCTGCAAATACACTAGGCAGGGTTTTAACCTTAAACTGCTCTAGAAAGGACCTGTACTGAGCTCAAAGCGGTCCCAGAACAGCTTGGTGGCACCACTGCCTGTTGTGGGGACAGACAAATGACCAAGAAAAGTTGCTTCACTGCTTAAAAATCAAATCATACAGAGATTTAGGGTTTCTCCCTGAGGTTAGGGTGACCATGTTACATTACTCCTCTTGTTCACTGTGTGAGATGGAAAAAATCTTGTCCCTTTCCTTTTCAAAGGGATTGAAAAGGAAAAGGCAAAGCTGCCAGCTCATCTCAACCTGCAGCAGGTCTCAGTCTCAGCACAGCTACACCATTCAAGGGTCCTTCCAGCCCCAGGAGTTTGGACAAGAGACCACTCCGCCAATTTTCGACATTCWAGGCAGCCAAGGGTCTTTCACACCCCACCCAAGGTGCTCTTATCCAATTCCTTGGGAAATTCATCACTTATCTCCAAAGACAACCATCACACTCCTGCACTGACCACCAAAGGTTCTGCTGCTGCCGCTCTCAGTGTTCCCTTTGCCTAAATTGTTGTAGGCACCCTATACCCAGGGACAAAAGGCTGAACAAGATGCTGAAGCAGRAATTTCCATCTCCACATGAAGCTGTGCTCAGTTTATTACTTCTGGACCTTTCCCCAGCAAAGGACAAAGCTATGAATGGAAGGCAGCACTGCTACCTCGAATGGACCTGACACGGAGGCACTCACTGGTCAGTGAACAGCCTTTTCAATTGCCTTTTCACTGGCTGGATATTGCTGTACAAGGCACAGAGCAAGCACAGGAGTCAGCTTTGTTGCTCAAAAYTGCACTGACTTACACAGTCCATTTTCAAAGGGACTAGTTTAGAGTTCCTGCTTTCAGCAGCTTTTTTTCTCCCCCCCTCTGCAAGAGACAGATACCCCATTTAATCTGACCTCTTTCCTCAGGTCCATTTCCAGGCTGGGCCTCACCCTCTCCTCCTCTGTCAGACTCATTTATCAAGTGAAGCATTTCCACATACCACTGCATAAATAGACTTGACCTTGTTAGAGCAGCAGCAGCACCTGAGCTCCMACTGATGGAGCCTCTCCACCCCACCACAGCAATTAACCCAGCCCATTCCCACCCTCTTCCCAGGTAGGAATTCTTAGAGCTTTTACAGCCCCCTTCTGTGTGTCTCAAAGAGGGTGACAGGTATGACAAGGAGTGATTTGGGGCTGATTATTGTGTCTCCTTCTCTGGAAAGGTGTGTTTAGGAGCAGTTTACTGCTGGCACCACTCAGTTCTTCTCAGTAACTGCTCCTGCCCAGTCCAAGCAAACAGCAAAAATCAGGGCGTAAGACAGTACCCCCAGCATATGGCTTCCCCTTAGTTCCTCTTGCAGTTCTCTCCCAGGATAAGCAGCTTGCCCAGCACAAAGCCAGGGGTGAGAAGATCTCCCAACTCTGACCCTCCCCACCTCGATGGGATGGCCCACGTGGTTCAGCGCACGTGCCTTTCCTCCACGGGACTGTACTTTTAAGGTTTGCTGTACCACRAGCTCTCTCCTGTTATCTACCTCCCTTTAGAACCTGGCAATAAAACCTACAGGGGTGTTATCTGCTACCTACAAACACCTCAACCCCACCTTCGACCTTGGTCCCTCCCTCCGGCCCATCCCTTTGCGGAGATAGGGAATGAGCTGCGCTCCGATAGCATTGCGCTCGCCCTGCCTGCGGCTCGGCACCGGCACCGCTGCTGCAGCCGAGCTTCAATGTCCTTTTATGGAAGAAAAATGAAAATTGCCTGCCCAGCCGTGGAGAGCCTGAGTCGGGCTGAGCTGAGCTGACAGACGGAAACTCGCCATTTGTTGTGGTTTTGGCACCAAGAGCGCCCAGCGAGTTCCCATGTGCGCTGCAAGTTTAAAAAGGGCGCAGCCGAGAGCTCTGGAGCAGGAGGTGTCGGGGATGCAGTGCTCAGGAGGAAGATGGTAGAGCCATGAAAAGAAGGCTTAGAGCATTCTGCTGGCACAGACACATGGGATACAGGTCTCCAGAATGAACTGGACACAGGCACAAGCGCTTCATTCCCAAATCCTATCCCTGGAGGCATTCAAAGCCAGGCTGGATAGGGCCCTAAGCAACCAGGTCTAGTGGAATGTGTCCCTGCCCACGGTGGGGTGACAAACTGGATGATCTTTAAGGGCCCTTTCAACCCAAATCATTCTGTARTTCTATGAAGACATTCAGTAAGGACCTCCACATTGCACTTTTCTTCCTTGTCCCAACAAATTTTCCTAAGAAACACAGGAGGATAGGAATTTAAACACAGGAGTTGGGACTTGAGGTTATTGCCACCAAAAAGAAATTAAGAGAGGGGTCTGCCACAGCAAATGCCACTTTCAGCTCAGCTCTGCACTTAAGCTGTGGGGCTAAGCTCCAAGTAACAATCAAATCCAAATAAACAGGCTGAAGGAAAAACATACGGATAACAGCAATAAGAATGTCTGAACAGAGAATGAGATGGGGCCACGGAACTTTCAAAATGTTTGTGCTGCTGTCAGGAAGCTSAATGAGACAGCAGACTCCAACAGCTGGGAAAACATGTTGCAAAACAAGCAGAATTAAGTAATTCTCCATATGTATATCCTACTCTGAGGCATTCTGGACAAGCTCAATTTCTCCAACCAGGACATTTTTTTTTCCATGTTGCACGCTCACCCTGCCAGTGACAAATCCTGACACAGTTTAAGCCTAAACCCACAGCACATCTGGAGTTGGGCAGGGCAGCTCTGGGCAGCACAGCCCAGCCTTTAGCACAGAAATATTGGGCCCTGTGGTATGTGTTGGATGACACCCTTGGACAGCTGTGCCATCCTGAACACATCCCTGGGYGCTGGCTTACACAAACACTTCCCCCTGCACTCTATAAAACACTCCTAACCAGACCATAGCTGTGGCTGCCTTGTTACCCACCTCCAAACCACAGGCAGCTGYGTGTGCCTTGCTGCACCAGGTACAGGGATCACGGGTGTCAGAGCATCCCCCTCACCTCCTTCTGCAACTTCAGGTCTTGTTGATCGAGCACTAATTTATTTCAGTGAGAGCACTTTCATCAGAGCAGCATAAACCGTACAGTGCAAGTCACACTCATTACCAGTGGTGGTGCCCCACTAAGAATGGCTGTGTTCAGGCACAGCTCAGGGCAAGTTTAAACCTGTCTTGCTTCCAACAGAAAATGAAGGCTAGAAGCAGCTGGGTGCATCTGTTCCTAGCCAGCACCTCCAAATTGATCCTGAGACACTGAGCAGCTTAAAAAGGYGTGCCCTGAAATGCCAAGTTTCAGTGCTGCAAACAAAAATGCACGAGGATTGCTGGTGGCCAGAGAGCCTAAGCTGAAGGCAAAAAGGCAGAAGAGCAGAGATTTTATCCATCTGAGATAGGCAGATCAATGCCCAAGGCAGTCCCCAAGCCCACTGTGGATGCACAGGAATGGCAGCTGCCCAGGCTGAGGGCAATGCCATCCCACACCACAAAACCACACGCCATCACCTCTTTCAACCAGCCAGCACTGAGACATGCAACTGGGAACCATAAAGTAATAAAAATTCCATGCTCTGAAAAGGAGTTCTAAGGAAAAGTCTTGGAAATGCAAGTCCCTGCAATGTGGCCTGGCTATGAAATGAGTGCTGGGGGTTTCGAGCTCTCTGCTGCTCCGTGCATGCATTATTTCCATGGCAACGACAGCTTTCAGCTCCCCATCTCTTGCTGGCTGAAAGCCCTGCAGTGCTTTGTGCTGAGACTGCAAAGAAGGGAAACCATCTCCCTCTCCCACAACACGGCGCCAGGGACGGCAGCAGCAGCTGGGAACAAAAGCCTTGTCTTCTKCATTGTGGGGTCTTGGGAGGAGGGAGGCTGAGCACAGAGAATGGACTTCCTTTTCTGGTGGGAAACTGCACTTACCCCACCATGCAGAAGTGCACACTCACCTCCCAGCACTGCACAACTCAACCAGCAACATGTGCCTTGTTTTACCACAATTGCSAGTTTTGGGTGGCTCTGTAGCGCTGGGAGGAGAAATGAGCATCCTTAGAGAAGAGAAATTTGAGTGCTGCTTCCATGCAGGTTTCCCTCTAAAATGGAGGTCGAACAAACAGCCTGGAAAACCCTCCTGTCACCAGGAAGCCTAGCTCCATGTGCAGTCAGCAACTTCTTACAGTGCAAAACCTCAACCCTCAGCCAAATCTGAGAGAAAGCTGCCTCTGCCCCAGCACCAGCTCAGACTGCACACACACAGAATGCAATCAAAGGCTAGCTCGGACAACATCTTTCCTTAGCTAACTAAGCTTTTCCTCCACCCTGCTGYTTGTGATATTAAGATTCAAGCCCTGGCCACCTAACCAGGAGCCAAACTTGATGCCCCACAGCTGGAGCCACAGTGGCCCTGGCAGATGGTACCAGCTCATCTGCATGCTCCCCGAGCAGCCRGGCACTCACAGGAGGCACGGCAGCTCTGCCCGTTGCTCAGGTTACAATTACACACATCTTGGTCCCTGCAAGGAGCAAATGACTGCAGCTACAGGTGAGGTGCACAAGCAGTGACCTGGGTGTGTGCAGAGTTCTTACTGTTGAGCCCAGCACACAGACACAGAGCCAAAGTGAAGGTTTCCAGCTGGTTTGCATATGCTTTACAGTGTATCCATAGCTGGCCCAAATAGAAATGAACCTCCCTGAAAGATTTAATGGAAAGCCTGAGGGTATCAACGTGAACTCCCAAAGCAAGACAAAGGATCCAGGTGATGGAGCACARGGATATAACAGGTCCACCATCTGGTCTTCCTCTCCCCACCCTCAMAGAGCTCTGAGGTTTTGGGAGAGACACGTTTTGACCTTCCCCTTTCCACACTTCCCCTCACTTTAGGTTCAGCTGTGTGAGTGCAGTCCTTCCAAGCAGAGAGGGACTCCTTCCAGGATCAGTCATCACCACCACCGAGTCTGCCAGAGGCACTGCTAGCAAAGCCAATGCATCCTCTCCAACCTCTGTGGAGTTCCCCAGATTAGCCCCTTTCCTCCCTTAAGGCAACCATTTCCTGCAAGCAAGAGCATTAACTGAAATTCCTCATTCTGGAGAGAGAGGAGATAGCAGGAATATGAAGAACCACTGCAGCTGATGCTGTGAGACACCACATCCTGCTATCCAAATTCCTCACCCTCGACTTCAAATCCTAAAGTCGTTAAAGACTTCTAAGAAGAGCACAAAGCTACTCAGCAGATTTTCAGCTAATGAATCAACACAAGCTGTCCAGGAAACCAGAAATCCAGCCCACTGGAATGCTGTAACCCCGGAGGGGGGAGAACAGGCAGTACACACTAGGAAGGAAATGAAACAGCAAAGCAGTAGGAAAGGAACATTTCAGCACTGATCTTTCTTGCCACGGTTACTCTGCTGCACTACWCATTTTAGGGGAAAAGCGACTTCAAATCATTTTGCCCATTGAAGGATTCATGTTTTTCAAGCCTAAATTCTATTCTGTAGTGCTGACATATGTACATTTTGAAAACAACTCGGCTTTTGCAAAAAACAGTTAGAAAAAACTGAGATTTAAACGTGAACCAACATTGCCACCTAGTGCCTAGCAAACCTCCTTGCTCCAACACTGGGACAATCCGACGGCACTACATTCCCTTCCCAGTTCTGAAGGGTAGATGTTAACAAAACCTATCTGGAGATCAGGATCTCAAATGGAATTGTGCATCTTTCATAAATAGCTTTCTCCCCCCAAGTAAGTACAATTTTCACACCAGAATGCAGAGTTCAGTGCTGGCAACTTCAACTTCTCCAGACAATAAAATTTAAACTTCTATTACCTTCTCAATACAGGCAAAAGGTGATACCATATCATGAGAGAACACAAAACTCCGGCTGCTACAAGTGTAAGGTTAATGCCCTCAGGAGGAATTTCAGTGATTAGCAGAAATCAAATCTCATGAGAATTCACTGTTGTGGCTACAGTGATGCAAGAGGCCTTGTAGCCTCGTGCCAAGCTCTGATCCTGCCCTGCCTTACTGGCACCAGACGTAAGCAGGGTCCTGCATCTGTTCAAGAGACTGGGAAAYATTTCTGTGCTTCTGCTTTTCCCCAGAACTGACAGTGCAGAAGCAGCAAGTTTTCCTCATTCCATCCCCCCACTTGGCCTGATGATTCTCCTGTTTTGGCYATTGGCAGCTGGGGAGAGCAAAAAGATCTTCTGCCCTTTGAATGGCTGACATTTCAGCCAGCTCTTCCAACAAGGTTTTTTGTCACTTCTGACTGAATCTATATTCAAGCTGTCCCATAAAAGAAAAATGCAGATACCGGTTCCCTCAAACATAGCATGTAAGGTTGTTCCAGCKCATTCTCCAGAAGTTTTATTAGATAAAAGATTAGAATTTGGTTTTGACTTATGAACACCCAGTTACATGTTCAAGCAGAACATTTCTGTATATGCTAGACAGCAACCTATGGCATCCTTAAGATTTTTAGCCAGCAYCTTCCAAGAAAAGACAGGACTCCTGCTCCTTTTATCAACACTGCCCTGAAATTCATCTGTCCAGGCACCCAATTTTATGCAAGATCAGTAAAATCCAGCAAACACTTTGACTGCTGCCCTGTGTAGTCACATGAGATACTGTTACTAGGAAGGATGAGTTGTCCTCCCAGCTYTCCTGCCCAACACTCCAGAAGAGTYCAAATGTGAAGAATCCCCCAGTTACCTTTCTGCAGCGGGGGTTGGGGCAGCTGAACCGCTTCACATCGCTGTCCAGTAGAGCTGGGAAGTTACAGAAGGGACACCTGTAGCCCAAAACAAGAAGCCATTAATGCAGAGTGCCAAACACAGCTTTGCTGAAAGCTGATTTAGTCAAATAGCTGTGTGGAAGTTACTAAGGCTGCCAACACAATGCCTGTTGCCAGGATGTGCTGACTATTGCCTTTTTGCTCATATTTCTTCGATCACTTCCCCGTTTGCAATCAAAATATTATATGCTCAGCACTGCTTTTGACCGTGTAATTTAGAGGATCAGCAYAGAGCTGGCAAGCAAATCTTGGGGGAGACAAGCCTATTGAATTTTAATCTGTTCCTAGTCAAAGGCAGAATAAAAGCAGACTTGGGAAGGCAGAAGTCTGAATTTATAATCCASCTCTTTAAAAGCTACCTATCTCAGAGTCAGCACAAACACAGGGGTTCAGGGAACAATTTTCTACAGCASTAAGTGCAGCATTCTCTGTGGGACACTCACCTGACAAGCTCATCTGCACAGGCAGCAGCCACCTCCTCCTCGGCTTTGCGCTCGTARTATTTACAGAGGATGTTCTCTGGAAGCACTTTCTCCAGCTCACTGGTGGGGAAGGAACACGTGCAACTGCCTTCCATGCAGCTGAGCTCTGACTGGGGTTGGAAAGAGAGCCCAGGTTCAGTATGACATTGGCAAAAAAGCAATTCAGGATCCAGAACACTTCCAAGCAAATCAGTGCAAAGCCCTGCTCACAGAGAGAAAGAGCTAAAGTCAGCAGATCTCAGCATTATTTGGGTTTTGGGACTTTAAAAATCAWCCAGTTCTAAACCCCTGCCATAGGCAGAGACAGCTTGCACCAGATCATGCTGCTCTAAACCCTATCCAACCTGGCCTRGAACACTTTCAGGGATGGAGCAGCCACAGCTTGTCTGGGTAACCTGTGCCAGGGCCTCATAACAAAGATTTTCTTCGCAGTATCTCATCTAAATCTGCCTAAGATGACTGCCAGAGAATGGGTTTGTTATGGAAAGAACAAGCCTAATTAAACAAATCAGGCCTCAAACAAACAGTGGGCAGGAAGATGATGTGGCCAGCGGGGATCACAATTCACTCCAAGGCCACTGTGACCATGTATCAGCCCGTTGTTATTGTACAGTCTCTGCTGAGAACCAGCACTCACAYGGTTCATTCTTTTCAATAAAGTCACATAAAATACAGCTGCCAGTTTATACATTTACATGAAACAGATCCCAGAGTAWAACAGCATCCCACAGTTAGAGCATCATATCCTGAGGCAAAGGAGCACCATCACTTCAGAGCAGGTTAATGACTTGTTTATAGCTCAGCTAAGTACCAGGATAATTGCCAGCTAAATCAGAGACTAMGGAGGTTAGTAGTACCATGGAGGAACCAAACCCCAAATTAAGATGGGATCACAGTGATATTATGAGGGACAAACACTGTTAGCTAGGAGGAGACTGGCCAAGTCAGAGATAAGTGTTCTCTGTGCAGACACCATTGTGGAAAATAAAAACCAGATAAGCAATTGCTGTTACTATGAACGTTGTAGAAAGTTTTCTTAATAACCAAATTGCTAAGCATAGAGCAAAAACAAAAAGGAGGTTAGTAACCCTGAAATCCTGTGTAAACATCCCACTGTGAAGCTGTTGGTTTCGCTTGATGTGAGACTGACTTGGATTTCAGGACTCCACTCCATTCAAATGTTTCCTGGGAAGCGCAGTTACATCTGTTTTAAGCAATAACACTATACAAACAGCAACATCATCCCCCAATAGCAATCATCCATTTCCCCCTTGTCCAGTTATGAAATCCTTACCTTCCCAGAGCCAAAAACTGCCTCCTGAGCATATTTAATTAGGCACTCCTTGCAGAACAAGTGACCATCTGCACACTGAGTCAACTCCTCGAAGGCAAACTCTCCGTAGCAGCAGCGGCACTCGATCATCTGCCCRTCCTGCAGCCACCAGAGGAATCAGCATCAAAACATCAATAGCTATGGCAACACACACATACACACAACTGCAAGCCAGAAACAACAGCAGGATTAATCCTAAAGAACAGCTACAGATACACACCACTCCATATTCTACTGGGTGGTCAAAATTCCCTAAGCACAACCAGAAACTCAGTTTAAAGTCACTTCATATCTACATGTCCTGCTTGATAGGCTCCAAAAAGCTACAGAACATGCAGTGATTAATAATTCTTAGCTCACAGGCAGTGCAACATCTTGGGCTTGGGGAGCTGYAGTCACTGGGAAGCAGCTTGAGTGTACACACCACTCCCATGGGGAAACCAAGACTCAGATCTGTTACCCTCTAAAGGAACATTTACCATCTGCCTGGGCAGACCCTGTCCTGCCCTYCTCACTGTGGGGGTGGAGAAGTGTGCCACTGCTAAAATGTGAGCATAGCCCACTTCTCCAAAGTCTAAAGAGGAAATGGGCATTGAGACCAAAATGTGAGGCACAGCTGCTGAGCTGTTCGCTACATTTTCTGCTTGATGTGAAAGAGCTGATTTTCAGGTTTTAAAGAATTCTTTCTGCAAACAAGGAAGGCCTGGCCAAGCTCCAGCAACAGTGGATCTGTTTTAAACAGCCATAATGGAGGGAGCAGGAGAAACCTGGTGCTATTCTATTGCAATGTTTGTTCTGAGCAGTGAAGATACAAGCTGAATTACCAGAGATCATTACATGCATCAATACTGTCTTGCTGGCCTCAGCTCCTCTCTACCTTTCCCAAAAGCCAGCCAACACACATTACACAGGTTTTGCCAGCTCAGCAAAAGCAGCACAGTGAAATGCAGCTTCAGAAAAGCTCCATTCTAGAGCTAAAAGAATCTGTGAAGTAGGAAGTGCAAAACAGTGTCTGTACAGAAGCTGAACTCAACTTATAACATTATAGATACTGACCTTCTGATACTGCTCCTCATTCATCTGCAGAGCCAAGAGGAAGTCTGCATGCTGCAAGAGAGACGTGTGCATCTGTATTTACAGAATAGATAAAGCAATTTTCCAAACTCTCCACTCATTTGCATTATCTCAGGACTCACAAACCACCATAAAAGGCTCGCTGTCTGCTTGTAACATCACTCAGCCCATCCCTCCAATCCATTAAGCTATTTATGATTCAGCTAAAACAGATGGGAGAAGCAAAGGCAGCAAGAACAAAGAACCAAATTCTGTCTTATGGAGGGCTGCTGGTTCAGGTTTCCATGGGCAGAAATGATCTCACCCAGCGGGCCCCTCCAAAGAACATGAGCTTTGTGTTTCAAAGCAGAYATTATCCATCTGCCTAGGAGACAAGGATCTTTAAGGAGCTGCTTTAGAAAGGACTGTGGGTGCARAGTTGTGAGTTCAGCTTTCCTCAGCCTAGGAGGGGAAGACAACAGCAGTGGGTGTTGTAGGTTGTAGGTTCTGCTTCAAAACACCCAGTTCTCAGCACAGGACAAACCATTCTGGAGCCCCAGGACTGCCAGCCTGGGGAAGGCAGAGTGAGTGGACACACTGCCTTGGGGCTGGCCATTACTCACCACCAACATTGAGCTGCAATTAAAAGCCCTAAAGCAGCAGAGAAGCCTGCTAACAATTAGAGGAAAGAGTTAATTAGTAGAGTTTTTACCACTTCATAGCAAAAAAAAACAAAAACCAAATGCCCAGAACAGTGTTTGCACAAGCAGCAGCTGCATATTAAAGTAAATATGAAATTCTGTGCTTGGCTTCTTTCCTTTAAAATTGAGTTACTTGGGAAGAGACATAAGTGTTAACAGGTAGGGAAAGTGAAAACAGTCAGTTATTCAATAATTGGTTCAGTGTTTGAATTTCTTTAAGAGACAGATTTTTCATGTTTAGGCCTAAAGCCTCAAGAGTTGTTGAAGATTTGGACATGATCAAAGCAGCTCCTATCACTCACCTCTGCCATCTCTTTCACTTTCTGCTCATAGAATTCCTGCTCCAGTAGCACTGGTGGGAGAAGGGAGAGCTTGTCATAGGACCTCCAGTGCCGCCTCTTGTTCTCCAGGAAGAACATGCGCTTCTCAATTTTCACATCCCCTGAAGCAGAGTGAAAGGCTCAGTACAAAGGGATGGAACAACCAGAACAAAGCTTAAATCCTTCTTCACACACACCACCAGMTGCACTTTCAGCAGCTCACACAGCACTCTACCAAGCAGAGGCACTAATGAAGAGCATCTCCAAAACAGATACCAGTGACAGAAACTCAGCTCTTTTGGGACCACATTCCCTTTAAAGAAGGGAATGCTTTTTGCTGTAAGCCAGTTCTGCTTGCAATAATGATGCAGAGAGCACAATGCACAYAGCTTGGCATTTACCTTGCTCAAATTTGAAGTCTATATATGAATATTGATTCATTTCTTTCCTCCTTTTTCGTTTCCCGCTGGTTTCAGGAGACAGCTCCTGCCACTTTTTGATAGCATCTGAAAAGGCCTAGAAAACAAYATACAGGCTTAAATCCTGTGCCTGGAAGAAAGCAGGAGCACTTAATTCAAGCTGAAGCACAGTACAAACATGAGCATAGGACTGATCCAAAACTGGAGGCAAATACACATATTTTCTTTGCTCACCTTGCTGCTTTATGTACTCAAGATAATTATTGCACAAAAACAAAGTGGGTGAATGACACTTCATAACAGCTCAGCTGTTAATATCAGAGGGGGCATCAGCTGTGTTAAACAGAGCTGGTTTGGCTTTTTTTTGTTGCCGGGTATGATTTTTTGTTTAAAAAGGTGAGGCTCATACTCAGTGCTCAATCAACCAAGTGAAAAGACAAGAAGTTTTTGTTTTAGTTAAGTCCTGGAATAGCAGAGAAAGAAGCTTGAGCAAGGGCATATCAGAGGAGCAGAACWAAGCCAAAAACTTGAGGCCACACTGTAACTGAGTTTGCTGATACTTCAAACACGTGTCTTTGCATCTCCATGACAGTGAAACTCTCTTACAAGCAGGACAGGACTGATGCCACAAGTCATAATAAGAAGAAACAGGACAGTGAGACTGAGGCTTTTCATACTTTCCAATTCCCAGCACTCAGTTAACCAGCACAGCAGTTAAATGTTTTAAGATTTAGCTAAATGTCTAGGTTTTATTGGCAATTATATTGCACTTCAGTGGCGACGTTCAGGAACACTTTTCAGTTTAATGCATCATCCACCATCAGCCAGCTACTGTTTCCCCAGCTCTCCTATTAGGGAAAGTAAAAACTTCCTGCAGCATTCTGTCTGGCCAATAAATTTTGCAAATCTCTACTAAATGGATYAAAACTTCTTAAAAGGAAAGGAAGATTATTATAAAACCCATAACCACACAGCAGCAGATGGTACAGTAAGGCCAAAGCCATCACAGTGCTCTCTGCAGACACAGGAGATAAACCCAGGAAAGGGAACAGACTTGAACTGGAGCACCTTTCGTGTGATTGCATAGTGTCCCTTGAGCTCGTGCAGTGCCCAYTTGATGTCCTGGCTGCTCAGCATTTTGAAGTCTGCCATGAGGAGATCAGCTGCCTGAATAAAGCACCGCTGGTCAAGGGGGGCAAGTTTGGAAAAGTCAAAGTAGTCCACTTTAGGCACCTAAGGGGAAAATGAAAACTATTAAAAGGTTGCTATAAATACAATCAAAACCAACAAAAATCACACTCTCAGTGGTCGAGACATTCTGCAAGACCACCCAAAATTCAGGTTATATGGCATCCAGCTCTGAGCTCCTTTGTAACCATCAGCTTAGAACAGTGTGGGTGCAAAGCCTACTGGCCCAAGCACCTCTACACAAGGTAAAATGTAATTTAAAATTATGGTGTGTAGCTGCCTGAGACAGCAAGAAGAGGAAATATTTAGGTTACTATGAAGAGTGAACAACTTTACTAGCTCAAGGAAAAGAGATGTTTCCAAGAGCAGAAAGAGATATTCAACATCCCTCTCAGGACACAAARAGCTATTTGAACATCCTCAAAGCGGCTCAGGGAGAATTTGTTGTTAAATGGATGTTTTAAAACACAAATAAAATCAAGAGCTGTAGGGAGATGTGCAGTTAGGAGGCTGCAAGGCAATGCCTAAAGGCCTCACAAGAGAAACCCGGGGCCAAGGCTACTTCATGTGACAGAAAGATTGTGGAATTCTTGACTCAGTTATCAAAATGAACACTTGAGATGGGGCAGTGACAGGCAGGCAGGGCAGAGGGGCTCGCTGGAGGCAAAGGAGCAGACACTGTGCAGCTCTGGCACAGCCAAACAGGAAAGGCTGGGAAGTCATCTTGCAAGCGACTAATTATTGCTATTTAACGCTGCCTTACACATACCCAGAGGCCTCCTGTGAAAGCAAGGCTCASTCAGGCACTCTGCAAACACACACTAATCAAAGCAGACATCCCAAGGTCCACTCAGGCTGAACAGACTGCCCAGAGGCAGCAGGAGATGAGGATACTCTCACTTGCCTTTGTCTCATCTTGGCTGGCGAGCAGGCTGCTGCTGGGGTTTAAAACCACTCTGCCTTCCTTCTTTGGGTAATCCGGATTTTCCAGAAGAAAGTTACAAAGTCTGAAAAGATAAATATAGTTACTTCAGGGTTGGGGAGCTCAGGGTTATTTCTCATAGGTTCAATTCTTAGTATCCTGTAATTATGAAGCTATACAGGCAAGCCAAAGCCTGACCACGGGTGGTCCTAGACTAGAGCAAACTGCAAGTAAATGACTGAGAATTACGTAGAAAATAATCAGCTGTGTGGCTGCAGAAGGAAAAGCAAATAGGTTTTTGTCTTTCAACAATTAAATTTACATACATGAAGCTTGCATGGATGAGCTACTAATCATCTATGGAAAAAAACTGTGTAAAAATCCCTACAAAACCTATGAAATGGTAATGTCTTCCTCAACAAACTGTTATAGATTCTAATTTTAAGAAGCCTCTGTTCTCAGTCTACTTCACACTGAGGCAGCCAGAGCAACCTGGTTCAGTGGAAAGTGTCCCTGACCATGGCCAGTGGCTGGAATTAGGTGACCTTTAAGGGCCTTTCCAACCCAAACTATTCTGTGATTCCATGATTAAAGCAGAGASAAAAGCATGTTTAAGATGTGTGTACATGGAATATAAACTGTGAATACACATTTCATTGTAACAAAGCTTGAAATCACACCGGCAATACTCAAATTCCACTAGAAACTGGTCTGGTGAGAACAGCACTTAGAAAACAATCACTAAAATTACTGAAAATATTGCCTAATAACCTGTAAATGCAGCATACCTGAGGTCCTACCACAAACAACCATAACAGTCAGGGAAATGTAGTTTTAAYTGAGTATTTTAGCTTAGAAAAGACTCAGCAAGCAGTTTGCAAATGCTCAGTTGCTAGAGAGCCACGAACACTCCAGAAACCCTTCTGAAAGGGCAGCCTGAATCARGCTCCCACAGCTTTTTCTCAGCCCTCCCCAAGCAGCTGTGCTGGCTGGGGCAAGTAACACAAGCTGTTCCTCAGTTTCCCCAGCTGCAGAATAAGATCCTTCTGAAAGGAGCCAGGACAAGCAATTAACATTTGTAAAACTATTGGAATGAGAAGGTGCTAGGCTGCAGCAAAGATATAATTGCAGCTAATTTACATTCCCCATGTCAGAAATCAGTCCCTAATTAAGAAATCTGAACTGGCTTGAAGCATTAACCCACTATCAAGGCACGATTACTTTAGCCCTGCTTTCACATTCAAAGCAGGGGCATTTCTTTTTGTTTAATCAGGTATTGACATATTGAGCCAGRAGCTTTTGACTGAGTGTGAATGCTCCCGCACACAAAAGCTGAATAGATGATACCCTGCTAAGAGGGGCTCCCACATCTTATCTTTTACCTCAGTTGAAAGTTTTAAGAAGATCATTTCGTGGAAAAACAACAAAATATCTTGGCATTTAATAGCTTCCAGCTCCTGCCATCCCTTTGGTAAGAGATAACTGTTTCAATCCAACAAAACAGTGACTTCAAGGAGCTCAGATCGTGGCTCTAAGGAAAAGGTTTCAGCTGGAGCACGGCCAGGGTCCATTTGAACTATCCTGCATGTCGCCATTTCAGCGCTGAGGATTTTGGGGGATGKTGACCTTCGGTGTGTGACAATTAGTTAAGTGGGTCCCGGTGCACAGCACACCCACACTCACGGCGCTGTTCATTAATATCTGCACCACAGGACACAGAGCTGGTTAAAAGCYTCATCCCTGCCCAAAACCAGCCACCCTTATTTATTATATTTCAAGCCTGATTCAGCTTGACACACCATGGAGATCAAAGAGACCCTGCCAGCGAGGCTGACCAGTGCTTTGACCCATTTGTTCTCACACAAAAGCTGCAGTGACAACTCAAAAGATAGTTTGGTTAAAGGAATAAAAATATGGAGAAGAAATCTTTATCATCCAGTAAGTGGGTAACGCACCGCTGAGCAGACACTGTAGCTGGCCTACAGGGAAGCCTGGAAGCACCTTTTCATCTCACTGGGTCTGTGGCACACAATGGGAGAGAAGAGATTTCGGGAGCAAAAAGGGAAGGAACACATTAAGACCGACAGAAGCCCATAGYGGGATTTAATTCCATCAGGCTTCGCTAAATCCCCGCAGGACACAAACCCGAGTTTTTTCACACAATCTGGGAGGGTCCTGCAGCCAGATGCACAACTTCAACAGCCCAGCTGGCCCAAGGAATGGCTCTGCTGGTCTTCTACAGCCCCACCATAACCACCTCCCCCGAGGTGTACCCAGTCTGTGGTGTGGGCACCCCAAAGCTGCTTCACCAGCACATGGGAAGCACTTTTGAGAGACCAGAAAGAAATTATAGTCTGCTGACTTCCTAACCAAGAAGCTCTACTTTGGAGATACAGATTCACAGCTCAGGCAAAGCAGAATAGGAAATCAATGCCCAATGGATGGGATCATCCTTAGTTGCTCACCAGTTAACTTATTTATGGCCAAATGACTAATTCTAAGCCTCACGCACTTAAATATTGCTTAATTAGTGCCCTAGTTAGCTGGAAAGGGCATTGGATTTGTACAAGTGAATACCCTGGCAACCAACACCTATTCCTCATTCTTGTGTGACACAGTAACCAGTTTGGACATGCAGGAGATAACAGCGACAGTTGCAGAGACAGAAAGAGAGGCCACCAAGCATCAGACACCAATCACAAGYGATTTACTTCAAACCATCTCCCCACGGTGCTGCTGGTGCCAGCACACGCAACCCTTCACTCGCCAGCTCTGCCCAGAAGGGCAGGGAGATGATGCAACACAGCAATAAGGTTAATCACTTTTTAAAAAAAAAACAACTTTTGACTCTAATATGACTTCCAGAAATCTCCAGTATGATGAACATAAAGGTATTCCAGAACAGTTACCAGAATTTGGAAAGCAACAATTCTCACAYTGGTTTTCCGCTCCTTTCATTTCATTTTCTTGGCCATGTTTCTGCTCAGTTTGACCAAAATCAGTCCCTCAACAGATCTCCAGAACCAGTCCTACCAGCCCTTAAATGTGTTTGCTCCATTCCATTCCCAAAAAGTGATGTGAGGGAATTCAAACAACATCATTGCTACTTGAGCAAGTAAAGGGGATAAAAGCCAACATCATGAAACTAAATCATGGACTCCAAGCCAGTGTCAGCTTTACCAGGAAAAATCAAAAAAACAGTGAAACGAAGGAGGGAACGATTTTCTCCAACTCAAAACTCACCAACCCACTTCCATATTATGTTTTATTGCAGTAATTTTAACACCTTAATCCTGACATTCTTTTTAAGAGCCCTAGKTATAGATAATTTGCTTAAAGACATGCAGAGAAGCTGTGGCACAGCATCAGAATAAGAGGGGATTTAAGAACAGATCTATTAGAAGAAGAAAGAAAAAAATCTGTAAGACTATCACGGCAGTGCTGAGTCCTAGCCTGGATGTGCTCCAGAGCAGCATCCCTGACAGGTAGGGACAGGAAAAAGTGCTGCAGTTGTATGACAATGACACACTGTGGTTCTTGGTTWGATACTTACACATTTAAGTCATAGCAGTTCTTGATGATGATTAATTCTTCAATATATTCTTTCTTCACATCTGGAAATCTTGCTTCCTACAGCAGGAAAAGCTAAAGGTTATGTCGGTATTAGAAGAGCTGTGTAACACACATAGCAACAGCTGCTGAAAATACCAAAGTACAAGGAGTGTTCTTTTTGGTGGCTCTTGTCATAGCTGTGTCCCTCATGCTCAGCTACACACAGGGAGTCAACAACACAGGTCTTCATGCTGCTTATCCAGTTATTCCTTGGTGTTACTGCTCAGAWATCCACACTGCAAGGGCAACCACTACCCCTGGCCACCATGCTGGTCTTAACATGGGCATGGACCAAATTCCTTCAGGAGCTGAAAGCAGCCCTGGCTCTCAGCCATGTGTTTCTAAGCCTTCTCCAACTCATCCTGAATCTCTCTGCCACTGTTCAGGGTCTCAAGTTTGCTCCTATAGCTTTGCATCAAATTCTAAACCAGCTCTACAGAGTTGGGTTAGCAATCAACCAGACAACACCAGATGAACAAATCCAAGAAGGCCTTTCAGGGAACAGACCCAGATTATTTCACCTCAAACCAAAGTTTTCCATGACAGTTCATCACATGCTCCTCACCTGGCACGCAGCTGAATCTCAGCCAAACAAAGAGGATTTGCAGCTGTGTGTGTTCTGAGCATGTGAGACTTTACACACCTTGAAAAACCTGTCTGAAAACATCATGCACACAGGAGGSAGAGGAGCCCTGGCAATACCTACTGTCTCTCTGATGAGCAGCGCAGTGAGGTCCTGCTCCTGCTCCTGCCCAGCAGCTCCTTGTTCTGGCACGTCCCCCGAGCCAAGTTCATGCGATCCCTGTGCGGGGAAGGCGGGCCCCGGCTGCTCCCGCGCGTTGTCTCTCCCTGCTGGCTGACCCGATTCCTCCTCGGGGGGATGTGCCGGCTGCGGGGAGGCAGGGCCTGGGATCCCGTCCTGCTGCGGCTCCGGCCGGGGGAAGGCAGGTCCAGGAGCCTTCTCTCCGTATGCCCTCAAGGAGCCAGGATCTGCCTCTGGCTGYCCTTGCTGAGGAACACAACCATTTGCTACAGCCCGTGGCTCATCTTGCACTGGTGGGAAGCGCTGTGGTTGCAGCTGGTTGTTCTCCTGGATCTCCTCGTGCTCCATCGTAGTTTTAGCAGCAATTTCTTCAAGTTTCTGCTCTGGCTCCRAGTTTTCTCCTTGCTGTTCCCGAGCTTCCATCTTTTCCTCCTGTTGAGGTGGAAGGTCTGCATTCCCCAGACAAATGGTTTCTGTGTTAGCAGCAGCCTGTGGACTCATCTTTACTGGTGACAGCAAACTCGGGCCAGGCTCCTGGTTACYTGTAAGTTCAAGGCTGGGGCCATTCAGCTCAGATGGTCCAGGCTGCTGCAGGGTAACATCTGCACTCCATTCCCTGCTTGGTCCAGCACTGCTCTCCACCACGAGGTCATTCCCATCTCCCTCACAGGGCACAGCTGAATCCGGCCCATCCTGCAGATCTGTGCTCATCGAAGGCTCCACAGCACTTTTAAATCCTCCTTCTCCCACAGTTTTTGCACCCTGCCATGGAGCAGCAGGTCTGATGACATTGGGACGCAGAGGCTGCTGCTGCTTTGGGGTCTGAAAAAGACACAGACAAGAGAAAGTAGGAATTCTTGTCTGCATGTCAGAATCCTTGCTCCAGATACTTGTGAATCTAAGAAAACTTCTGATGGGAAACTGATAAACAGTCTGTTTAGCAAGATGCTTAATAAAGCACAGACCTGCAACCCACATATCTGTTTCATCAACCTGTCCCTGGGTGCTATGACAACCTTTGGCAGAACTGAGGATGCACAGGACTTTCAAAGTGGAATAATTTCCTAAGCTCACCTCAGCACYCACTCCCCTTTCAGTAAAACAGTCTGGGAAGGAAGAACTAACTGATGACRTATTTGTGTTCTCACCAATTTATTTAAACAGGCAAGAACCAAAGCTCAAAACATTAATCTCTGGCCTCGTTCTTGCCTCTGGCAGACAAACTGCTGTATGCCACCAGAGCCTGAGTGTTCTCTGCTGCTGTTTTCAACCAAGAAGCAGAAAGGTCAGCTTTGCAACCCATTTTCTCAGTGCTTCTGGTTAATTTAACAGAAAAGTGGAATATATTCTAAATATAAGATAGATATGGAAYGCTGCAAAAATCTAAGTGCCTGAAACAGCCCAACATGAATGCAAATAGCATAGAGGAATATAAAACATAGAAAGTGTGCATACAAATCAAGCAAGGCATGATTTGAAAACATCTTCWGTGGAAGATCAAGTCTTCTTGCAAAGCACTCCACCTTTCTGGATTCAGACAGATAACTTTATGGGAGCTACAACCTCTGTCAAGTGGAACTTTACACAATGAAGTTTAACAGTCGGGTTCTCCCCTTCTGTGTCCAAAATATGATKAAATTAAGCCAGCACAATGCCATCATTTCACCATTATTTCAGCCATCCCAAGCAGATTGCTGTAACCAGGCAGGACTCAGAGAAATGCATCAGGTATTTGCACATAACTTGGCTATACAGGCCATGAATAAAGAAAGCACAGCAGTTATAAGAACCAACAATTACCTCTGCTAAGATAACTACATCATCATCATCATCTTCCTCRGTCTGCTGCTTTTCTGGCATTTCCAGCAATAAGGGCAATTCTTCATCTGAGGAATCCGATATTGTGATAAGACTTTCATCCCTGTGGTTTATCCAGTCTGCAGAATGGTAAGTAAAGTTCAAGTYAGCTGTTGGCTCCAAGTAAATAACTGGAATTACAGGGCACATGTAACACTGGAGCATCTGAGAAAGCAATTTCCCCATTGGCACTGCAGGAAGAAGCATTCAGAGGTCACCAATTCCTCTGCAAGGCATTGTTACAGCTACTCCTGCATCCCTCAGCCTCCAGCAAAACACCTGCACAGCTCCAGTTCATCACAACAGCACTGTGGGGACAGCACTGACACCCACACAGAGTGTTCTACCCCAAACTCCAGCACAAGTCAAACTGCTGCAAAGGTTATTACAAACAAGGCATGTAGGGAATACTTTTGCAGAGAAAGACTGAACTTTCAGTATCTCGGGGACATTACATTTTCTTTGTAAATGTGCAGTGCATTCTAGCAGAGAGATAAGAGTCTCTGTGCAATTCAGCCTCTTCTCAAAGAACAGGACTTTGCAGGAGCACCTTATGCAGGGCTGAGATAAAGCCTGTGGCTGTGGGTGCAAAGATATCCTGCTATTAGATGACAACCTTGTCCCTCAAGGTTTGTCAAGAATGGAATATAGATGCTACTCAGCACAGCTGCTGGAACACAGGAGAGATAYTCAAGGCAGAAACAGGGTTTCTGTACTGCACAGAGAACATACAACTATGCTTTCTCTAAAATTTGACAAGTTTTGGCTTATTTTTTTGCACGAGTGTTCATTTCAGGCATAGAGAGAAAGCATCATTTTGAATTCCACTCRTGAATGAATGGGTGCCAATGCACACAGCCCTATGAGGGCATGAATTTAGGGTCAGCCTCTCTCCTATGGGGTCCTCAGAAAGATGGATCCTCCTTGGATCTGCTGAAACACTCCACACAGTGCTCCCAAGAATTCAGCAATCTCCCTTAAGGCCGTACAACATGAGAAAGACAAGAGCCAAATATTTTGCATGCCTGCATAACATGAAAGAGTTTCTGTAGGTAGCTAAGTCAGGGTAACAGAGCAGAGTGTGACATGACAGAACAGACCCCCAGCAATTCCCTGGAAGTTCAGTGCCTGTGAATTCTGCTGCTCATAAGCAGAGTTTCACAAGACTTTTGGAAACAGGCACAAATCAGCACTCACCTTTTCCTCTGTGATTGCTGAAGCTGCTCAAGTTAATSACTTCTTCATTCCCACCTCTCTCTGCCATTTTAAACAGCTGTACCCAAAAGTGTCAATGCCCCAGCATGGCAGTCGGGCTCACATGAGGAACTGGAAGATAAAACAAAACCAGGAGGGAGTCAGGCAAACTCAGATGCTCTCTAAGGGTTTTTTTTTTCCCAAGACTTAGCTGCTACGAGTTCTTCTGGCTCTYCCAGCAATCTCTCAACATTTTTCTGTGGCCCTTTTCAGTACCTGAAACATGATGTGTTTGTTATCTTGTGTTCCAACAGTTGTGACAGTCAACAGAAGAGTGCAATCAGGCCTGGGAAGTCTCTCTGGAGGAGACACAAGGATTCTYACAGCTGTGCAATCACAGAAAAGGAGGACAGATGCAATTTTATCCAAGCAGGACTCAAACCCTCCCAATATGTGGATCTTCTTGTTTCCAACCMAAATACAATGGACCAACCCACATGGTGGTGTTCCTGCCACCATCAGTTGGTGAGAGGGGCAAAACCCCCTTGCCTGAGCTGTCCTGGGGCATCCCCACATCAATCTGCATCTCACCCACCYCAGATGTGTCACCACAACCATCCCAGTCACACTTAATGCCAGGGAAGTCACGCACAGCCCTGAGTGGAACAGCCATGGGGACACCACCATCCCAGCCTGAAGTGCTGCCAAGCTGAGGCACAGCTTCAGAATCACCAGAGATGCTCCAAGCTCACTTCCACACTCCCCATGTTTTTGGCATGTCAGAAGGAAGCTGCACCCTGGCAGGGCAGTGTCAGCATGTGGTTTGTGCCTGCACTGTGAACCAGCACAGGAACGAATCACATTCCAGAGAACACTTCCTTGCCACCATCTGCTATTTTAAAGAAGAGATTTCCCTGATTTACAGCGAGGGTTTGGTACAAATTCCAGGAAACGCCATCTGCTCTCAAACCAAAAGGAGAGCATGACAGGAATCAGGTTCCTTCACAGGACTGGCCTTTTTGGAACTAAACTTTGCTACCCCCACCTGTTCTCAGAGAGGCACAAAGAATTGGCCAGAGGCTCCCAAACAGGATTAGGGGGCCAGAGGAATCATTGCAAACTAAACAGGAGATTTCCATTTTATGCTCTGCCAGCTTATAGCTCTCAATTCCCACTACCAYGGAAAGGCTGAACACACACAGGAACTCCAAGCACAATTTGATCACTGGAAGGAGAAAGGAGTTTTTTTTTATTGGAAAGTATTCATCTCCTTATTGCAGCACAGAGGAATCTGTGCTATTAAATATTTACTGATGCATAAGTTGGAAGAAATTGGTGGGTCTGCTATAAAATCCTGTTTTCTAGTACAGAAGAGCACGATAAATTCCCCTTCAGTAATTCTACTTAACTCCCTCTCCAGGGAACAGCATTTTCAGTAAGGTCAGTAAAATGAAGAAATCAGTTCAGATGCACAAGATGCAATAAAAAAAATTAAAATGTACAATTTAGCACTTAAAAAAGCCTAGCAGCATGGGCTCRGTGCCTGAAGGAACCTTCTCCAGAGGGAATCTGCCATCATAAAGGTTTCAAGGCTTGGCTACAAACAGCCACGTTCACCTGGTCCCTGCACTGCCCATGGCCCAGACTGGAGGGAGACACTGGGTGAGGGAAAGAGCAAGATTTTGGGAGTATTTCCACTAGGTTGCTCATCCTCTGTCTTATAAATARAAATAAATCTTTCTTTATTTGCCAGAATAGCATGAAAGTGCTGTTCCATCACCACAGGCAGCWGCTGGAGCTGCAGCTCAGGAGCTGGGTCATTTTAAGTGCACTTGGTGCAAAACCCTGGCCTTTCTAAAAGGTCACCATCCACATTATTACAGTTGTATTTTCCCTGGTACTTGTGAACATCCTGCACTGCACTTTTCCATCCTCAGCTGTCTGACTACTTTAGCAAACAAAATCAATTCACTTTTTGCCATTTAAAAGGTGGAGAAACAGAAGCAGGGATAGGGCCAGCATGGCCAAAGTCACCAAGCAAACCCAGCAAAGGATCGCTCTGAGATTGGCTGGGGAGGAACAAGGACATTTGTGAAGGCCACAAATCAGCCCTTGAAGCATCAAATGRTGCAGACAGGGGCTGGACAGGTGTCTGCTCAGATCTGCTCTGAGAAAAGCTGAGTGCTTGGATATTTCTCCCCTCCAGGGACTCGTGGTGCGTTAGCGGGGCTGGGTATGTGAGGCTGGGGTGACACTGCAAATGCTCCATGCAAATGCAAAAGCACAGCCACCAAAAATAAAGAAAAATCTTCTCCCAAATAGCTCAAATGGTGCTTTGTGSAATGCTGGCTAAATCCCAGCTGTTCACATCCAAGAATGATGGATAAGCTGCAAGACTAACATTAAGGTCATATTTTTTACAGGGCACTCTGGTTCCTGGAGAGAGCAACTTGCACACTTCAACCTCCAGCAGGGAGAAAGASGTACAGGGAATAATCTGAAATTAAATTTAGGAGGAAAAAACTGTCTGCACCTCTGTACAAGCAAGCATGCACACATCACCAAAAGATTCAGTGGTTTAAAAGCAGGAATATAATAAATAGCATTAACTGTAATACACAGTCAAGGCAACAACAAAAAAGCCAAGCCTGGAAAGAACTGGCAATTCTTCCTACTTCAAAATAGACTGAATAAAAACCCAAGCAGCTTAATAAAGCCCTGCTTTSAGGGTAAAAGCCAAGCTTCCATGAAGAGCTAGCAATTCATTTTGTCAATACTCAATACAGAGCTGAAGTTTAAACAAATATCCATAAGCATGGGCCAGTTCCATCTAGTGGCATGAATAAGAAGTTTATTCATGTTTATAGCACCAGGCCGCCAAGAATGTGAAGTAACAAGATCAAAGCCACCCTGGGGTCTTGCCCTACATAAACAACAATAAAAAAGCAAGGAAGACAGATGGAAAGAAGCTATTCCACACTACCTCAGTGATTTCAGTGCCTATTTATAGATGAAGAATAAGGCTACCTATAAGCAAGCTCTAACATGCCCATTAGCTTTTCTGCAATACAGTCAAGGACAGGAAACTAGAACTGTTTCAGTAAGCAGTCAGATAAACACTTCACAAGCTTTTTAGTTTTTGTTTTTTTCTTTGTAGGCTCCCACCTGCACTGCAGCACATCAAGCTGAATTTGGGACTTCACTCCCGATAACAGTATCTATCTGATACAAAATTCTCATCGTGACTTCTAAGACACCCATGGACTGTGCAGTGAAGACCCACCACACTGAAGATGTGGTCCCACCCAATTTAATCTCTATATTCCTCCATGTACTCATAACTCAGTCACAGACTATCYTGAKTTAGAAGGGACCCACAGGGATCAGAGTCCAACTCCTGGCCTTGCACAGACAACCCAACAATCCCAYCCTATCMCTGGAGTRTTGTACAAGTGCTCCTGGAGCTCTGGCAGCCTTGRGGCTGTGACCATTCCCAGGGGAGCCTGATCAGTGCCCAGCACCCTCTGACACTGTAAACCCAAATWATTTCACTGTGCAGACAAAAAAATCCTCCCCATTACAATTTTTCCTACAGCAAATTTAGAGGAGAAGAACCCATTAAAAGAACAGCTACTGGGAAAACCAAAGCCCATCAGGGACTGGGGTTTAACAGTTCCCTGAACTGATGAGACCTCAGACTGACAGCTGAGGTCACAGGGACTTCCCGGACAAGCTCCTCAAACATGCAAAAATATCATCCACAAAACCACTGCTTCCAACCACTATTTGTGAGGTAAAGGATCAGCTGCTCGGAGGTGAAGCAGGTCTCAGGAGCACACAGAATGCTTACACAAGGATTTCCAAAACCCATTCAAAATCCTTTCAAACACCACATGACATATTTTTAGCCTAACCTAAAAATAGCCCCCATCGGTGCTGTGCATATATTTAATCTCCTGATATATGAAGGCGTTTCTGGACTGCAGTAACTGGAGCAGAACTCAAATCTGCTCCCTCCACCCCACATTTGTGCTGTGATGAGCATCTTCAGATGGTGCTGGAATTTAAACTGACAGTCAAGGGGAGAGCTCCCCCTTCTCAACACAGTGTAATGTATTTTCCCCCCACTTACAGCATTTGAAATCTTGAACTCCCACATACCCAAGATGGGACTAGACTAAAAGTGCTCGTCTGGCTCCAGCTCAAGGCAACAGGACTAGACAGAAAGCAGGGGAGGTAGGAACTGAGATCTCAAACGAACAGGGGGGAGGGGGAAAAAAAAAGAGCAACTTAAAAGAGATGTCAGCAACATCAAATCACTGTGTTYTAGCCTCTCCCCCACACAGAACACCACTGTTGCTCACCTACATTGACAGAAGAGCATCAACTCCTACTTTGTGCCTGCGGGCACCAAACGTGTCTGCTGGTAGCCTGCGAGCAAGGTGAATTTCTGGCTCATTTCAAGCTGCTAAAACAAGCTACTTAAATAATGCAGGGCTTGTGACAACCGGCAAAACGAAAAGCTAAAAATTCAGTCCTTAAAAAGAAAAAAATAAAAAAAGCAYAACAGAAGGGAAATAAACCAGCCTGACTTACTGTCAAGCATTTCACTGAAACATTTCAAAGGGTTCAGAATTTGCTGGGGGCTGCTGCTTGTAACAGGCATTGAGAAAAGCWGGGAGAGTTTAACAGTGGTTGATCGTGTTAAGCAGCATCATCCCAACTGAAAATTAGAAATCCCCTGATCATAAGCCCAACAAGAACTGCTGGGCACAAACAAATCCTATTTGCTATGCACAAGGCAGCTACCRCCACTGCCTCACACCCTGCAAAGGGATAGAGCCAGAGGTCAACACGTGGGGCTGCTGCAGGGCTACTGCCAGCAGGTTTGSTCAGCTCCAAGCCTGGGAAAAGTGGAAAAAGCATTGAGTTCAGCGCAAAAGCCTTAGCCTGGCCTCTGAAGGCAGCAATGTGTGGGCAGTGTCTCACAGGAATGACCACCTTGGTTTCCAGMAGCACAACCTGCTACAGGTATTGGCCAAAAGCTCCTCTCAGGAGCACAGACCAGGGGTAGGCTTATGATAAGAGCATCCACCAGCTCTGCCACCAATATCTGGACACATAGCATGTGCTGAATAATCTGATAATCAGATCATTTAATAACAGAACTGGCTGGTGAGTTATAAAGTATTCTCAAAATGTTTCCCACATTAACAGCTGGCTTGGTTTACCAAATGATTTTAAACATGTACACTCTCTAAGAAGACAGGATTCCTGAGATCTGAGAAGAATCAAGGAATAAAAGTTGAAGTGAACAATAAAAAGARCCAGGTAACATTTCTAGGGCAGAAAGCCAGAAAATTGATTTCATCAGAGTAAAACATAAGACAATACGAGAAGCATTTTGTGGCAAGTAAGTCCAACCTGAATGCTCTCCTCTCCTGACAGACAAATCACCCAACAGAGAATTCAGAAAGTATCACACCAGAGCAGCCACCATTTCCCAAACCACTCCAGCCTGCAACTGGCTCCAGCAACTCCAAGGCAGGACATGAATGAAGATGGAAAAGAGGAATGAATCTGGCAGCAATCACAGCTTTCCAGTTACCTCCCAAAAGTCCCCTGTCCCTCACCCTCTCTTACCCAAGGAGAAAAGCACCGAAAGGAGMGATGCCCTTTCCTCCCAGACTCACCCCGGTAACTGCAGAGTCAGCAGTGTGACCAAGAGCACATCAGAAGATGATCCAAAAAGAGAAGCTACAGATCAACGCAGGACAGGCTACGTCGCCCTCTGTCACTGCTCCAGGCTAATGAAAATTGCTTACTCAGGAGCAATCAAGAGAAAAGATATTTARGGATTACTTGGCTTCAAATCTCCAACTAGATTTTTCCCCATTTTCTGAGTCCGCTCAGGACTTACAGGAAACATCTTGGCTGGGTGTRTATCACAAGACTTCTCATCAACCTTATTTGCAGTTCATTTCATCAAGGTCACAGTATCACAATTATTAATCATAATTGTTTGAAGTACCCAATCACCATTTTTATCTGAAACAAAATGTACAAGAGGAAAGAAATGAGCCCAGTTTTACCTAATTCACCTAACAGCTGGCCACACACATTGGCATAAGTTTTCCTTGCCAAACCTGCAMAATATTTGCATTTCCCTAGCAAAATATCTGCTCTGTGAGTTACTCTCTAAAATGTACAACTGTTTAGGAACAGTTGCATTCATTTTCCAAAACTGGGCAACTCAAACAAAGGTTTCCCATTCCTTTGAGCTGTTCCCTAGTGACTGGCATCAAGGGCAACTGCTGGACACTTTAGTACTGTCCCACAACCCCCATCAGTCCCTCTGCCACATAACAGGGCTCCACAACATCACACCCCSCTGACCAGCATCAGACTCCTCATTTTCATGCATGCAAAAAACCACTCTATGCACAAGAGGTGGAAGGCTTTGGATCTGTCATTTCCCTCCACCCCCCAGCCAACTGAGTCCTGAAAATAAAAAGTTAAATCTACAGATTCTAGTTGGAAAGGAGAGTTAATGCCATTACCTTGAGCAGCGCATTTGATGAGCAAAGTGAAAATTTAAKGTTTTGAGGGAGGAAGAGGCATTCTGGAGTTAGTTCCTGTAAAGGGCAGTACCSTGCCTGCCTCAGACTTCTGGCATGTGCAAGATCATCCAGTGTAATCCCCTAAATCCAAAACCTCCCTCCCACATCACAAACACAGGTGCCAGCTTGGCATTTCATGTTCAAGCAACAATTCAGACACCAGCAGCTGACTTACACCAYAGACTGACACACAACCCCAGCCTTGCTGGGCTCACAGCCTATCTCCCAGACCATCATTTCAAATAAATGATTTGTTCTGATTTTGTGGCATAAGGTGGGAATGAATAGAAGAGCATGTGAAACCAYGTGATTTGCAGCTTTGTCGCTTCCAGAGTGAGTTTTACTTCCAGTTTCCTTTCCCTGAACTCACGTGTCCTTTCCCTTCCAGAAAAAGGTGCTTTGAGCACTGCTGAGGTTCAGACACAAGTGGGTTTAAGGAGCTGGACTCCACAAGCCCCCAGGTGCTGCACATACCTGTCACAGCTCCTCACAGCATTAACTGCAGCTACCTTCTCTTCCACATAGGCCCAGCARCCACATGGAAAAGAGCAGGAGAAATGCCCTGTGTGCCCCAGGATAAACAGCAAAGTGCTCCTCTGTTACTTGCTCTTCATAGAGCCCTCCAGGAAAAAGGACACAGCATTTCCTCTCCGAATCCTCCTACCTTTTTCCTTTTTTAAGGGATCCTGAATGCCACTTTAAAAGGCTTAACAGAACAAAGAAATCCAAGTGCAACATTTTACACAGTTATTCAACAAGTTGGACGCACATCTTCAGGAGCATTCAGGTTCCCATCTTAGGAATGTTTTCACTGGAGAGGAAACAGAAATAAAGGATTTAAGGTTGCTGGGACAGGCTGTGGCAGTGATATTCACACTGATGAGCAACAGCAGCCTGCTCAGCTCACAGCCCTGTTTGAAGGGGCACTGAGCAAGGAGAACCAGGCTGCACACAACCAGAAAACTGCTGTGAAAAGCAGCAGAGGGATAACTAGACCACAACCAAGAGGGCTGGAAAGCACAGAGCCAGGTTTAGTTCCTGGAGCAGCCAGAGGACATGAAAATCACAAKGAACTGATGGGTTCTGATGGTGTCCTGGATGTTGAGCAGTTGCCCCTCAGACCGACTCTGGAAACCACTAAAGCTGCACTCRGGAAGTTGTGTTCCAGTAAAAAATACAAGCACAATGAACCTCCAGGAAAAAATGTGGAAAGAAAGGTGGTATTTTTGTATTTCATTTTGTTTTAAATGTGACCCGAACCTAKCACAAGAAACTTTTGCTTTCAAGCACAGCACACCTCACCCTGCTCACAAAGCTGCTGATAACACAGAAGCTGAGACTTGACCTTGAGGTGGCATAGAGGAAAAAAAGACTGACTTACTGCAGCAGCCCACCTTGGCAAAAAGAAGTCCTCTGTCAATCTGCACAGCATTTTCAGAACTATTGAGTTAAAAGCCTGCCACCCACCATTCCAGGTGTCATACATCCCAGAGTGAGGGACTTCTAAAAAGAATGATTTCACAGGTCAGATATTCTGGTTATAACAGCTATGCCCTTTTTTAGGGCCACATGAAGCACCTGCACGTGCCACAGCTCCAAAGGTCAGTGCCCAGAAGCTGTGGCTTCACATTCAGAAGGGTTTCACTGCAATACCTGTTAAARATGATCACGTTCCCACAGCTCAGCTTGTTTCCTCATCTCACACTGAGCTCCTCCAGCATTTCCTACAGCTTTGAAAGGAAATGCCCTGGAAAACGTTGGGGTTTTATTATTGTAGGATTCAGAACAGATAACCACCATGGTGGAATTGGGAGAACAGAATTAAGGTGGTAAATATACTACAAAAAGGGGGATGATCTTAAGCTAAATTGACACTATGCAGCCACAGCCAATACCTGACTAATACTCAAACTACACGTGCTCCTAGTCCAAGGTCAGGCACCGCCTTTGAAAGATGCTTTTACACAATCAATTAAGGGTTTAAATATATACCAGAGCCAGTTTAGAGTCAGACTGGGCYAACAGGCCRAGCTCACACTGATAAGTCTTAAATRGCCTTACCTACTGAGAGTAAAACACCGACAGAAATCTTGTAAGGCAGGTGCAACACCTGAGCAGCAAGTCCATGCTCTGCAGCAATTTCTGCTGGAGAGAGCAAAAAATAAGCTGCTTTTTGCACCCATCAACTGCTGCAGCAGAAGCATTGCCACAGAAAAACTGCCACTACATCCTTACTGCTCCAGCACCRCAGATTACCAGTTGTCAAAAGATTTTCCAGCCAGCAACAGCCTTTGCAAAACTGGGTTTAGTTTTGTTTACAGCCACGTGTAGCCTTGTGGCCAATTCCAGCCCAGAAAACTCTCAGCAGTGAAAACTCGGGGCAGCCTTCCAGGTCCATGACAGTTGTCCAGCCTGACTTCATCCATGTCACGTGGCAGTGGCCACTGTGGAGTTTGAGTATGTTAAAATAGCAGAAAAGCAAAGAGGCTGCACTTGAGGTAAGTACCACTACATCAGAACAGAAAACMGTGAAATTAGATTGTGGCTGGATTTAGAGATGCTCCACACCCAGCACAAGTCCCTTCTGAGACTACTGAACTTCACAAAAGACTGAATTATGAGMTAAAAACCAAGGAAGGAAGAGCTACACATTAATCCTCCAGGTCYACAGTCCTGCAGATTAATGAGACTGTGAGGCACCCACTAATCTCACTCCAAAGCAAACATTTTGCAGGCCCAGGACAACAAAAACTACCACAGGCCACAGCCAGGTCACACAGGTTGCACTCTCACCAGTTGCTAAGGACAGACTTTCAGGCAGTGAGTCCTGTGCCCACCTTCAGTCATCACACTTGTGTCCAACACCAGGTGAACCCTCMCAGCCAAACAGAAATTCTCTTCCTGGGTGTTGCAATATCAGACAGATTATTTAACCACCTGGGCTGGAGGGACAGTAAAACCAGCCACAAACTGCTTAATAAACACAAACACACTGAGCTGAGGAGCTCTCTCCAGACAGTGTCCAAGGCAGAGGTGTGTTCCAGCCGTTGKGAGCTGGTCTGTGCTAGTCCTGGCAAATCCAAGGGCACCTCCCAGTTGATACACAAAGCAGCCTGCTCCACTACAACAGGATTCTGCTTTAACAATCTACAGAGAGGGCATGAACTATTTACATTAGCCAAGTTACTGCTCCCAGGTCTTGCTCATCCATAGCTGGAAATCCTAGCAGCACGGGAGGTATGAAACGCCCTACCCTGCTGCTTTCCCGAAAGGGAAAAAAAAGCTGCTTTCCCTGCCTCTCCATTATGCTGCTGCTGTCAACTCCCTCAAATTGCATTTCAGCACATGACAGCAGAGCAGGGAGAGGAGGAAAGTCCTCAGCAGCATCGTAGCTGTGCTGCAGGCAGCTGTCAGCACTGCTGTCCCTTCCCTCTGCCATCCCCCTGAAATGGGCTTGCCCAACAGAGCTTATACTTGCCAGGGGTACATGTGCCAGTGCTCCTACCACAACTGCCCTTCAGAGGCCTTCAGGCAAAAATGACCTGCAAGAAACATCAGGGAGAGGTTTTCCTTCCCCCTCCATCACACAAAAACGCATCCTGTATTTGGGATGGGATTTGGAAGTAGAAGCATAAATCTATTCCTAACTCTGGTTTTGCAAGGGCTGCAGAAAGCCAACCCCTGACTGCTTTCCTCCAAGGAACAGTGCCCACAGCTTGGTAAGAGCGTGTCAGTCTGGATAAAGCAGCACAGGAGCCTTGTGTGAGGACAGCTTTGGACAAAACATATCACTTGAGACTATTTTCCATCCTTCKACTCCCCCAAAAGAGATTCTARCTAGTGCAAATCCCCACCACCTTGYACTGCAGAGCAGTACCACGTGATGCCTCCACACATCCCATCCAAATGTTTCTCTGAATAATGCAAACAGTAGCTTGGCCTCCTCGCAGGGGAGAGCAGGCTCAGGGTGAGCAACACCACGCTTGGCCTCCAAGGCCAGCTGAAAACATTTCAGGTCACCCTGACACCCACACACACTCCCAGCYTTATTTCAGCTCATCAACTTTGCTTCTTGTTATGAGGGGCAACCACAGCCTCCAAAACTCACCCTGGGAGCAGCTGGGCACCACCAGCAGCAGCAGCACAGGAGTGGGGCTCCCTCAAGACAGCAAGGAAAGCACATTTAATTTAAATTCCYGCTGACCTGGGTCAGGAACACTGCGAGGTGACATCGTGGCTCGGGGCAGCAGCTGCCCTGTGTTGAAATCTTTCCCTAAAGCCCAATGCTTTTTCCACTTAATCAGACACTGACAGTTCCCCTCATGAACGCAGGGAGGGAACCACAGCAGGGCTGGTAATTAGGAGAGAGGTGTCATTCAGAAGGAATATAATTTCCCATCCTCAGGAATTAAGCTTTCTCAAGGATTGTTACGAATTTAAAACCACTGCAAGCCCTAAAGCACTGACCCAGAGGAAAAACATCACTCCCRAGATGGTCCAAAATAAACCTGAAATTCTATAAAAGTGACATGAAGRCTGCTGAAAATGAGATTATCCCAGCTCAGTGAGACATTCCTTATTATCTCTCATCTCAGTGCTTTGGCAAGGATAACTTATTCAAGCCATCAGGATGCTGCTAAGTGGCTTTTTCCCCCTTTTTCCTGTTTTCTCTGCCTACCCCTCCCTTAGTTCCCAGATTTCCCACTTCCAGTAACCTGCTTAAAAACAAAATTACTCCAGACTAATGGTCACTAACTCCTTATTAGTTCTATTTCAAACACAGGAACTCCYAGTCAGTACACAAACAACCTTATCTCCTGAGCTGCTACTGGGAGACAGCTGCTGTCCCCAGGCAGCTGTGTGCTTCACACCTTCTGCTGTATTTAAAAAAGGCACCTATCCCACTGGGACAGATCCTACTGAGAGTAATCCCAGTTACACAAAGCAGCTTGAAACCCTACCATCACTTTAGCACACACACAGACTTGGAATTAATGCCTTGCTTTTAAGTAGCTACAATAATGTCCAGATTCAATAATTTAAAGGGAGTCTTAAAATATCTCCAAATCAAATCCATCTGCAAATAAAAAAAAAAAAAGAAGAAAAAAACCAACCCCAAATTTCCAATGAGAGGAATTAGTGGTGCAGTTCTGACTGTCCTAGAAAGAATGCAGCTAGTGGCAAGCCCCAACACCCAGCACCACCAGCACTCAGACACAGCAAACCACTCACAATGGCTTTAGAAAGACAAAAATAAAAATAAGAAACCCATTCCAAATTAATGAATGGGAGCTTCTTCCAGCAGGCACTAAACAACACCCGAAGGGTTCCACATCTCTTGCACTTGTGCTTCTCCAGGTTGCTAATCAGCTCCTGGCCCCTGGGATGTGTTTCCTGTCTCTCTCCAGCTGTGCAGGAGCCACCGGAATTGGGTGTTTGCCCCACCTATTTTTGCCACAGGACTTTTTAGTGATTTGTGTCCAATTTCAAAGCGCAAGTCTCACTGGCGGCAGGAACGCCCACTGCATTCTCAGGAAGACAAAGCACTGGGCTACCCAGGAATTTGGACTTCCGAGGCRGCTCCTGAAACTCCAGGCCAGGAACAGGCTGCCAGCACCCTGCTGGAATCCTTATCACCAGTTACACCTGCTCAAGAGCTCTTCTAGGAACTGCTGTCCTGCCCTGACTGTCTGCAGCCAGGCCAACCTACAGGAAAACATCCTAAGAAGCAAGAAAAAAAAGATGGAAGAAGGCCTGTTACCACAGTGTAGCACCTCAAAGCAGGCTGAATGTCTACAGATCTTCAGGAAGTGTGTCTGAGTCCTTTCCCAAGTCTTGGTGTTCCAGGCAYAAACTCTGTCAAGATGATTGTTTGTTAACATCCAGTCACACCACAAAGACACCCAGCACATGAAATCCATTAACATGTTTACAACTGCAGAAAGCCTGATGTAAGGCAGTGGAATTTTTGCACAGCATTCATCCTAGAAATTAAAAGCACATATTAAAGCTGTAAATCCCACAGTTCTGGAATTAAAAGCTGCAATCCTACTAGTCCTACAGAAAATGGATTCTACCATATGGTTGAGCTGCACATCCCTATGGCCCCACACCTGTTCAGGGATGAACCAGAACCTGCTCGAGATTTGGGTCTGCACAATGAAGGGTCTCAGATTTCCTGCCTCACCTTCCAAACAAGCTGCTGGAGGAAAAGCCCTCATGCCATCCTCTCTGAAAGCAGGAGAGGCCACTTTAGCTGAGCATGCAAAGGCCAGTCTAAATGCCTGATGGGGTCACCTGCCCTTCCCTCCACTGCTACCACTGGAAATCTGCAACAGCTCCAAAAGTGCAYCAGGTGGGAGAGCAGAAATTGTTAAGAAAGAGGAACCAGCTACCACAGAGACAGAATGGAGAAACAGGGATCTGCCCACAGATCTTAGCGTCAGAACTGCCCATGCCTCTCAGCCACCAAGGCACTGAGTRATTGCCTCTACAACTGCTGCCCAAAGCAAAGCAAGAGCCTCCTGTTCCATAGGGCAAAGCAGGGAGCTGGGAAAGAAACACAAGAAKGAATCCTCTGAAAAGCACATGGACATCAAGCTTTAATCCCTCAGCATCACACCTGGATCACGGAAATAAAAGTGCACAGCAGCAACATCACATTTTCTCTTTCAAAGCATCASAAGTCTCAGGACAGTGACCAAAACATAAGGAACTGAACAGAAATATCAACAACTAATTTGTATGAAAACCACAAAGCATTTGTCAGTAAGATTCCAAAGTAAGGTATTGGAGGATGCTCAACACAACACTCCAGGTCATAAAACACGGGTGAGATAAAAGGAAAAACCTCCCGGGGTGGATTCACAGGTGCAAGCAGCCGTTATCCACACAGCTGCAAAGCCAGGGGATCCATGGGATGACRGCAACTCTTTAAGCCAACCTACATTTCACCCACCCCAAATCAGTGCCCCAGGCAAGCTCACACTCCTCTCTTCACACACACACACGGGAGTTCCCCACAGCTCTTCAGCCTCAGAAGACTGCGGTGGGATCCTGACCTGTCTCCAGCCGTGTGGGGGAACAAGGTCAGCTCCAGAGTCAGAAAAACCCCATTAACTAAATCTAGTGTGCATTGACACATCCAGGCTGTGCTCTGTCTACCACGCCGAGCCGGCACTCGGATCAACAGAGAAGGGAAAGAGGAGGAAGAGGAGTATCTCTTACACTGATCCCTCAGCTCCAAGGACAGCTGTGTTTGGGGTTTCTTTCCTGMAGCGGCTCCCACAGCAGATGCCTGAAATGTCGYGATGTCCCAACGGCACAGAGTGCTCCCACACTGAACAGGGGTCACAAGAGAACCGTCTTTTATATTCCTCTCCCCAGCAGCTCCGGGTTATCCCCGTCTCAAACAGCCGTGAGGAGCCCCGGTCCCCGGGGTGGGACACAGGGGTGGCGCAGGACCCCGAAAGGACCTCCTGACCCCGGGCTGAGGGAGAAGGGACCGGCCCTGAGGGGATGGAGGCGGACGGAGAGAACCCAGTGCTAAGGGAAGCTGGAGGGGGAGAGGGTGTGCCCGATCCTGAGGGAAAGTGACGAGGAAGGATTCGGCCCTAAATGAAAGTGGAAGGGTACGGGGGGACGGACACGGGGAGCCGTCCCTGAAGGAAGGCGCTAGGGGTGGAACGACCCGTCCCTGACAGGAAGAGAGGGGGAAGAAGCGGCCCTGAAGGGACGCGGGGGGAGAGGAACGGACGGAACGGACACCCGGCCCTGAGGGGACGCGGGAAGAGCGGAGGGGAAAGAACCGTCCCTGAAGACAGGCCCCAGCCGGAGCAGCACCCGACCCCGCAGCAAGGGGTCCGGCGAGGCCCAGGGACGCCCCCTCTGTCCCGGCACTCACCGGCCCCGCGGGACCGAGGGGCTCCCCCGGCACTCACCGAGCCGCCGCTTCCGCCCGGCCCCGCTTCATTTAACCGCCGCTCCCGCCGCTTCCGCCCGGCCCGCCACACGTGACCGCGCCGCCCCGCACCATAGAGACACGGCCAGCGAGGGACAGAGCGGCACGAGGGGGCGGGCGGGCCCGGCCCGGCAAACCGACCATAGAGACAGGGGGCGGTCATCCAGCGGCGCGCCACGCCCCCTGCCGGGCGGGCGGTGTTCCCGTGGGGAGGGGGCGGGGCCTGAGGAAGGGGGCGGGGCCAGGCTGCACGTGTGTGCGGGGCGGGGCTGGGAGGGCTCAACTTTTTGGGGTGCTCAACTTTTTGGGGTGTTCCAAGGGACCCCGCCTGTCCCCGCCTCAGCCCTCGGTGCTCGTGAGGGTCAAGCGAGTGACAGGGACCCCCGGACACCCTCTCGGAGACACCTACTCTTCCTATGTCCTGTAGGAAGAGTAGAAAATCGAACTTGAGGGATTTAAATGATTTGCCAAGCTGCCAKGGAAGAGATAGCCGATTCTTTGAGATCTGCAGGATTTCCCGAGAGAAATGAGAAAACTTTAATTGTGCTCTCAAGAAGTTCACGTCGCAGAGAAGTCCTGGAGCAGCCCCTCTGCGGCACATCCCACCCTCCGGAGCAGGCTCCAGGGATCCTCTCTTGGCAATGTCTGGGCATCAAAAAGAAAGTAGAAATCAGGAAAACTTCACAAAACGTACTTATTGAAGAAAACAGCAGGACCAGTGTTTGACAAAGCACTGAAGGACTAACACCATTTCCTGCTCTAAATCATGAAATCGTTCAGTCCCTGCCACTGGCTGACACGAGGGGTGGGCGACAGCAGCTCCCGGGTCATTTGTTCATATTGTGAAATTACTCAAAGAATAAAAAGCATTTTATTTTCGCTCCCTTCTTTAAATTGTATTTTTTTCTTTTTAACCAAATTATGGGCAGAAGAAATCGCAGCTTTCAACATCAGGGAGAGAAGCCCACACCAACACTGCTGTACCATCCTCACCTTCCTTCCCCATTTGCAAAACAGTAGTAATTAGAAAAAAAACTAACAGGAAAGCAACGATTCATCACTAGTATTGAATCTTTCTCCAGTTTTTCATTAAGGGGTTTTCATTTCTTTCTGCAAACTGTTTTGGCAAAGTATCAGGATAAATAATAAGGTAAGAAGGGAAGAAGATTAAGGTAATTAATCAGCTGAAGAAATGAATGAAACAATGTTCTCCCTGCAGAGGAGGACTTTCATCTGGGCAGTCCAYACAGATCTGTTAAATCAGTTGCATTTCCATACCTTGTCCACTCTTYTCCTCTGATTCCCATAWTTTAACRAACAAAACAGTGGATACCAAGAGTTTAAAGTTGTGAGTTTATTGCATATGTAACAAAAATGAACATGACCTCCTGGGTCCAGCCTACTATACAATCACTGTTTATTCCAGCTGGTTCCATAACCACATTAAATAGAACTAGTATTTCTTTAAATACTTTGATTTAGACATAAAATGAAACATTAGTGTACAACTTTCACAAAATAAATCTGCAATAAAAACAGTGGGAAGAATAACAAGGATAGCAGCAATACTTAAACATGACATTACAAAATAATAAATTAAAAAAATACATTATAAAGTGGTTGAGGAACAACAACAAAACAAAAAAAAAAATTAACAGATTAAAACCAGATCCATACTGTGTTTCTGGGAACTTGCTGTGCCACACGGCCCCAAACCTGGGCACTGGCTCCAGAGGGCCYGGTGGCTGGATCAGTAATTTACAAAATCTGTTGGATTTTACAACCACCTCAACTTGAACTGAGGACAAACTGCTGAGCGAGCGCCGATCGCACCGTCTGGAGCTTCGAGCAGCCTTTTTGGAGCAGGGTCTCGTTTAACATAATGCCCAAGTGAACACTCACACCCATCCAACAGTCTCGTTTCTTCCCGGTGGAAAACACGAGCAGAGTGGTGGTTTCCTACATCCCTGAGCGTAGAGTATAGGCTGAGGAGCAGTATCAGGGCACTGCAGGGCTGGGTTTGCCGTTGGACAGGAACAACAGACACGCTGTACCTTGTATTTCCTTCGGGTCAGATCCAAGAGTATCCGCGCACAAGGTGGAACGTGGAATGACAAAATGAACACGGGACTCCATGGAATTCTTTGGGMAAGTTTGAGAAGTAACAACCAAGTTCAAGTGCTGGCAGACCGAGTGGGAATGGACACAAATTYAGACAGCTGAGGTTATGCCAGACCTGAGAGCCACTGGCTCAAGCCATGAAAACTCCTGTTGGCATTTTGTCCTTCCTTGGCCTTGGAACTGGGCACAGGAAGAACAGGCCATGGCTCCAAAGCCATTCTGCCTCGCTTCTTGCTGTTCCTCCATCCACCCAACCAGCTTTAAGGCCTGCCTCAAATGCACGTACAGAACAAGACAAAAATGTCTTCGTCGTCACTGAAGTGGCACAAAATTGCAAAGACAACATGATGGGAGAGGTGGTGAAGCTGTTGAAAAGAGAACTGAAATAATTAAAAAGACAGTGCCCTATTCTCGTTACTGTCAGCATGGAGGAGGTACCTTGACAAGGGCTTTTAAATACAGCAAAAAACAGACGGACTTTTCGAAACAACAATCCTTTCCTATTCTTATTTTGTGCATTCAATAAAACACTGACCTAGCAAAAACATAAGGATCTATTGTATGTCAACGGGGTCGTCAACATAAAGCTACTTGACCTATGGATCTCCAAATCAGGGGCCTTTCCCTTCACCTCACTTGGTTTGTACTGAGCCAGCTGTGCTGCAGGTGTGGTAGGATTTTTGTTAGGGGTGGGCTTTAGCATTTGGGTTTGGGTTGGGTTTTTTTACACTTTTTTTAGTGAAAAATCCACATGAGACTGCATGCAAAGCTTTTGGGCAATAATCCGTTTTGCACTTTTCCTATCTGACTGGTTTATTGCACATTTAAATGTACTGAAAGGATTAAATACACTCTATGAACAGGTTTGACTTCAAAGCCATTTGGGAAATCCAGGGTTGTGGGGACTCTGCTACTCAGCCCAGGCCGTAGGGATGCTGTCCGCCAACTGTTGCATTTCCTCTCCTCTCTGCAAGGGTTGTGTAGTTTKATTTACATCCCAACAACCAGAACTGCAAAAACTGGTCTCCAAGTGCCAAAAGATCCCTACAGAACRTGGGGCTGAACATGCCTCTCCTGTACAATCCTGCAGGATGAGCATCTTTAGCCACCCTGTGCAAATCTCACAATATGGTACAATTTTACACCTCCGATGCAACTCCCGACAACAAATCACAAGAATTATGGTCAATGGCAAAAAGAAAACCACAAACAAACAAAAACAGAGAAAGATGCCAGGGTTTTGACAAGTGTCTACTTTCTGTCCTATCACAGTTTAAAGCTATTATCAAATTCAATTAAAAAAAAGACAAAATAGAAGTATTCCAGTAGACATCTCCTAAGGACAATCTCTTACCCACAGCTGAATTTCAATGCATTATTCCATAAACGTAACATCTGTTAAGTGTTTCAGTCATGAATCTCTCCAAAAATCAGGCTTGCCAAAGAAAAAAAAATCCTATACAAGCAAGTCTGCTTAAGTTTAGACRTGTTTGATAGATAACTGGGTCTCTCTGAAGCCGTGTTATTTGTTAAAATACTGTCTCATCTTGGTGTGCAAACTGGAAAAATGTTAGTGATCCTGGTATTGGATTTGCCTTTGTTTCCCCTGTGTTAGAGAACAAATCTTTTAATATTAGTTTCAGATATTGGAAAAAATAGCCTTATATGGCTCTCTGGAGAAATTTTCATCCCTACAGAACTAAAGTCATAAATTCTTCCAATAGCTTTCTGTAACATTTAAAGTRTATTCACTGTATAGTTCCCTTTCTACCTCAATCTCCAAATAAACCTTTCCCAAGGCCAAAAAATTTGAAGCAGGAATTTGCTCWGTTAACTTGGCTTTTAGTGATTTCCATGTGAGTCTTACAATTTAAAGTTACACAAACACATCCTGGGTAAAACAGTAGCACAGAAATCACAGCTTTGGGATTGAATGGATTTTACCCTCTGTCTCCTCCTCACAAGACTTCTCRGCAAGGTACTTACATCTGAACAAACTATGGAAAGTAATTCTGCAGGAGGAAAGAATTGTTTTCATGTGCAAAACAATTAGATTTCAGCCAGGACAACCAAAAAGAAATCATACAATACCGTTTAAGCTGTCCCAGATTCCTTCACTTTTCTCAAGGTGAGCCACAGCTTCCACTGGGAGCTTCCTGCTAAGGCAGAACTTGGATTTCTTTACCTTTCAGTTAAGTGTTCATATGGAGGTATTTTCTGCTAGAAGTTTTACTTTTTAAATAGATGTTTAAAATGTGCAATGCAAAATCTGGTGCCAGTCAGACACTCTGCACCTGCTGGACTCTACAAAGGCTCAAGCTTGATTTAAGACAGACTAACCAGGTGCACCTACCAGTTACAAGTCCTCAGCAAATTAAGCTCATTCTCAAATACACTTTGATTCTCCTATTAAAAAAGCCCCACAGGTCACTGACCCTATCACAATATGTGTTACAAATCTAGCAGAATATCCTGTGTAACCAAAGCCAAATGCTGAATTTGGCTGCGTTTCATTTCAGGGGGGATGGAAGAAGAGGGAAGGGGTMGTTGTAACAAAGGGGAGAAAATAGTTTGGGAACCACCAAGAAAAGYCCCGACCCTCCCCCCCTCATCCACCAGCGGCGGAAGGGAAACAGCCCCATCTCTAAGTTGTCAGAGTTCGGATGCTTCAGACAGCTTAGCAGGAAGTTCACAGCAAGCTTCTTCTAGCTTTTGATTTGGTGGTCCATGAGCTAGCATCTGTTTCCTTTGGTTGCTTTTTCACTCCACAGCAAACCCACATGTCTCTTCCACAGCTGTCAACAGCTTCTCATAAAGCTTCTCATATGACTCGTAAGGCGGAATGTCGATCCGGTTAAAGCTGCAGGGAAAGTAACAAAACATTGATGGATCTGAAGAGCTTATAGGGGAAAAAATGTAAAGAAGCTACATATAGATAGAAATTTTAAAAACTCTCAGCTGCTTCAGCGGCCACAGGAGACTGAAAAGATGAAAAAAAACTATTTCTACAGCAGGAATGCACAGCCTCATAGGGCAGCGTTGGGATGAGGAAGAGGAGGAAGAGGCAGATGCAGGAGACTTGCAAATAAAAAGCAAGACTGCCCTGCCTGCAGACAGTCTGTGATGCTGCTGAAACCATWTCCTGCCTCTGATGGAGTGACATTTCCGTGCAAGGGCTCAGGCTGTGCCTATACTGCACCAACAGCACGAGCCTCCGACATTCGACATCTGACAACACTTCTTTGTAATAAAGAAATAAAGAAATAAACTTACAAATGTCTCACTACCCAGAATAATCACCTCTGGAATAAATGAAAACCACAGATAGTATAGAGGACAGATCAAGCTTTAAGAAAAGTAAATTATTTTGCTGGCTGCAGAGTACATATATATCCAAGCTAACAGAGCACRCCTGGAATCATCCATGTGTATCACATGCCCAATCCCTACCCAGGACAGACAAGAGATGACTCTTTTAAATCAAGACAAAGGAAGAGCAAGCACTGAAGTGGGGGGTGTTTCCATCTTACCAAGTGTGGGCTTTTGGAAGGTTGTCTGTGTTTGCATCTATTAAATGGATGGTAAACAGTCTGGGTCCTGCAGCGCCTGTAGAACCTTAGACAGACATTCTAGTTAATGCACTTCAACAAAGCATCATTCACACACACACATTCTGCTGCTTATAAAAAGGCAAGAGAGGAAATTACAGTTCCAGCTGCAAGCCTAAGTATGTCCCAGGCTAAATCTGTAGAGATATTTGCAGCTGATGAAGCGATGGCAGAAGAGATAGGGCTGTTTGTGACAATCATTTTCCAGACTGGTATTTTGGAGAGCTGCTAAATTTGATATTAATAAAGCTGCACCATCAAAAATGAAAATACTTTGGTGCAAAAAGGTTTTTCTGTAAAACAGAATTAGTATTTTAATTTTGAACATTAACTTACTATGAGCCAGCAAATGGAATGTGATTAGGAGATCACAACAGCCAAGGACACTGCCACCTTTTTGATAAAAAACTGCAATTTGCAGAAACTTGCTTTAAAGCCTAATGGTTTGCTGCCAAACACTGAAGGGAATACAATTCTCACACGAAAAAGTTCTTTAGTCAGCCATATATCCCTGTGCATGTTTGCATGGAATGATTTGAACATCAGAGCACAGAGCTGTAGGAGACTGATGAGCCAAAATTGACAGCAGTCAAAGCACTGCACAGTAACAGATTTACCAGCTYCCATCACTTTCAGAAACAGCCAAAGTATTCAGCAGCAGCTGAGCTGCTGACAAATGTAAAACTGCTCTCAGGCTTTCAAGTTTGCAAGTGCTTGACTTATCCAGTAATACACTGATATTTTACAAGGGGCCTGTAAATACCACACCACTTTTATCTCTTTTCTCCAACCACAGATTAACTCGGCCTCCACATCAGTCACCTTGTAAAGCCTTGAAACCTTGAAGTGGGACACGCGTCGAACCCGTCACGAACTGCAGCAGCCTTGCCCTTCTTTCTTCATCAAACGTTTCCACCGCCTGCCAGAACCACTTGACAATGTTGCTGTCAGCCATGCAGTGCTTTAGGCGGGTGTTGGACTTCCAGTCATTCAGGTCGATCTTATCCAGGCCTCCTATGATCAGCTGTCAAAAGATTAGAAAGAGCTTTAAGSTTCAGTCATTTCAGGTTTGCAGTTTTTTTGTAAAAAACACACCCAACCASGTCACAAAGCCTGGCATTGTTTAGATGCTTCACCCAACTTTTGCATGCAAGGTAACATTCCAAATCAGCACAGGACTGACAATAAATCTCTCCAGTTTAACTGCAGTGAATCTGAGCCCAAGCAGTGAGTTACCAGCACTAGAACATTCAYAAGCAACTAAGAGTCAGAAGCCCAYGCAAGACCTGCTTTATTAAATCTGTGCTCCCKAGGAGGTACAGCCTGTCCTTATGAGGATACAGCACTGGTTTGGAACAAGGCACAGCATCACTGTCCTGCTGCAGATTTGTCCCAGAGGTRCCAATACCAGCAACAATGGAATCCTGCTCGGTTTATGGGAACATCTGAGTTGCTTTGTTGTTCCACAACAAACTACAGAAACTTTTAATTTGTTTTTCAACACCATTTGTGAGAGGCTCTGACACAGACCAGACACATCACTTCAATGTCTTTTCCAGATGATACCAGGTTGCAAAATACTGTCAAAGGAAGTTGCTGCTGGTTGTGAATTTAATGACCTCCCTGACAACGACAAATAAAAGACACAGAGCAAACTTCACCCCTCAAAATAAAATGTGTGTCATATTTTAAATTTCCCGTAATATTCCACACTAAGGATACCATTTCTTAGAGCTGCCCTTTAGCAGCTGACTTGTTGTACCACCAAGTCAGCCTCCACTTATACTTGCTCACATYATTAAGGCAGTTGTGACTGTTCTGACGTGGGCAGTATTGAAATATTTAATGGATTTTTAATCTGTCTTTGGAATGCAAAAACTTTGTGGGATTAATCAAAATGCATGACTAACTAACACAAAGCTAATGCTTCCAATACCACACATGCTGAATATTCCACATGTTGCCATATTTTATCTAAAAGCAAAACAGGAAAAATTGCTATAACAGGAATTATTTTAAGAGGTAGCCTTCTGCAACTCAGGATTTAATAAGCAGACAAATTAATTTCTTTTCTATATGCTCAACCTTTCTATTTCTGTAAACCAATCCCTATGTGCATACAGCAACAGCCTTGCATGAAAAGATACTGGACACAGTAACACAGTAACAGGTTCTGGGGTAAATTACATGTCTGGTCTTGCCATCAATTCCTCACACTTGCAGTGTTTCCTCCTTCTCAGACCACCTGCCTTGAGCATTAGTCCTTGGATAGACACTTTGGTGTATTTGTCTTTTCCTGTTTAAGTAGCCCTCTCAATAGCATCAACCCAAAAAATGTCTAGAATAAACTTAAAAAGGTTTGGTTAAACAAATACTCAGCTTTCTGGTATGTAAAACTGAATAAGTTTTGTGTTTTGTTTGTTTCGCTTGTTTTGGGTTTTGTTTGTTTTTTTTTTTTTAAATCAGTGCTTAACTGGATCAAACAAATTACAAAACAATATTCCATGTGGATAAAACATACCTCAAGTTCCTTCTGGTCAAAAGGCTTAAGGAGATGTTGAGGAATAAGTTCATTAAAACCTTTCTGCAGAGCCAGGAACTGTGCCTCTATTCCTCTCATGAACCGCCAGTTCACATACAACCTGTGGGGCAGGAAGGAAAAAGTCAGGGGGGATGAGCTGGACAGCACTGAGATTTTTATAAAAGAGTTGGAAAATGCTCATTTTACAGAAGACCTTGTTTTAATAAACACATTTTGTGTTATGAAAGAAATGCTTGTCCATTCCCTTTTCCATCAACAACTATTGCACCATCCACAGAAAAACTAAAATACCATTCAGAACTTCATCTTCCAAGGTCTTACAGTGAAAACATTCACGTCATTTATGATTCAGGTGTTTCCACCCCAAATACTTATTTCATTAGTTCCACTAGATACAAAAACTMTGTTTACTACCCTCTACCCATTACATTTGCAGGATATATTTCTGTTAGCAATACCTGACATATTCCTTCTTGTTCTCTTCTGTCACTGGAATATTCCTGCCATTTGGTTTGAGCTCATGCTGTAGAATCCTCCCAAAAGCGTTGTGTTCCACACAGAATGTATGGTCCAGGACTGGTGTGATATCATTCTCTCTGCCAATGCACAGAGGGTAAACTCAGTATTTTTGGTATTTGGGTAACTTTCAGTGGTGATGCTGACAATTATTTGAACTCTTAGACAGCCTTCAGGCTAAACCTTAGTTACCAGCCACTGGTATTTCACATACTAGAGGAATATTGTCACCATCACCAATTTCTGTACGGTTTAGTGCACATTGAAAAGCCTGATCAGATATGGGATATTCACCTAATTCTAGTASAACTCAGGATACTGGATAAAACCCTACATTACAGAAATATACACACACATTCATATATAAATATATATATATATACACACATATATACACTCAGCAAGAATCTGATCTGCTGTCACGTATCTGTGAAGCAGAGAAGAGATTACATGTGAAGAACTTAATCATCAGTAACTTTAAATACAAAATTCAAAACAGCATTTAAGAAAAGAAATTGAGATAATGCAAAGCAGTTCTGAAGAGTTCCAAAGCTACACTGAATGTTGGATCTTTTTCTGTAARCATACAGAAGCCCAAATTATTTTTATTTATTTTCATTCTAATCAAAGCTTGCTTTCTTTTGAAGTGGTTGTACTTCTCCTCAGAGCTCTGTTGAGTTTAGATTTTGATACCGTGATATTCTACCTTTAATGATTTAGTATCTACTTTATTGCAAGGAGAGTTTGCAAYGAGAACTTTTCCTCAAGTACCTTTGATATATTAAGAATAGTTTAATGATTTTGTACAGACTTCCACCATAAAAAGTTKTTTGCAAATTCTTTCTCTAAAGCATTTCCCTTTGCCAACAAACTCTACCCCATTTTCTCTACAGCGAGACGATTGCTAAATTCAGTACTTACAAGATCCAGACTAAACTTTTGTGTAATTCTGGGTCAACAGATTCCAGATCGGAGAGCTGGATGGGCTTCCCCAGCAGCTGTTTGTAAAAGGGAACTGTGAACCCCCCGTTGATATAGTGTCCATGGAACACAGCCAAACCCATTATCCGACCAACAAAATGGAAATAAGACAAATGRTCCTGCAGGAAGAGAGGAGAATCAGGCTTGGGAAGACACTGACACCTTGTGGCACCCTTGGTGGTTCATTCAGTGTGAGTTACCTGCAGCTCTCTGGGCAAGAGCAGACACTGTTTTTCCTCACAACATAACCAAAACCAAAGCACCTAATGATTAAAAACCTCAAAAAAGTCTCTGTGCATTACCTGATCAATAAATATAATTCAAGTCCTCTAGACCTCTCAAAGGGCAAAACTTGGAAAAAGAAAATCCCTGTGAAACCCCCAGAATCCAAGACGAGGATTTCAAACAAATCAGTTTATTCTTTGTTTAAACATCCAAATGTATCTGCTCTAGAGGAAACAGGCCAGGTGCTTGTTTCCCTCATTTCTTTCCTGTTCTTTTTAAACTAACTTTTGAAAACTGARGTGTAAGTCCTATGGTTGACATTCTTCCAATCCATCTCCCTCAYCTTCCAGTGCAAATGTCAGGAAATGTCATGTCAGGAAGAATTCCCTCTACTAATACAGAACYGCTGCTCCTTTTAGGGCCTGCATCAATACAAATCCTCCAGAAAGGAAAAAAGCAAGCACAGGAGGGTAGTGAGAAAGAGCAAGCAAGGGATACATCCCTAAAAGTCATGGGGTGGCACTGCTGGGAATGTAATGTGTGCACAACCACCGGTGGTCACAGTGAATGTGAATTTCATCTGTCTTGTCTCATCAGAATCACTGTGTAAACCAATCAGTACTGAGGAGTCTCAAAGAAATCAGATATCTATCAAAGGATATAATGCTTTTAATTTCTGAACAAAAYCCCTCTGCTTCATACTGTATCAATAGAAGACATTAACACTTTCTTATTCTGATTTACCCTGCAGTTTAGACTCTTGCGGAAGAATGGCTGTAACAAACTGCAGAGGACGTCTGTAAAAGTAGGAATATTGCTCAGATGTTAGTACTTACAGGATTGATAGAAGAGTCTGGATTGATTTGCAGCATGTAAATATTATCTGTGGAGTACTGGAAGAGTCCATAGTAGGGATTCAACATTTCATGGCACAGTAAATACAACCACTCTCTGCCAAAAAAAAAGTAAAATTTAGAAGAGTACAACTTCCACTTAAGTTTTAGAAAACACAATTATCAGCTATGAAATGGTTATTTCAAAATCAGATCATCTTCTGCTGCTCTCCATTTGTRGACAGAAAAGGTGTGATTAAAACCCCACAGTGTCCTACTCCACTCAGGGCAGACTTGGTTTAGTTTAGAAGCACTGAAGGGATTAACGTCAATTAGAGAAGCTACAGCAAGCTGCTAGACAATGCCATCAACTAATTGAGTCTGAACAAGCCACACTTCCACAAAAATCCTGCCTTTGTACAGAGTTCAGCTATTTGGAGTCTCTGAAATCTGCTCCTCTGCAACCTGTACAACATAAAGACATACTAAAAAAATCTGTTGATTAGAATCACCTCAATCACAGAGGATCTTCAGAAAAGCTGKTTTTTTTCTGCCAGCTTGGTGAATGCTTTCAGCAGAGGCCAGAAAGGACAGAGACCAAGCACATTAAAAGGGGGGATTTGCTGAATTCTCTCACCACAGTAACACACAAGGACAGGAGCAAAACTAAAGCTATTTCTGACTCCCAAGTCACCATAACAAATACCCTTTTGCTGTTAAATTTGGACACCCTTCCCAGGTCCAAAATATTCTGAGAGAACTCTCAATTGCAATGCTTAGAAGTGGAGCTGTACTGATCTGAAAGAGTCAGCTGCAACTAATGGGCAATTAAGAAAGACACCAGGGCAACAGGATGTCAACAGTGCAGACACCCAAGGTTGCCTCAGGTAAGGTAGCTTGGAACGTTTCAGCTTATTTTCTTTGTCCAGGGATTGATTACTGAAAGACACCTCAGTGGGCAGTCTTTGTSGATTTGAGAAATTTCTCAGTGAATTTACAGAACTCTGAGCCACCACAAAGGTGAGTGTTTTTTCAGTGATGCTACAATCAGCTCCTGAATTTCAGTTCYGATGCGACCCACAGGGAATTATTGTCATTTTTAAGAGGGAGGCAAGTCCTCACTAAAATTTTAGCCTGTGTTTAGGATTAGTTCCTCTCCACTCCTGCTCCAACAGATCACAGAACTCTCCTGAATGTGGCTGAGACATAACAAAAAGGAACCCCTACCTCCCACAATCCATTTGTGGGAAATCAGAGAGGTGTGTTCAACAAAACCGTTTCTGTGATGTGGATCTGACTTCAGGGTCTACACACTCCCTGAGAGATCTCACAATTTGAGCTGATAACACTTTCCAGTTTCATAACTTGCAGTGGAACAACTGTTAAATCACAAGCTTCCACTTTCCAGCCCACAGTATTAAAGACTGAAGCGGCAGCCACCGTCTATAAACTAGACCACAAATAATGAACATATACCATTAACAGGTAAGAGGTGTCAGAAAMCCCCCAAAATCTCACCTTGCTACTCCTCCATAGTCCAGACCTTCCTCTCCTCGGAATTTCACCATAAGCCTCTTTTTCAAGTCCTTTGGCCTCATCTTCATTATTTGACGATAGGATTCCTGTATATGCATTTGTACAATTAGATATTTTATTTCTTTCCTACAATTAAGTCAATTAAGGTTTCTGCATTTTCTGTAATACATAGATTGTTAGTGAACTACAGAAAATGTGACTCTATTCGAGTGCTAATCTGAAGCAAATTCCAATGACAACTCTGTAATGTGGTGGGTGCTTGTGAAGCAAAGCTGTTATAATCACTGATCAGTCTCACTGAACTCTTCAGTGACAAAAGTTACTGTTAGTAGTAAAAAAAAATCCAAATACCTCAAATATTTCCTCTCTGGATACTTCAATGCGACAGTGACCAGCCTGAGGTTGCTGAAGAGAGAGCTCGTGTCTAAGAACTTTCAACTTTTGTACTAAGTCTCTTTCATATCTCTGTGCAGGCAGCTCCTCACCCTCTTCCAATGATCCCTCATTTGGAGCTTGCAGAGGCTGCTGGCTGGGCTCTTTTAGCTGGCATTGATGGCTTTGAAAAAAAGGAAAATGGTTAATCTGGACACATAACAATAASGAGTATGTAAAACAATGATGGAAGAAATAATTAAGATTCTCTAAGAGGAACATGGGTGAAATGTGTATTTAGCTGGGCACTTCCGTACCAACTTATTAAATTCAGGGATGTAAGGAACACAGATGCTTAAAAAGTGTTTAAGCATTTTTTCACTGTTTTTTTTTATGGCAAAACACTGTGGAAGGCTCTGGAACGTGATCACTGATTGCTGACTGAGCAGTAATTAAAGTTTGTGTGGCATTCTCCCATATGGAGACAACTTTCAAAAGTGTAACATGGAAAGAGATCTCTAATAGAACAAACAACAGCTTTATAAACAGAACTGTCTAACAACTGCAACTGATTTAATTCCAGCTCCATGCAAAATGAGGCTGGGGATTCCTGACACAGTGAAAATACTGCATCTATGGCTGTTAAAAGAGAAAGATGTGCTCATCCCAAATAGTTGCAGCTTCACGCACTCAACTATGCTTATCCATCAGTGCTTTATTTGGGTGGCAAAGCAACAATTTTTTAGAAACAGAGATTCCCCAGCTGGCTTCAAGCACAGGAAAAAGTCTGATCTTGGGCACAAGCAGCTCTGCCAGGCTGCTTCCAGGGTCAGTTCCACAACAGTTCAGCTGCCTTTGCATGATGCAGAGCTTGATCTTAGTAAATCCTCCTAAACCCAAACTGGCTGTGCACAGCACCCGTTGACCAGGCTCCAGCTGGCTTTATATTCCCATTGTCTGGAGCTCAGGGAGCACGAGCTTAGTCCAGATCCAGCAGAGCCAGCACAGAGCTAGAACTGCTCATCCAGACAGACACGAGCTGACTGTTGGGGAACCCCTGGCAGATCCTCTACCCCACACCCCAGCAATTCCAGAACTGTGTACTTTGCTCCAGCACAGCTTGGGGCAATTTTGTCAATCCAGTTTAAAGAGATTAGTGTTGTGCTGAAATAAGAAGCTRTTCCTTAAGCCTGAGGACTGCAGAGCAGAGTGAAAACCCTTCTGAAGAGTCTCAGCAAAGAACTTACAGAACCAGCACTGAGAACCAGTACTTGGACCCTGACTACAGCACGGGTTGCATTTGTGCCCCAGTATCATTCAGGACTTCAGTCCTTCATGACTCCCAGACCTGACAGGAATTATTTATCAGGCAAAGCTCTTACTTCATGATGTGATGTAGTCGTGGATCTGTGAATTGTGTGGTTCTGTTGTTATGATCTACAAAATATATTCTTCCTGAAACTGTACTTCTGACTTCCCAGCCTGGAGGCAAAGGTCCCAGTTCATCACAATTCACACTGTTAAGGTCTCTAAAAAGAAAAACAAAAAATATGTTAATGCATATTTGAAGTTAAGATGAAACCAGTTTACACAGGGGTCAGGAGGAATAAATTTGGGGCTCAGCGACTCTAGGAATTCTAAGGAAGGACTGAACACATTACGTTTTGACAGGGCTTCTGAGGGCAATAAAAGGAGTAAGAGGCTTTTTTTCATAGCAAAAAATTCACAGAAATTTCACTGATGTGATCTACATGCACAAAATCAAAGACCTTTGCACCAACCACTGTCTTCAAAGATTCAATATGTTAGAGATTGAGGCAGCCAAATACTAAGATCACCTAAAAAAATTAAAATCACCTCTAATCACCTCTTTAATTAGATAAAGTTAGAATGCTGACTACCTGAAAAAATCATCAAGAGTAAGGCTTTAGCAACACATTCACCCCTTTTGTCCTRGATAAATTTCAGGTATTGATCTAAGTGCTGTTAAAGGCAATCACTCRCTTCCAGGTTGTGTTGGAATGCAATACATATTTACACCTAAAAAAAAATTGAAAATATCTAAGGCTCCAGCTACCTAAAAGAGGAAAACACTAAGAGTGGCAAGAARAGGAAGGAAGGAAACCTGAAGACTATTTTTAGGCAGAAAACCTATTAAAAAGTAAAGTACTCCTTGGACAGCTGGTGTGGATTCAGGTTTGAAGGCACTACTCTATATATTTCCTCACCTAAATCTAACCATGTAATGTTTGTATAAATGAGTTAACTGAGAGGCTTTAGAAAGGTGGAAATGCTCTGTACACTGCAGGTGCCTTCRTGTCACAGTGAGTATAAGCCAAGGGGACACACAGGCAGACAGACAAGCCCTTGTTAGGCTCCTTAARGGAGATTATGGTTGGGACCATTTGCTGTGATCAGCTGTGCATCTGAAAGTCCTGCAGAGATCTGATTACAGCAAGTTTTACCCTACATCCCTACTCCATGCCAAGGTTAGGGTTTTGCACCACAAGCTGGTGGCATGAAGTCACTTTTAGCGACAATAGATGTGAGCTGGGACTCACAAGACACTGCTGTGTGCACTTCCATTGCTGCTYCTGAAACCCTGGCTCTAGGATTTGGGGAGAGAAGCAGCAGCACCCTTCATTAGGGTGACCAGCACCACTCCAAGAAGACACAAGGTTTTGGGAGCACAATCCTGACAYGACTGACACAAATGAACAACCACTGTCAATTCTTCTTCCAACAATACCAGCTAATCTAACATCAGCTATTTTGTCTCTCGCTCTCAGCTTTATTTTTCATTTCCTTCCATACACTGTGCTTTTATCACCACTTTTGCCTGCCTAGTTTATATCATTTTTCTAATATCCTGTATCACATTCCTGTATTATCCAGGCAGAGCAGCAGCTGAGAGTTACAAACTTCACTCTTGAATCTGGTGTGCAGGTGGCCCATGAAGCAGCCCAGTGTCAGAGCTACTCAGGAAGAGMACCAGACTTTACTCACAAAGACCTGGATTAACTGCAGGTTAAGGTTTAAAGAGGCTTTACTAAATTAATCATGTGAAGGATTGAAATTTTCTAGCTGCAAATCATTGGCCTAAAGCATAAAAAAAACGTCAAACCATTTCAAGAAAGATAACAAGTAATCTCTCCCTCAGTTTTACATAACTAAGCTCTAATAACACTAAAGTTACAAGCTGAACACTCAAGAAACAAGTATTTTAAGAAAGTAGCCAGTTTTTACTTTAACTTGCAGTCCAAATTGTTTTCATACAAAAAAATATAGGTAAGATTCAGAAATTTGTAGCTTCATCAGAATACGAAGTCACATCAACATTTTAGGAAGAATTTGCCAAACAGGAATTACTGAAGGGCCGCATATTTTTTTACTTTTTGTTTTATACAATTCACAAGTAAATAATTCTTTCTTTTACAAAGAGTAATTCTTAATGTTTGGTGAAAAGGCAACTAGAAAGATCCAAAACTATTCCTCTGCTGGGATCTCTTCCTTTAAATTCAGATAGACCATTTCATAGATTTTTGCGTTTATAAATCCAGCACCCCTGCCACACAAATACACACCAAACCCCCCTGACTTTTAACTATAAATATATACCTTGGTATCCTTGGGTCATGCCACGTGCTCACTCCAGTCTGTGTGTGCAAAAAATAAACCTGTCCCTGTACTGTTGTTCTTTGCTCTACAAAAAAAGGAAGAAAGATTAGTGTAAATTAAAAATACCTTAAAAAATATTGAATAAACAGTTTAAAGACATTAGAATACTTTTTTCATGAAGCCATCACATTGATCTCTTGCAGCATGGGCTGTTTTGTCCTTGACTACACATTTCAACATTCTTTTGAAACTCACGGATCAATGGACCAGCACATTTTAGTTTGTGTTTTTATTGTTAGATTTTGAGGCAATCCAAAACCCCAACCAGATTTCTTTACTACTAGATTTGGTGTGCTCTTTACTGAGATTTACATTCTTCTTAATCTCATCCTCCCTAATCTTCTGTACTATTGGTCTCTTTGTTGTTTTTATACATTTTCCTGATCTTTTCTTAAATGTGRGCTCAAACCTACACAACACGCCAAGGGGGAAGGAAAAAATAGCATTACTGCTCTAGTTTAAAGAGCTCTTTACATTTGCTCTCCCTAGATACACAAGCCAAGATTAGCAGTGAATTTTCTGTAACAGCATCATACCACAACCTCATGTTTAATTTACCATCAACCCCTCAGTGTATCCTGGCGCAGCCAACTGCTAATTAGCCAATCTCAAACTCCCATCTGCACTTAGCTCCTTTTCCAAAATGCAGAAGGAGATGCACGTGGATGCTGCCTGTTCCAATGGGCAGAACACATCKGGAGTTTTTTGGTGACGTCTTTGGAAAAATCAAACCTTTCAGTTTTAGAGCTGTGGGACACTCACCGTAGCCTTCAGGTAGCTCAGGTGACTGGTGGCCGTGGGGCCTGTTCTGAGGTGTCTGGACATGAGCTCGGACCTCGGGAGTGCGGAGCCGCTGGGCCTGGAGCCGCTGGTCCTGGCTGGGAGACTCCAGGAAGCGGCAGCCGCCTCCTCCCGCCGCTCCCGTCGTGTCCGTGTACGGAGCCGGCTCCTCCATGAAGCAGCTCAGCGGCCTCCCCGGCCCGGAATCTTCATAAACCGTTCTGAAAATGGGGAAACTTCAAGAGTTTCCATCACAAGAGAAGTGAATGCAGAAATAACTGCTTCTCTCTTCACTTTTAACCCAAGATGTGTCATTTTCTTAATGTTTTTATGCTCAAATTTCTCAGTACTGGTAACAAAAAAAATCAAGTCTTACCCAGTTTAGCCTATTTTCTTCAAGCAGTTATCTAGTTATAACCTTACTACCTGATACACAGTCCCAGAAATGTAGTAGCCACATTGATACTTAGGTTTCTAATGTTAATTACAGTCTTTCCACATATAAACTATTTTTCTAATGAAGTGCAAAGAAAACAATCCTTACCCTTCATTCTCCAAAAGCCCTCTGCAGTCTACTACAGAACCTCCTGTGCCTATTCTGTCCCGTGTCTGTAAACTGACTGAAATAAAAAAAAAAAATTGGGTCAATGAAAGAAAAACTGCGTTATTAAAAACAGCAAAAAGCAAAAAAATCCACATTTATACAGGGTAAAATATTAATGAAAGCTCTATCCTCTACACAAGAACACATCACTTATCAAAATTYCTTCAATTCCCTTAGAGGWTTACTAATTTTTTAAAMAGGAGAAGRGAAACCAGAAGGTCATGCCCTCAAAATTTCAGTTTATTTCTGTAAATATTAAGCATGTCAGTTTCTATATCTGGGTTTCATGAGAATCCAGAAAGGGAAGCTGGAAAAAAATTGCTCACCACTAGATGTCATCTTAGGGTGAGAATTTGGAGTTTGCCAAATATATTTATATATCACTGAAAAGCTGGGGTTGGGTGGGGGCAGTAAAACGCGGGGTAAATTTGCTGTAAAACGAGCACGGCCTTGTTGAAATTTGGAAATGGCTTGCATGAGTCAAAGGTATCAAACCAGCAACTTGTAAAAYGTCTTTTAACTCCTCCAGATCCTTTTTCAACACCTAAGATTCTCTTTGCCTGTCACCTTGGSCAAATGCATCATTTCACAGCGACAGTCACCCTTCCAGAGCTGCAGCAGAAGCCTTGCCAGATGCACTCCCTGTTTTTAATGTTGTTTCCCATCACCAACTGAGAGGAAACAAACTYCTGCATAGGAGTGCAGTGAAAATGTTCAGGTTATGTAATTTAATCCCATTAAAATCAGAAGRAACAACACAGAACAGGCACAGGAGCAATGATTAGAGGTTTCATTTTTAACACAATCTTTGTCCCTGTGGATATTTACCACGCAGATGGAATTTAGCTGGGATCATTCTTACCCACTATTTGGCCTCGGACAGCATCGGTGTCTGTGGGGTTGAGTTTGCATAGATCCAAACGCTGGTCTGAAAAGGAGAATTGAAAAAAATCAACCCTGGGAAGGGCTGGGGGGGAACACTATTCACTACTCAGGTACAAGGTATGGAGGGTTCTTGGTCACACCAGGTAGGAATTGCTCTTACATCCAGTATCTTTTAGCCTGCTGATGGCATTGGAGAGGAGTCGGACACACCCCAGGAAGCCAGCTCCCTGTTTCTTATGGATTTTTTTATGGTTCCATACACTGATGGTTATGGAATCTGTTTTCCCAACATATCTAGAAAAATACATATTAAAAGAKTAATTTTAGAAATAATAACCTCTTTTTACTCCACAGAACTGATGCTGTAATTGGTACAAATTCTGACACATTTTAGTACATCGGTCATGCCTCTTCATTATAAATACACAAGTGCTTATGCCCAAAATGCTGTTATTAATGAATTACTGCACTGTGATTTCACACAGCATGGGAAATTGATATTGCTGCAGCATGAATTTAACTACAGCCAGCCTCATTAAAAGCTAAACAACAAGTCGATTAACGTACAAAACTTCAGAATTTGTGGTTCTATAATTTGAAGAAAATAAATCATTCCAACAAGGAAAATTTTCTGTAAAAGCTGGATGGCACTGCTCCAGGAGAGCTCACTAAGCCCTTGTGCTGTATACATGCCACACAAATATCTCTGAATTCAACCACCTAAAAGAAAAGAACACCTTCTTTATTAACAGGTAATTTCTTATTGAAAAAATATCAGTCCTCTGAGAGGGCAGGGCTAGATAGAATAGTGGGAAGAAATTTTTCCCTGTAAGGGTGGTGAGACCCTGGCACAGGTTGCCCAGAGAAGCTGGGCTTGCTCCATTCCTGGAAGTGTCCAAGGCCAGGTTGGACAAGGCTTGGAGCAACCTGGGATAGGGGAAGGTGCCCCTGACCATGGCAGGGGGTGGAACTGGATGATCTTTAGGGTCCCTTCCAACCCAAACCATTCTGATATTCTATGAAATGTAACTTTTCTTGCTAACATAAAATGAAGTTGCAGTGCCACCCTTGCATTCCAYTAACTAGATTAATCTCTGGAATACTCTTTATTTATGATCTTACAACCAACTCACAGATCGTAATGCTGGTTCCATTTGGGGTCCAACGTGTTCTTCACAGTGTCAGTGGAATGGCACTGACCTGACCCATCCACAACTATTTTAGCAAATGGGTCAGGAAGTCCTGTGGAAGGGAAAAGATGCTGTCAAACGCAGTCCTTTGTTCTGCTGCTTCCAAGAGAACACCATCAGAAACACCCCCCTCATGAAAGGAAAGCTGCCATTATCCTAGAAGTATTTTAGTAAATCCTGTGTTTGAGACAGATGCTCTTGGTACTCTTCAGCACAGAGCTGTGAGCAGCCTGCCTGTGGTTCCATCAGCCAGACTTTTAGCAGCAATTTGTGAGCCTTTAGTGTTTCCAGCCCTGAAGTCCACACAATCTACAACTCAGAGTAATGTGTACTCCTGTRGTAAAGCAGTGCTGCTGTGAGAAGGGAATGACAGAGCAAATGACACGCACAGATGAACGTCCACAGTAATGCACCATCTCCAAATAAATCTGATTAATCCAGAGAAGAAAGTTACACAATTAGGACATACTTACTGAAGAAATCTTTCTTTGCAAGATTCTTGGCACATAATACTGCAAAACAAAAAAGCAGATAAAGAAATCTTAAAACCGTAAAAAAAAAAAAAGCTTTCTGGTAATCATATCAGCTAAAATAATACCTGATAATAATTCATTAAAAAAACCCTAAATATGAAATGTGAGCATTGTTTTCTTTATCTGGGATTGGAATATTTACATATAAATTTGGCTTTATATTTGCTGCTTTAATGCTATTGTTACAGCTCACAGAAGATTTAATGAACATCCCTTTGCATTAAAACCTCCTTATTTTCTTTACYTCATATTTACAAATGCTAAACCAGATTTGAGATGTTATTTCAGAATCCATCCATTTTAGAACAAAGACCAAACATTTTCTGAACAAAGAACATTTCTGGGATTCCTGGAAGAGACCTCTCAGTGCAACCTCCTGCTCCTTGCACAAGATGTAGGGGATACATGAGGAAACAAAGCAAGGGAGGAATTCTGCAACAGCAGAAGCAATCTGTAAATACACAAAGGTTTGGAAATAAGTATGATAAGGCCTCACTCAGGAGGAAAAGAAATATACTGGAAAAAAAAAAATCTGCATCAAGATGTTTTCCTTTGAAAAAGCCACAAATGAGACATCATTTTCCTCTCTTCAATTCTACTCACCGGCACAGCAGTTTAAGAAAAAATTAGATCAGGAAACTCACATCAATCTCCATTTCTACCAGGTCGTTTACCAGCTACAAGTCTAATTTTGCTTTTCCATAAGGACTGCTCAGTAGGATCTCAGCAATCCAAGTTGTTTAGTATCCATTAAACTTTTCTAACAGGCCAGGAAAAACAACTCCAGAGCCAAAGAGGAAAATATTAGAGCTCTAACTTATCTCAAACTAAAATCCAAGAGAGGAAGGTAACTATAAAAGACCTAATTACTTTTGAGGGAGTCTCCTTTCCCCAGTGGGAAAAAAAAAGAGATCTTTCAGCATAAGAATGAAAGCTCAGAAGATAATCAATGGCCAATTCCCCTGGTATGGACCATTTCCCCTTCTCATCTCCATCTCCCCTTCTTCCCCACTTGCCCTCAGTCTCACTGTAATTCTATACTGGGGAAAGGGAAGGTGCAAAGGAACAAATACTTTATTTATTTATTTTTATATACTTCTACTAGAATTCCACCTCTGAGTTCCAGAGAAACATTCCCTACCTAACACAGGCAGCGGAGTAAAAACTGCCTCAACTCACTCAGTGTCAAGTAAACAGATCAAAGAAATCCACTATTTAACCCAGAAGCTCATKGAAAAAAATACACAAATCCTCTGTCTTAGTAATAATTAAAGGAGCTGAACCAGGGAAGTATTTTTAGAATGGATTAMAAATTACTTATTTCTTATACTGGCAAACTGTATAATCACAGAAAGCTTCTCTTGTGTTTTTTTAAAACAACTGACSAAAAAGAGAAATCTGCAGGACTACAGCAATTCAGTTTGAAACAAAAGAGGATTAGAGAATCACCATCAGCTACTCCATGGAAGCACGACAGAACAATCTTTAATTTCCTCTTCCTGTTGCGAGTGTTTCAAAGGAAAAAGTACCCAAAAAAAAGAGGACTAAGTACAGGTAAAATCAGAACTCATGGCATGTTAGTACCAGCCAAAAAGAACTCCGAAATTCCTGTGAGATTTTTAAGATCAAGTAACTCTACTCTGCCATTCCCAATTTTAAGAATAATTTATTGAGCTGGAGAAGGATGACATCTGTAACTTTCTGCATATGGTCTGTCCATATAATTATTACCTTTATTTTATATTTCAGGTTTGCTTTCAAAATAGCAGAATAGATTTCTAAAGCTATTATTGAAGAATTATATTTTTCATTTAACTCTTTTCCCTCTGTCACAGCCTTTCAGTCTACAGTAGATGAGCACAGCTGCCAATTTTCCACTCACAGCCTGTGAAACCCTCAATTTTAGGTTGCAAAAATTATTACTCTTTCTTGTAAGAAAAATATTGGCACAAAAGCTAATAGCTGAAATAAACCTTTATGGAGCAATCTCTAGAATCAGGCTGCCCGAGATGGACCATTGGCTCTGCTCCACTATTTGCATATTAAATCCACTAGWGCAAAAAATATTTGCAAGAGCTGTATCACTTAAAAGCCACAGATTTCTAAATTCCAGCAAAAAAACAGGTGGCAAAGGTCAGCAACGGGAGACTTGGATGTGAAACCATGCCARCAGCAGAGCAGACAGCCCCTCCCTGCTGTGCAAAGCTGGGAATGTGCCACATTTCCTTCTGAAACACATCGTCTCCAGGAGGAGAGGACCTGATGGCTGCTGCTTCAAGCTCAAAATTTAGGGACTTGTGTAGGTTTAGCTACAAAGGCTTAAAATGTTATTAATTTTATCCCTGGTTCGAGGTGGTTTAGGAGAATGGGACAGATCCTAAACTGAAAGCAGGYGCTCTTTGCCCAGGCCTTGCCCAAATCCCATCTTTGCCCATTTTCCAAAGTGCTTCTTCTTTTGGTTTTTCTTTCTTTCAAATAAGAAAGCTCTGGGTTTGTCAGCAGGAGCGATCTCCCTGCATTTGTTGCAACATTACAAAGGTACTAATTCTCCTGACTTGGGTATTTACATTCTGCCTTCTCAAAGTCAACCAACTTGTTTCAGCCTGACACAGGATTTGTTTATGCTCCGCTCCCGATTGTTGCACAGCTCTGAAGAACTTTTTTTTAATACAACAGATCCCAAACAACACCGAAACAATGTCTTTACATCTAGATTATAATATTTATAAAGGGATGGGAATGTTTTTTTAAGTACCTGACATTAYTGAGATAATTTCAAAGGCCAAATTAGCCAGCTGGGTAAAGTACTAGTGTGAAAGCATATTTGGCAGGAGGTGAAGAAACGACGAGCTTTAGACAGAGTCAGTATTCACCCTGGGGATGCAACTTGAGTGAGCTGAGAGGTTTCTCTGCCAGGCCCTGGTTGTCCACCCTGCTTCCAAAGAGAAATGAATCATCTGCTGTGGTTCAGGAGGTGCCGCAGGAGCAGGACGGGTGTAGTGAGGAGAGCACAGAGTGGCACCAATGTYGGAACAACCCAGCTGAGAATTGCATCAGAAAGCTGCTAATTCACCCTGAGAYAGCATCCTGCAGCAAGGGCARCACTTGCAGRGAGGCACAGAAAAACAGTCTGGGARAGGAACCATTTCAAACATTCCCAAGTAAACAGAGCCTGACTCTGCATCAGCACCAGATTTATTCACCTACATCACAGCATGTCTCAGTTGGGAAGGGACTCATAAGGATCACAGAGTCCAACTCCCAATATGCCCCATCCCACAGCACACAGCTAAGATGTTACAAGTGTTTCCAGCTGCACAGTGTACAAACAACACAGCTTCCTGCAGGGAAAAAGTAAAATAAATAAGGCAAGTGATGAAAATATTCCATAGGCCCAGCCTGTACCAATGCAAAACAGCAGGCAAATGTGCACCTGGGACTGCATTCATTCACACTTTGCAAGTTAAAGGTAGGAGCCTCCATGCTCAAATTAAGGTCCTTTACATGTGGATACGATCTGAGCTAACCACGGCCTTCTATTTAGTATCCAAGTTAATTCTGGAGACAAGACAAACCAGCAGTGCGTCCACATCTTCCTTAGGAAAGGCGGGTGGGGTGGGAGGTCACAGTGAACCATGCTGGCAAATACACCTTTCAGCCATCTCTGGCCTTCCCTTGGATATTCCAGGTTAATAATTTATGCTTGTACAAACAGGCAGCCAGATTCCAGGATACATTCGTTTTACTTTGTGACAGAAGATAAACACGGGCCAGCAGGCTCATGATGTAGAAAGGACTTCACTTAATATTTCCTTCTGTGTAGCCCATCTTTAATYACAGAGATATGCAGCATAATCATTACAAGCACCACAGGCTGGTTGGTTTGTTCTAAGATAGAAGCAAAGAACAATGAGCCTTTGGAAGAGAAAGTAATAAAGATCTTGACATAAAATGAAACTAAAGTTACTGCACACTACTGAAAAATGAAAAAGGCTGCACACCACGTCAAATCTGATGCACCCAAGTAATGGAAATATCTCTGCTAATGCTTTAAAGGCTGCTTAGGTTTTGACTTGTGAAGTTGGTAGTCTGTGTTGGAGGTGTCCCAGGTCAGCCCCCTGTGTGTGCCAGCTCACAGGCTGGTTTCCACAGCAGAAATCCCACCATACTTAAAAACAGTTTTGGGAAAGCTGCATGGCAAAAATAATGTGCATGAAGTGGAAAAAAAAAAGAGAAAAAAGCCAACATCAGCTATTCACCACATGTTGCTCTAATGCCCCAAAGCTCATGGCCCACAATTAAAATCTTTGCTGAATCTGTTATGTGAAATTACSTCTCGTCCAAACAGTTCCATGGATTTTGTGGAAAATACTCTGAATGCCACAAGCCACCCCTTCTGAACCGCCTTGAGGAATGACTCTGCTTATAGTTGTGTTTGCTGCACATAACCTTAAATGAGACTTCACTGCAGATWAGGTCTGGTTTTATTTCTACTACCAGACAACCCGTGAAGGTTTTACATGTCTGGTTTTTTTAAGGGTGACAATCATTTATATGTGGTGGGGTACAAAAAAATGGGTTTTATGGGAAAGGAAAGATGTCTGAAGTGTGTAAAAATGCAGTTTCTCTATGGCCAGCCACATCACTAAACTGAAATACACCACTTTATTCACAAATTGCACTTTAAATTGTCACCACAAAGGCCTAGGTTTCTATTCTAGTCATTTTTTTGTTTGCTTTAGGAATACTTTTGGTCTTTCTCYTTGACTGCTTGAGACAGAAATGCACAAATCCAGACTGCTTTAACTTCTCAGTAACCAAACCTGAACCGCTGCAGCGCCTGCGAGCACAAAGAGATAAACAAACCCAGAGCCTTCCCTTACATTTGCCAAATAAGCCAATTAGCTGTATGGAACTAATTTCATCCTGACATGCACCCTGAGTGGCCTTCACTAACGATCTCAGCATCATGGTGCCAATGGGATTTGCAGTCTGAGACACAAACCAACCAAAAACCCCYGAGACCCCTCCGACTTCAGGTCCCGCATTCATGCCCTGACACTGGAAGGTTCTGCTTTAACTCATGCTAAACCAGACCTTGACTACCAGATTAAAGTAAGGCCTCATTATAAAACCCTCAATTCTCAAAGAGTSGCTAGAGTCGATACACGAAGCCTTTTTGTGGCCCTTTTGTGTAGGCTGCAGTAAGAATCAAAGCCTCTTTTCAAGGCATGATCTCCTCGTGGGTTGGAACTTGGCTTCGTGTAGCCAGTTGCAAACACTAGACAACTTTGAAGAGATCTTCAAAAAACCACACACCCAGAAAAAGCCATTTTTATTAGTCCATTAACATGTCATTAAAGTATCTACTTAGCCAGGAATCAAAATTCCATCCTACCTAAGCAGAAACCAGTCACGAATGAGAGGCAGYTCTCCTACGGCAAACAAAACTAAGTTGACAAAACACAAGAGTTTCATCTCCATTCCTAAGAATTACTCAAACTGAAAAATTCTCCAACAATAAGTCTTTACATACAACCAGCAAGGGCTGACTTAGCCCTCAACCATATAAATCATTGAAAAACCCAGCACAGGGCTATTGGAAGAACAAGACTCATTAAATTCCCAGTTAACTGGGACTGTGTGCAACACAAGAACAGTAAAGCAAGTTTAAAAATTAACTGACTGAGATGTAAAACTTGGAGAAACACTGAAGAGTTATGGAATCAGCTGAAGAACTTTGCAGGGATAAAAAAGGAAGGTCAATAGAAMGTTGAATGAATGCTGATGTACAGARTCTGAGAAAGGCACACAAATCAGAGGTGGGAATAAGCTCATCAATTATTTCTCATACCACCTTTTCTCTCTCTTTTTCCCCCTCTGCTCACCCCTAACAAATGCCTAAGATAAAGGTTATCTCTCAGATTAAATCTTTCATTAAATCCCACCTATTGCCTCAATTTTCTTATGACTTTGCAATGCCTCCYTCTAATCCAGGCCAAAAACCTTGTCATACTCTCCACACAGTTCCCTATTTCCTAGATAGACATAAACCCCGAGTACCCTCAATTGCCTGAGTCTTACAGACACACCCTCAGCTCTGAAAGCAGAAGCTGCTGATGGGGTTTATCTGTCCCATATGCCACTCAAATTGCACCACCATGGGTGCTTATTTTTTTTAAGTTTATTTTTTAGAGCAAACCTTTCATAGACTGCAGTTTCACCACTTTCAGCTAACTGTCCTTCTTGGCCCTGCAGTGATTGCTCAGCTGTWGGAAATACAACTAGAGAGGCTGGCACAAGAGTGAGACTTTAACTGATGACACCTCTGAAACTCTGCCTTCCCTCACATCCCTTCCACCTTTTCTCTGCTGTCTCCAAACATGTCCCAAAGCACAACCGGTTTCTGTGAGAACTGGAATTTAAGAGCTAAGTCAGTTATTACTATCACCATTTTACAGCCATTCCCAAGAACGCCCCATCAATTACACTGCTTTACCAGGAAATACGTTAACAGAACATAATGTAATTTATACCCTCTGTATGGCTTCTAAAACTCAGTCTTCCACCCCACCAATACATCTGCCAGGACCACAGCCAAGCTGGATAATAATTTTGTAAGCAGAGGTTTCCCAAATTCAGTCAAGTTTTTGTTTTGTTAAAGTGTCCACAAATGGTCTCCCAATTCCCTGAAAACAAAGGATACACTCAGGCTCCAGCTACAGCATCAGCTTCTGTATACACTAGTAAGATACAGGAATATCCATAAAAACCTCAAAATTCCTGTTAAAACCACACATAATAATATGCTGTCCTCAGGACAAACAAAACCTCTTAGCTGAAAGCTAAACAAAACAATTTTGATTTAAAAACCCCTGCTGGAAATACAAAATGGACTTTACATTTACTCCACACTTCACTGTGCAAGTTGTAGTTACTGGGATCAACGCAGGTCTGGAATTCTTCCCTTATTCAATTTCTTGCATCTCTAACCACGTGCACTTGCATTGAATAATTCATATTTCCAAGCAAGTGGTGTCTATCCAGACAGCCTTATCTGCACGCCTTGCACATTCTTGTGCTCACACTTTGGATCAGACACGAGAGCTCTGCGACATCATCACTAAAATAAAGTTAAAAACACACCAGGAAACTATGTGGCTCAATTTTCTTAAATTGCATTAAAACTAAGGAATAAATCCATGCTGAAATCTCAATATTTTGCTTTTATAGTTACCCAAGCACCACAAAAGCATCTGGAAAAAAATTCCTAAAGCATGAAAAACATGTTCCTCCACCCACATGCACTCATAACTCAGATTCCAAACTGAATTTTACTAAGATTGCCAGAAATATTTTGTACTTTTAACACCACGGGGTTTTCAAAGCATCTTTTTTCAAATGTCAGCACCTAATGGGACCATGTTCTCATCCCAACATTGCTCACAACAGGTCCCAGGCAGAGCTAGGGATGGAGCTCAAGCCCAGCCCTGATCTCAGAGTCCCAGTAACRAAAAGTCCTCTCAAGAAATCCTGTCCAAACGTTCAGATGTATGAATTTGTTTCTCTGGAAAATGTGACGCAAATGGCATCAAATTAAAAATCAAACAGAGAAAATAAACCCTGAACGCTCTAGATATTGCTGAGGMATAAATTAGGTATGAAACAGTTGATGATCCTGGAGCGGAGAACAGTGCCTGTGCACAGTCAGCATTTCAGGGAGGTGTGTTTCATTTAAGGTGTCTCTGATCTCCACTTTCATGAATTCAAGGTATAAAGCCTTGAACGCCTTATTTTCATTACCAAAAAGAAGCCTAGAAGGACTCTCCCGTGCAGCTGATCATTTGCTTACTAATTCAGCACATAAAAGGCTTTTCCAATAAATATTATGTTCACTATAAAACACAGAAATTTTGATTCTCCTTCTTCCCAGATATTCTCTATGGGGCTACCCAGACCACTACTACAACTCTATGTTTTATACGCAGTTTGTGAGATTCAAGTTACAAGTAYATTTCTGCACTAACAGCAGTGTGTTTTCCCCCACAAAACACCGTACAATTAATAGACTTCGAGCTTTTACAAGCCATTCATTTCCTAATTCCGTGAGGAAAACCTGAACAACTGCTCTCTGCTGGTTTATAACAGAGGAGAAAGTGCAGAATGAGACCAAAACCAGAAGCAACACATTTGTGGGTGCTTACCAGGGCACTACAATTAGTAGAAAGCACAAGCACTCACACCATTCAAACCAGACCCAGCCTTGGGGTCCTGTCCATGAAACAAAGAAGTTTTGAAATGTCAGGAACACAATACACAACCTTTTTTACTTTCTAACCCATTACTATCTCCAGCTCAATATAGAAATATTGCCTTGCCTCAGAATATCTGCTTGTTATGCAGAAAGGAGTCTGACCTGCTGCTGCAGAACACGTGAAACCTGTGAAAGAAGMAGCCTTGGTACAGAAAATCTTGGCAAAGTTTGAGTAGATACAGCCAAGCAACAGTTCAATAGAAACACTGAATTTTTGTCAAACAGTAAAAGGTCTACAACTTCCAAGCTAAAACGAAGCAGATTTCTCAGTTTAAAACATAAAACATATGTTTTGTATCTCCAAAGAGTGGCTGGTATTTACATTCCTTCACATACAGGTAGTGTCAGTATTTCAACAAAGCAATTTGAATGTTAAGCACTATTGTAAAGGAGGWAAAAAATGTAATTTAACACATTCTCAATCTCAATTTAAAACCGAAATTTGTTTTTCCTGACAAAACCAGTATTGACTTCTTTGATATCTTACTGCAATTAAATAAGGTATAAAATCAGCTTTACAGGAAGAAGTTTCCAATGGGGTATTTTAATAAAACAGTACAAAATTAATGTCTGGTTTTCATCAAGTGCTAAGTAGATTGCTCAAAAGCAAGAACATTGTTATTCAAAAAATGAAGAACTTACACACTTATGTGTAAGTTGTTAACTATGTAAACTATTAGTTCATCCCATGAGGGCTTAAATGTATCAGCAGAAGAGTTGTAGTTAAACAATCCACATGGAAYATTGCCTTGGTGCTCAATATACAGTTTGGCTCTGGGCTGCTCAACTCAGTGTTAAACTGAAGCTTCCTTGAGAACCAAGAACAGGAAGCTGGCAAGGGAATCACTTCAGTGACCCAGAATGCTGCTGATGTTGAGATTAGCTTCCAGCAAAATGAAGAAGAAAAGAATCCCTATTTTAAAAACATTGAAAACACAAACCAACAAATTTTGCCRCAGTAATTTTTAGAAGTCACAGATAAAAGTACAAAACACTGATGACCACTGTGGCCACAATATTTGAGAATCCATATTTCTTCACTCGTATTGAAACACTGAATGAAAAATTTTCAATACAGAAATTCCACAGGAAAATTTGGCGTACACACTACTACCTATATAGAAAGAAACCTCAGGAACAATCCACTGGGCTTAAGTTGTGTCAGCATAACCCAGACACATTTTGCATTTCTTTAATAACTAGAAATCTTGTAACAAGCAGTTGCTCAAAATCTATTGCAAGGAATAACACTTACCAAACGCCTCTTCTGGCACTACTAACTTCAGTAACTGCTACCAGAACAAATTCCAGCCGGGACTGGATGACTTTTCAAGAGGCACAGTCAACACCTCAAATTTTTTTGAAAGTAAATGCAAAGCATTCTTTCTTTCAAGTAAGGCATCAGCACCGTATCACYGCTTTACCACCACATACCTCAGGTTAACAAATGCCTCAGAAACTTTCCCTGATTTCCAGCACATCCTGCCATTTTCCATGCTCAGATTTTTAACTGAGGTATGCCGAGTGCTTTTTGGCATGTTTGGATAGAAACATAAAAAGCCTCAAGTCTTGTCATGTAAAGCTTTTCAAAGCCACGGGCCTCGCTGCCAAAGAAACTTTTTCATGCTCTTACAGCTTTTGCCTTCCTTATTCTCAAATCTGCTGTTTGCTTTGTGGTCAAGATGGCAACAAACACRTGAGATGGAGCAGCTCTTTCTGAACCGACCAAAAGCGAGCTCTGACTTAAAAATCCGGGCAGCAAAAGTCCATCTTCAGTGAAGAGTTAAGAGAATACAAAAGCCCAGAGYCATGAGTTCATTTTGTTCTAGGCTACTTAAGAGAGTGGCCAGCCAAAAATGGAACCAGCTGGAATTCATTCCAAAGTACTTCTTTCTTCCCAGAGCTCCCTGGGCTGTCGTTATCAACCTGAGGATAACAAACATATGGATCATCAAGATGGAGTTGGTGCTGGAAAGAAGTGGCAGAGCCTAATGGCCCATAATAAATGAAGTCTTGATCCTAACTTGGATCTCAGTACTGAGGTAGAAATGCTTTTAATGTTTTAGGGGGGAAACTGCCCACACTAGATGGAATTAAGCATTCCACTTTCTCCTCTTGATGGTTWCCTTGTTACCAGCTTTTGCACACATCTATTTTTGTCTTCATTATCATTCTATATTCAAATGACATCCATCAGATTCCAGATGATTCAAGAGGTGTGTGCAAAAAAAATGGGAAAAATGACACCTTGACCATCCAGGCAAAATAAAAAACAAAGTCAGGCTGATTAASTGCTGAGCTACAAAATGGAACAATTACTTTAATTTCTTACACAAAAGCTAAAATAAAGGTGCAAAGTTTAAAAACAGGAAAAGATAAAAAAAACTGTGTTTGCCCAAATTAAATTCTTGGTATAATTTCTAGTTTTGATTAAGGTACATTAACTGTTTTACAATATTGTTTTTAACTCCTGGAAATTTTTTCAATCTCCACTAGCTTGTTTTGCAATTATTCAGCCTGTTATAAACCCTTTCAACATCCGCCCAAGAGGCTACGATCTCTCTCCATTGTCTTTATGTCTATTTTTTAATTTGTTCAGAGAACTCAGATCAAACCCTCCTTGKTTACAAATGAAAAACTCCAGAAAGCCCCACACTGTGGAGGGCACCAATGCTAAAAGGTGAGCAGCCACCTGGACACCTGCCAGGGAATCAGCTTGTCTGGRCTTATTAGCCTGGGCCTTGTGCCAGCCCTGCTGAACTCAGGGTGGGGGACGTGGGGAGGTGACAACGGTGGCACTGGGGAAGGAGGGGGACTGTGAGCGGATGTCCAGGAATAAAGAAGCTGTGACAGAGGGGAAGGAGAATGGGAMAGAAACGAGGCTTGTTCCAAAAAAAGACTGCAATTACAGAGGTATTAATAGCTTTGTGAAGCCAAATTTTTATCATTCGTTCACCTACTTTTGTTCTTTTATTAATCSTGGGACTGAATCATTGTTTTCTTCTACAGGACATTTGTCCAGCTGTTGCAGGGAAAACATGCCTACGCAACAAACTTTCCAAGGAATTAGCATGAAAGCTTTTACACAGAGGAAGAAAATCTGATTTAACAACCAGCCCYAATTAAAAACTACAATGACAGAATGATGTGTAAGAGACATTTTTTGGTGCTGCCATTGTTACAGGATAAGTCTTCTCTACAAGAAGCACGTAGACACATTCACTCCCATCCACCTAATCACCTATTAGTCACACAAGAGGTAAATCCCTAAAAGCACTTTGGCCCGGGCCATGCAAACAYTGGATGAACTGAGTTACATCAGTTCTCATCTGATTTCCTGGCAATGAGCTGCACGTGACTGCTGCTGTGCCTGAGGAAATGTGGGTCAATCCATGTGTGTCCCCGTGCTGAATGTGCACACTCTCGAGGGACAGGCAGCACCGTGACTCAGGAGCACCGGGGCGGCAGGAAGATTACTGCTGCTCCGTGCTGGGGCATGGGAATGGGATCTCGAGGGTCCACAATTCCCTCTGCAAAATGCTCCATCCAAAGCGTTCAAATAATGGAGATGGCTGTCAGGCACATGGCACAAGAGCAGCKACTAAAAGGAAATGTCTTCCATCAGAAGTAATTAATCACCCGTTGTGTTTGGGTATAAACACCCAGASCTCACAGCCGTGTGTCTCTCAGCTGAGCAGCAGCGAGATGGACAATCAAACACCGCTGCTGCTTCAGCRCTGGGGGCCTGGAGATGGAGCAGAATTCCTCCCAGGACATGCCCTAGCTGGATGTGGTTAACCAATAACCTCATCATAGCATTCCCTTCTTCCAAACCTGATCTCCAATTAGTATCAAAGTTCAGCAGATCCATGTTATATCCGTGTTATCGTTCTCTTACACAAGCAAAGCCACCCTCTTCACTTTAGGTATTTTAAGCAAAATGTCTCATTCTTGCATGACCTAAGGGAGGCACAAAACTGGGAGTTGAATGGCACCAAACAAGATTCCATGAAAGGAAGCTTTTATTTCGAATAAAGCTGTATCAGCCTATGTGTTACTCCCTTGTTCTAATCATATAGGCCAACATCTATTTAAACTGCCAAGCTAATGACTTCAAATTTGATCAAYAGTCTCTGTTTATTCAGCCAAGTGCTACTGACAGTCACCAGGGATGAACAACAAAACAAACACACTGGTCAGAGCCAATGCATGGTTGAGCAAGAAAATCCAATCCGTGGTGGCAAATACCCTTCGATTGGATCGGGAGGCGGGGAGGGAGCTCTGTCGCCCACGGACACGGACACAGTCCCTCTCCTCTGTGCCCACAAAACATTTATCCACATTATTGTGTTAACAGCCAGCTCGTGAGCTGCGTGAGCTCAAGCAGAATTAACATCACAGATACAGAGTGGCTCCAACTCTTATTGTGTGCCACTGTAGCTATCCTAAAATATTTCCATTTGTTGTCAGATTAAGCATGGCAGGACATGACAACAAGAAGAGGATGTCACTAAGCCTTTGGACCATAAGCAGTGACTTCCCTCGTTGTCACCATATCCATTACAGAAKGAAATTTCCTTTGGAGAAGCTTCAAGAAAGACTGGAATCATCTTGAAAGCAGGATGAAAAAGTCCTTGACTGAATCTCCAGCCAAAGGATGCTAGGAATGCTTTAGTTACAGACTGGCTGCAGAGAGCAAAATAAAAATAGAGTTTAGAATGAAAACAGAGCATGCGTAGCATTCTAGCACAGATTTTTCTTTCAAAATAAATAAACATTTTCATTGCAATATCAGTTTCTCAACAGTGGCTTAACAATAATATATGTGAACCTTCCTCCCATGGACAATTTTGATTAACAACTTGCAAACTACTTGCTAAAGRAACCTCCCTTTCAAACCCCAAGTGAATTCGCAGTCACAAAGACTGGGATATGGGTGAAAATGTTTTAGTGCATTATTCTGACCAGGATGTTYGGTCACAATTTTCTCAACATTATACATTCATCACTGCCTGTCAACAGCACCTGTTTGCTATTTTCCTTCTACAAAATGTCAGTGTCCATTACATCAATAAATTACAATCCCACTGCTGCTCTGAGATACCTTGATCAAAGGTATTACATATATAAACGGGAGCTTGAAGAAAAAAATATGATGCCTCTTCCTATACAACCTTAATGCATATTCAGACACAGGATTTTATGCAAGTGACACCATTCGGTTGCAGGATCCTGAAAAAAAAAAAATAAGAAGAAAGTTCTCTTAAACAAAAAGTTCTTTATCAGACTACTGTATTAGCACATCCAAAGCCCAGAATTTAATACCAAAAAACCCAATACATGAGGACAGCTGATTCACCCAAAGCCTAAGACATTTGCTTTCCACTTTAAATTGATTAAATAGATTGAATACATTACATTTCGCATGGATGGTTAACAGTGCTAATATTCCAGATAAAATGAAATGCTGCAYGAGGAAAATTCTCACTAGGGCTACCTCCCCCTGGATATATTCCTTGCTCTCACAGTAATTTAGTATAACAGAGGCCTAACAATTTCACTGAACAGGATTACAAAAACAGCTCTTCACAGTTCATGGCACAGAAGCTCCCAGAAATATCTATTTCTTCACTACCTTCTCCACACGGGGAATGCACTTGAAAAACAGGCTGACACTTCCTTTGTGGGAATCATAAAATAACATGGTTGCTTTGTTTTTATGAAGAAGGTGCTTCTTGTTTATCAAATAGTCGAGATATTAAAAGCCAGGCTTTTATTTGCATTCATATCACTCGCACACCTCGGAATCTGATATTGTCCAAGCACTGAAWGACACGCTACTGATAAAACCAAAAGAGAGTAAATTTTAATAAAAAATTTTCACAAGAGAAAAACCTTTAAACACCATTTCACTCCTTACTCCAATAAGCTATGTGGCACTAATTTGAAGTGATAGTGCTGTTCTTTTAATTAAAAAATGCCAGTAGGAGGTTGATGCAGTGGCTGGTGCTAGAAGCGACGTGTTCGCAGGGCGCAGCTGAAGCTTTGTGTGAGGAATTAAGGCACAATTTCAGCTGGGTGAAAAGGCAAAATAAAACCCCTAAATCCAAACAAACATATAGGAAGTGTTATTACAGGTGCTTGATAAAGCCATCTGGATGTTTGCCTCAGAGAATTTTGGTAAATTTGGGGGTGGGGCGGAGGAACCCAATAAAAAATCAAAACACTGTCACTGCAGTTMATGAATCTTGGTTTACCTCTAGGTGTGGGGGACTTAATTAATATATGTCCCTCCCCTTCCTACCTCAGAGCTCCTCTCCCACTTTCCCAGATTGCTCCTTCCACATCTCCTGCGCACAGAGCTGGGATCAGGACCACTCTGCCAGACCGTGGGAGGGTGGATTTGCTCTCCCAAGCTCTTCATCTCCATGAGTCTTGAGCCCTGGTATGCTTAACATCTCTGCTTTTATCAAATTTGACTGAAGTCAGATGAAAAGCCAAAAATTAGTTAGAGGAAAATGACAGGTGAGATCCTTTTTCAGCCTGATAATTTTTCAGTCTGGAAAAAAAGATTAAGCTTGTCCCGTAAGTTTATACATCAGCCTGATAGTCAACTAAGGCAGCATTTTGTCCTGAAATGTGTAGACAGCTTCCACATTCCAGGTTTCACTGCTGATTTGTGAAACATCAAAAGCCTAAAAACATGATTAATCTAGAAGAAACCCCCACAAAAATATCTGCTGGATCATTTTCCCCTCAGTCTTGCAACATCTTAATTCCAACAGCCCAGAGAGGCTGGTATCCACATCCAGACATAAAAGAAGAGCTCTACATTGGCATCCGGGAGGATGACAATCCTTAAAACTGGCGTCTGCTCCTCCTGATACAGCCTCCCTGGGGAAGGARCATCCCAGAAACAAGCAGGACATTTTGCCTTTACTTGGCATATGGAACAGCAAAGAGAAGTCAGTTTATCCAAAAMCTTCTAGTACATTTACTCACCACTCCTACAATGACTATTTCAATCACGTTTACACTACCAGCATCATCTCAAACATCACAGATAAATCTGTTTTCTTCGGCTGTTTCAAAGTCTGTTTTCTCTCTGCACATTTGTAGGATTTACATCCTAAGGCAATGAGAAAAAAACCTGTTACTACTTTCCAACTGGGCTTTATTCCCCCGCCCCCCCTCAAAAATAGCTCTCATCTACATTCTAGCTCAATTTGGAAGTAGCACACGCAGATTTGATAAGCATCCTGCAAAGGAAATGCCTTGAATTGCAGACTACTTACAACACATTTTCCCAAGCAACTTTTTATAAATCCTATTTGATGGCTGGTTTGCTAATTTCTATTGAAGCTTATCAAAACATTATTTGTAACAAGTCAAATTACTTCTGTGATTGCACAAATAATAAAAATTATAAAAGAAATTACTGTGACTGGAAGTCCAAGCCGAGCTGCTGGGTTGTACTGAAGTGTTATTTATCCTGTTACCAGACAGAGTTRGAACTCTGCAGAGGTATTTAAATACAACACATAAAACTACCTATTTACATATTTCTTCTGTTTGCCAAAGTCTCCTTCTAGACCACATTCTAGAGCTGGTGACAGCACAATTATTGGAGAAGATTCCATAACCCTAAGCAGACTCAGGGTTTGCAGACCAGTGTCAGGGCTGCCCAGCTGTCTCACACACAGTTCAATGAATGAGCAGAGACACATTAATGAATACAACTTGAAAGAAGCCTATTAACATTAAATTCCCTAAAAATCTTGGAAAGAAGGAATAAAAGATGTGGGTGATTCCATTATGGGACATTAACTGTACAGACAGCATACTATATTTTAGCTAATTACTGCCCAATATGCAGAAGTCACTCTTACAAAGYGCCAGACACTTTTTCCTACAGCCTGGGCTCTTCCAGAGGCAAGTTTAATGTTGGATCATTGATTGAATGATGGATCTCTGAGAAAAGATGCAGAGACATAGATTGAAATCCGAGTGTGTGTATATCACAGAACTTGGTTATATCACACAATTACCAAGTTGTATAAAGTCATTAAAGCCTGAGTTCAGCATTGAAGCCCTTCTCTGACTCCAGAAYATTCAGAGTTTGATGGAACCACGCTGGGTTTCTAACAGCTGAGCYRCTCTCTGGCACCTACCGGCTTCCCYAACTTCACTTCTGCCTTTTAACCTCATCTCACCTTATTTCACCACTCCTCTGTGCATGGGGGACTCAGTAGAAGTATTTTCACTCTGGTTAAAAACAATTTCAGGGGTGGGTTAAATGCATCAGCCGATCACAGCATAGAAACGCTTTACGTAAGGGATAGCTGGGAGATGAAAAATTAGATATACTGCATTCCTTGCCAATTCCAAAAGCCACAACATTTCAGCCTTTTTTTTTTTTTCACCAAGCCATTTCTGCTCTCTCTGATCTGCTCAGTAGGGTATTTACAGACACATGAGATATGAACATGCCCACTGCAGTACTTAATGTAGCCATTACCTGTCTGCAGATGTTTTTAAGAAAGAGATATRAGAGACACTGCTCGGAATTCCTTGGATAGAAAGCACTGAGGTAAAAATCACTTTAAGAGCACAGAAAATGYACCCAATTTCTCTTTCAAAGGCTGACATCAGACCTTTAGATTATGCTCACCCACCCAGTTGCAAAACCAAAGTTTACCAAATGTAATGGRTTCTCTTCCTATTAACATTAAATAAGCCCTTTCAACAAAGAGGTATTTGCTAATTAGACTTACACATGTAAAATATGATATTGCAGTTCTGAGTTAAAGTTACCACATGGTTATAAAAATGTCTGCACATGGGAAAGGAACCAAAACGTATCAGCTGCAAGGATGAAGAACAAGGATTCCCTGGGAAGTRCATCAATCAGTGCAAGTCTGAATCAAATTGAAATTCCTCATTTTTCTAAATTCTGCACTTGTGTAGTCAAAAAATTACGTTAAAGCAACAATACAATCAGCTCATTTTCAGTCTGGAGTTCTGGTTTTTTTTTTCCCTTTTGCTCTTCAGGAAAACAGAGCACATGTATTTCTAAAGATGTTTCCTTTCCAATAAACTTTTTGGGTCATACACCCCGTCTACTAAAGAATGTAAAAGCACTCAACGTAGGGACTGAATTTTCTGCTGCAATGTCCGGTTGGCTTTGGGGGTGCAACACAGACCAAATCCGGCATGTGAGCAAGAAAGGTCAGGGCCATGAAAAGAGAAAGTCTGGACTGATGTGAGGAGTTGCCAAAATAAATAAATTATTTTCCAATATAAATAAAAAMCACAACTATCTTCAGTGTTTAAACCTTTCTTTTCAGGAGAAAAATACAAAGGAGAGCATTTAATATTGCCCTGGAAACATCAGGGAGATAAATTAGAAGCCTAGAATTTCACAAGTGCAAATTTAATTTGCTATTTTGTGACATGAACAAGATAAAGAAACTTTAAATTGATAAATATATAACCATTTCATTTTAGTCTAATTATTAGAGGAAATGCAAGGAAGCTTTRTCTTTAAGGAAGACAAAGCTGTAAACATATTAAAAGATCAAAAAAACTGTTATTTTTCCTAATTCACTCATCCAAAAATGCTGTTTTACTGCAAATAATGAAATGTATCTAGAAAGAACTCATCAACTCGAGGAAAAAAGATTGAATCCTATYGAAAATATTTCTTTTCCTGTTATGAAAGCAAAAACTCCTGCAAKAGAAGGATAATAACCAGGTTATGTATGAAAGAAAAAGAAACAAATTTTATTTCCCTCAGCAGAGCTTCTTCATAATGGGTTGGGAAAGAAACATCCACCATTCAAAAAAAYCATCCACGGGTAAAACTGCACATTAGTGAGGACATTCAGGGACACCCAGCACTCCTGGAGTACAACAGCAGTGTAGTGGTCAATAATCCTTGAAGCTGATAGTGTGGTTTAACACTGCCCTTCATTCCTAAACTGCTGTACAGCCTCAGGAWTCAGGACCCCCAAGAGTAAAATGGGAAGCTGTTACAAACGTCCAATTCCACAGGATTTTTCATCGTTTCTTACGGTTTAGGATTATRAGCTTAACCCATTTGAACTGCTCCATCACACAACAGCCAAGGCACAGGGCTGGTGCTCACCGGGCCAYGCTGCTGTGCCAAGGACAATTCCCTCCAGCTGTGGCGAGGTGAGCACAGCTGGAACGGCTGCCTGCAGCACCGCGAGCTCACTGCAGGGATTGTGCATTATTTTTCCATCACTCCCAAACAATAATGGATTGTTCTACCCACAAACAGATGAACAAACCTTCCATTTAAATACTTTCTGTTAAATTGTATTAGTATGCGGAATAGTGCCCATATCCTCCAAAAAAAAAAACCCAGGGAAGAGGATTTTTTCCGGGGGAGGGGAAGACGAGTAAAGCAGGCTCTGCCAGCTTTATCTATCTATGCTGGGAATTGGGTAGCCTTGGGGATTTTTGCCTGCTGTGCTTAGTGTCCTTGACAACAAGCCAGTTTGAATTTTGGCCTTTAACTTGACAAAAATGACTTACTGAAGAGGAAGGCATCAAGCTATTACAGCCCTGTGGAGAGATTCTTTCTGAAACAGCATGGATGCTTACTCTGCCAATTCAACTAGAGCATCATCAGATTTATCATCCTACACCCCCAAATATTCACCATGTAGCTGCCAGTTCATAAAAGAGTATGTCATAGAAAAAGCTCCAGCATTTCTGCTACATCCTCCCATTATATTTTATGACTTTCACAGACATGGAAAACTGTRAAATATCCCCAGGGAACCCCTCTCACAAATGACTGAATTTCCCCTTAAACACATGTGAAACAAAGTTTAAAAACATGCAGCATCTTAATGCTAATGGACCTACTAACTTATTTAGCTAACCAGCTTTCTTWATTACATCAATACTTAGAGAAATAATTTTAAATTGTCATATACACACTTACTGCATGGTTCAAGAAATCACTAATGTATCTTCTGTTTTTCTCTCCCAAAAACTCCCAACACATGCACACACCTGAGCTTCACAATGCTCAGCATSTTAGTCTAACTCCTTGAGCTAGACTTACACAGGGAAGCTCAATTTGCACTGAAGCAGCTGAAGTGTGAGCACAGGTTTTCCTCCACCAGCTTTTTCATGGCAGGTGACAAATTTYTGGCAATGAGGGTCAGCAGAGCAAGAAGGAGATAACATCTTGAGTTACTGCAGCAGYATTGCAGGAACTCTTTTGTAAGCACCTGAAAGATCACAATGTGAGAGCAGCAGCTTCCTCATCACCAGCCAYAATACAAGTGCTCCATGTCAACTACCTGCAGGCTTAACTGCAGGGCTGCCAACAGATATGGCAGAGAATGTGAGACCATACCAAGGTGAAAAGAGCTGGAAGTGGATCAACTGCAGTGCTGTCCTCAAAAAGGTACCCTGGGATGGCAAAGCAWCACGGACAACAGTGAGACCTCATGAAGACATTCCCTAAAAGCTGAGCAGATCCACAACACAGTGGTTGTCAACACGTACCTTAAGACTCAAGATCACATTTACTCCTCTCTGCCCGGCAACTGTCAGTAGACGAAAGGACAAACCATTTGCAGTAACAGTTTATTTCACTCTGGGAGAAGAAATCATCATCTCTTTCCATGAAAAATATCAAAGCTTTCAGTGATATTCCARACTTTAGTCCTTCTCAGAGTAATATTTATGACTATTTCCAGAGGAATAATGATAGAAAAACTAACAAAAAACTAAGATTCAATTCCGAACTTAGGGAAAAAGATGGCAGACAAAATGTCTCTTTCCAGCTTTCTTTTTAAAATTTTGTCTTCACTAAGGTCTTAAATGAATTGCTCTGCTGGGTACAGRCCTAAACTTCACACCCAACCGACCGATTTAACCACATCTTGTCCAAACCACTTTGCTCTACCCTGCTGCCTCCACCAAGACAGCCCAAACCAACTCAGCAGGGAGAAGTTGACTCAAGAACCATAAATAGCAGCAAGTAATCCAACCAGATTAATCCAGCTCTAAGCATGGCAACTGGACTGGCTTCAAGGTGGGCAGCACTCCAGGTAAACCACCAGAAACTGCATACATGGATGGCATTTCCATGATGTACTTCTCCATCCTGTGACCCACCAAGCAAGCCTCCAGTCAGCTGAGACACAACTGAGGGCGTTTGTTATCTTTCTTCACAGTGGCAATTTCAGCAGCCTTGGAGTTGCCGTCAGTAAAATTCCTCTACCCAGCACACAGAACATTTTGGTGTAAGAGCAAYTTCATCACTGAAAAATTCAACACTGCTTGTATTTCCCCAAAATTGATGATTAATTTTGAAACACAAACAGAAAGGATGATGCTACAGAAATTTAGAAACATGATAAATCTGTTTCAAGAAACGGATGAGAAAACTGTTCTTAGACTGGTGGGCAGTATGGAATAAAAAAGAACTGCACAACCACATCCCAAATTGCATTTCTTTATATGAAGACATTCAATTTGACAAAAGAAAGTTTCAAGTCAGGAATAAAGTACTTATTGTTTCTACTTTCTCCGCCTGAGGGGGATATTGAAACAAACCCCTTTTGGTGATTTAATTTACTTCCACCAGGACAATGGTGCTGGCACAGCTTTGACTTACTGGGAGAAACAAAAAGGAGACTTGCTCCCCATAGCCTGCCCAGAGGAAAAGGCTGCTCTTTGGATTCCCACTCTGGCAGCCCAAAAATGTCAGCTGGCCAACTGACAAGGCTGAGCTCTCTCTTCCTCGCATGAAAGCAAGATTTTTTTTTTTTAATGTCCCCAGAGTTCTATGCCCCAAGCCTCTTTGCCATCCCGATCCATAGGGCTCTGAACAGCCACAAATTTACCTTCACGAAAACGCTGCTGCTTCCCAAGGCAAATGGGGAAGGGAGGCAGAGGGAGATTAAGTGCCTCGCTCAGCATCACACAGGAAATCTGTGGCCAAGCTCCGCGCCGAGCTCCAACCCTGTGCTCCAATCACAACCAGGCCCCCGCTCCCAGCAGACGTGGGGAAGAGAAAATCCTTACGAGAAGAAAATAATGAGACATGGATTTCGACACACTCCCAGTTCACCATGCTAAAAAAATTTGGAGCTACCCAACTGCTGCTTCCCACCATGGCACAAAGCTGGCTCGATATTAAAACCCAACTGCCAGGGAGGCTGGGATGAGCAGCCAGCTCTTCCTGCCTTCCTGCCCCAGCACTCTTCACCTGGAACCTGTGGTCCTGATGCCCAAGCATAAAATACATAAACCTACACCAGCCCATGACTTATCTGACTGAGAGATCCCTACACAGATATTCATTTTTCCTGAACATGGGACAGAAAAGTGTGCAGGTCACCAATATTAGTGTTGCTATTGATCAGTCAGTTAACTCACTGCACTGATCAATACATTAGTCATGAAAGGCAAGCAAAACATCCTGACATTTGGGACACACTTTAGCCTGTGCCTTCGTAACAATCCTAAGTGAACATTGCTCTAATGAGCAATGTTTTATCTTCTACTTGAAGTCACTATATTCTTTTATGGATTCCTTAAATTACAAATGCAAGAAAGTCCCAAAGCCACCCAWTTATCAGCTACCAATTGGCCAACTTTGTGGCTGGGGCTTCCCTAAACTGGCTGGCTACCGTGAGCTGAAGTGCATGCAGAATACTTGTCTCTACCACTTCTTCCCTCTTCCCCTTTCTTTGCCACTGCAATGCACCACCACCTAACCTACAGGAATCAAACTTGTCACCTACAGGAATCAAACTTGTCACCTACAAATCCCCTCTGGCTCTTCCCTCAACTCCACAGTAACCACCTGCTTCATCATCATCTTCCTCACTCCTCCCCAATGCTTCTGACACCACACTTTCTCACTCTTCACACCGGGGAGGATTCTCGTACACGTACACCCACCTCCCAAAATTGCCACCATGAGCAGCCCAGCACCTTCCCAGGCCAGGTCTGCCAAGGAGGATTTGAGGACTCCGAACCACAGTGAAGTGAGGTGCTTRGAGAAGATTATTTGGATCCTCCTGTTACACCAGCTCCTGCTCTTCTGTTTAAGAAACTGTTTTGCCATCAGTCCTCAACATGGCCATCCAYGAGATCCTTCCTCTTCCTGCTCCAGCTACAAAGTGATCCATAAAGTTTAACTTCCCTCAGGTCCAGGATGGCCCCAGTAGCCAGCCAGCTTTTAACACCTAAGCTGAGACCTTGCTGAAAAAGCCAGAACTGATGAAACCAGAACCCAGATTGCAGCTGCTTTTGGTAGAATYGTTCCATGTTTAGTCCCTTTCTTCATGGCCTTTCCCGTTCCATCCGCAACCTTTGCCTACTAGCTACCTGGAACAGGGTGTCTCCAATACTCAGCACAAAAAGACTGCATTTCTCACCAAACCTGGTAAAAAATCCTTGTAAGAGAAAGCAGAGAAGCACATGGGTAAAAAAGGGACGTGTGCTCCGTGAAGGTCCCCTGGCCTGTGGATCGTGTTCCTCCTTGACCCAGCAGACCCCGAGCATATTTGGCAAGGACATGCACTCACAGGATCACTTTATTTTTCCATCCTTGCATTCACAATTCCTGTGCTGCGCTGCGCTGCCCTGATGACAGCACAGATAAGAAGAGACYACATATTTAACAGGAAGTTTTCTCTTATTTTGCCTAGAACTGTTGCAAGGGACAAGAGACAAGGCCAGAGTATCTCTGGCTCTTGCATCATCAGCTGGGGTGAAGGCTTTAGTGGAAATAAGGGGAGAAAACTGAGATATGACAGGAGATTAGCATATTTGAGATCACAGGACACAAAGTCATTTTGACCTGTCATGCAACTCGTTGTTATATTGAGATCTTTAGTATTTTTGCACMGGATGCATTATTTGCCATTTTAGTTCATTACAATTTGCATCAAGCTACCATTCTGTATAAGCTGGGAGATGAAATCTGGTAATCTTTAGAGGATCAAGAACTTTTAGGTATAYTCCATATATAACCCCAACACTCTGCTAACACAAATACCTTTCCAACATGAGGAAAAAATGATGTCTTAAAACAGAAATCACAAGAGATTCACCCACAGTTCCCTTCCCATTCACCCAGTGATGCTCACAGGCATCCTCAGCCTAAGCGGTATTTACACTGCTATTTTCAGTACTGCAAAACTTAAATAGTGCCTAATCACAGGAAACACAATGCAGGTAGTAAATCATAACAAACAAGGTTCTCTGTCTTAGGTTTAAAGTGTGCTCAAATCTCACAGTAGCCAGAGAGATGAGAGAACAAGCCAGGCTGGCTGCAGCTATTTGAAACAGGTAAGTCAGCACCCCAGTCCCAGCCAAGTCAAGGAATCTGCATTGCCCAACGATTCCAGACCTAAAYCTCTCCCAGAACAATTTATTTGCTGATTAAATACAGCAATTTTTGTCACACCACCCAGCTTTCCTGCTTGTAAAAAGAGAAGATGTGTTTGAGCAAGCAGGAGATTTCTTCAATACAGTTAAAAATTAGGAGTAATAAAAAATAAATCTACCAAGTTGCTCAATAAACTGAAACTTCAGCCTCTTCCAGGAAACGTTCCCAGCTCAGAGAGAAGACAGAGTGTATGCTAAAAGTAAAAAAGCATTCTGCTGCAGCATTCAGCCTTTAAAATTAAACCCAACAGCTTCTCTCTGTTATTTAAATGAACTCCTCAAGCTCAGAAGGGCTATGACCATGGCCTAAGTTACTTAACTCACATTTTTATTGACTGACTTGCATAAAAATAAGCCACATTAAGGACTGAGCTGACATTTGGTATACATCACCACAAAACTCATTTCAGATCAAACATCATTCATACAACCTAAGAATATTTCCAGCTTTCTCCCACCCAAGAAAAGGATTTTCAGATTTACATTATCCTCACAAACTCTGGTCTTCTGAAGCACAAGCAGTGCAGAATCAAAGGATTAAAAGAACACCAGGATTTTTATTTTTTGATAATCTGCCTCTGAGTGTGTTATGTGCCAGGAGCAAGTTAACCTGTAACTGCAGTTTAACCAGCACCRTTTTCTCATGATTTGCCAATGTTTCATGCACCCACACACAGAGAATCCCTCTCCAGGGATCAATTCTGGTCAGTTGGAGCAGCACTGTGGCTTCTCCAGCCCAAGTGACCTTCAAGCATCCACCTGTTGCCTTTGAAAGACTAGACTGGACCTTATTTTTTAATAATTCACACAGCAGTCTCAACAAGCARGAACTGTCTCTTCCCATTAAAGAAGCAGGCTCGGCATCCAGCGGAGCAGCTTCCAAAAGACTTAATCCAGATCTTTCAGGGTCCAACATAAATTGGTTTATCCATCCATGAACCTTTCAGAGGCCTCACATGGAGGCAGGACAGACACAGCTCTGGGTGTCACCTCCTGCATGGGGAAGGAACTTCCAAAGTTGAATGCCACAATGTGCCAGGTGACAAGTTGTGAGGAAGGAGGAAAAATTTTTAAAAACGCACTAAAAAAAATAACTATCTAAAACCGACTAAATGGGTGTTTTCTYATTAGCAACTGAGTTATCCTCTTCGGCACACAGGAGGTTGGGGGGGTTGTTAATTAAWGTGAAGTAAGGCAAATTATGAAAGGCTTTGCTAAAAGCCAGTCTGTGGGAGAGGTGGCCTTGGGAATTCTCCTAGGAAAGGTGGAGAGGAGACCCCATGAARGGGTAGAGTGGTCTTGCAGGGTGGAAGGGGGCAGCACAGGGAGGGGGAGGAAGAGAGGAAACCCTGGGAAAGGCTGGGAAGGGGGAAAGGTGTCACAGGGATGCCCAAAGACAGGGAAGGTGCAGAAGAGACCCCAGGAGAGGGGCTGGGAGGGGGGAAGGGGCGTCACAGGGACCCCCCCACACACACTGGGAAGATGCAGAAAAACCCCACAAATGGGTAGAGTGCAGGAGAGAGGTATTGGCATGGATCCCCCAATCGGGAAGAGTGCAGAAGGGACCCCATGAAGGGTCAGGGTGCTGGAGGGGGTGGTGAGTGTYACCTTCCATGGGGTAAAGTGCAGGAAAAACCCCAGGAAGGAGCAGCGTGCCCTGACCTGCCGGAAAACGGGAGGGAGACAGTGACAAACCTCCAAATTTATGTCACCCCAAAGGGGCTGAAGCACCCCATGCCGGAGGGGCGGGAAAAAATATAAATAAACAAAAGMGCAAAGAGGCTTTGTCGGGCCACAGAGGTGGAAGCGGAACTGAAAAACGGTGGATAAAAGTTAAGCAACGCCGGGAGCTCGGGCCCGGCCGCCCTTCCCCTCACAGCCAGGCCGGGGAGGGGGCGAAGGCGCCAGGGGAGGGGAGGGGAGGGGAGGGGAGGGGATCCCGGGCCCAGCCGCGGGTGTGCGGCCACACACACACGGTGCCGCCGCCGCCCCGTTACCTGTGAGGCGGATCTTGATGCTGGATCCGTTCCGGCGGGTACCGGGATTCGACATCGCGCCTGGAGGTGGAGGAGGAGGAGGAGGAGAAGGAGGAGGCGGCGGCGGCGCCGATCTCAACCGGCGGCCCCGCGCGCCCCCGCCATGCGAGCCCGCCCGCTCCTCACGATGCCGGGGATCCCCGGGCCCGCGTTCCGGCGGCCGCCGCAGGCTCGGTGCCTTCAGCCCCCTCAGCC